>NC_083292.1:39560270-39908379 GCF_963506605.1 Zootoca vivipara
AAACACGTGTGCAGCGTGTGTGTGCATGCATGCATATGTATGTACACCCATGTATGCATATAATTCAGTTCTGTTCTTAAGACTCATCAAATGCCATAGCTGATGCCTCTGCTCAGGGGTCTAACCTCAGCTACCTACAAATGGCAATTTTAGATCTCTTCCCTGTTTTTTCACAGTGGGTCTGTGGCTCCTGGGGTTTATGCATAGGTTCAGTTGTGTTGATAAGACACTGCCTTATCACTGTCACTGTCCTTTCACAGCGCCCACACAAACAAACGTGTGTAGAGGGAGTATGTGTTCTCCTGAGTTTATGTTTATATATTCAGCTGTGTTTTTAAGACACTTAAAATGTTGAAGATGGTGCTACTTCTTAGTATCACGGCCCCATTCAAGATTTGCACCACAGGTGTGGGGATGCATTTAGTGTGCGTAACCTAGTTAGTTATTGTTTGTTGATTTCACCAAATTTATATACTGTTTGGTTGTAATAAAATCTTGAAGTGGCTTATAGTAATGTAGTCATGGGCTTCATATATCTATATATGTATCTGTGTGCATATACTCCCAGAGCATATATATATATATGTGTGTGTGTGTGTGTGTGCAGTATGCCCCCCCTTTCTCACACAGTCTCATTTTGCTAAGTTATACGCAGAATAGGCCCATTGAAATCATATGGACTCAAATTAGCCAAGTGTATTGATGTCAGTAGGTTTGCACTGGATGACTTGGCCAGATACAGCCCATATATAGACATGCAGAAAGAGTCTTGTGAAACATTGAAGGCCAATAAATTTACAGTATTAAGGCATAAGTCTTAATGGGCTACAGTCCACATCATTAGGGGCATCTGATGAAGTGGATCGAAGCCTAGCAAAGCTTGTATGTCCCTATAGCTTTCACATTCTACAATACTTTTTTTTTAAATAAAAAAATAAAAAAAGCTTATTCTATAGGAAGCCAGCACAGCTAACCCTCTGGGAAACATACCTAGTTTCAGAGTAAATAATAGATCATAGTACATTTTTAATTTGCCTGTTTTTTCACTACAGCTGAGATTTGTTGGGCAGGCAGTGGATTATTCCCACCACATCATATGCATGCTATTTGTATAACCCATTCCAAAATATGTAATCATAGTCTCCCTTTTTCTGTTTTAAAAAATTACATCCTTGCAGTACACCATATAGATCATACTCCTTTATATTCAAGATTTTCATTAAAGGTGAGGGGATATGTGGAGCTCCCCATCCTCTCGGGGGCAACCCATCTACAATTATATAGAAATGTTCCTCACATATTGGAGAATACCATATTGTTCTGCTACTTGCATCCTGGCCTGTTCAAGGTTTTCACTATAGTTGAGGGGGTATTTGGGGGAAAGGACACCCACTCAAAAGTTTTATTGCATTATTCCCTCTTTAGAAATGAAAAAAAGTTTGATATTCTCAGATTATATCAGACTGAGCAAAGGAATGTTTAGGTTGTGGGGGATGAGTTCTCTGCTTATGGTTTATGTAGCAATATTCTCCCTGTTAAAGGAAATGTGTAAGGGTTTTTCAGATTACATCATTGCTGCTTTAAACTTTCTCCTACAGGTGCATTTCACTTTGGTATAAACCACCCACAATTAATATACTGTAGCAAAATTCTAAAGTTGATTTATTACCTCCTCAGAGGACAGCATACAGCACTCTCCCTCGTATATTTAGGATTTCCTTATAACTGCAAGGAGAGGTATGGGGAGCCTCCCTCCCCATTCTTCCAGCAGCAGTTAATATTGTGATACCTTGCATCAGAAATACTGCTACTCTTTAGAATGAGACTGGCTACAGCTGTAGGGGATGGATATTGTTAAGATACAGCAGGGCTCAGCAAACTTTTTCAGCACTGTCCCTCAGACCTTGTGGGGGGCCGGACTATATTTTGGAAAAAAATATGAACAAATTCCTATACCTCACAAATAACCCGGAGATGCAATTTAAATAAAAGGACACATTCTACTCATGTAAAAACACCAGGCAGGACCCACAAATAACCCAGAGATGCATTTTAAATGAAAGGGCACATTCTACTCATGTAAAAACATGCCGATTCCCGGACCGTCTGCGGGCCGGATTTAGAAGGTGATTGGGCCGCATCCGGCCCCTGGGCCTTAGTTTGGGGACTCCTGAGATACAGTATTATCATACAGTATGTCCTAATTTTTTTTCATGGCCTATTCAAGGCTTTGTTTTAGCTTCAGGCTTTTAGTCATTTCCAGATTCCTCTTTCCCTGAATGTTAATGAAAAAAAAAGTGAGTGTAATGTTATAAAACGTAAGGAGGTCTTTTTTTTGTTTTTTGTTTAAATTAAAAATCCCACCTTTCTTCCATCATGGGACCCAAGGCAATGGGGTGTATGGGGTTCCCACGGAGTCTTCTATTAATACACTGCTCCAACCCAGGCCTGGTTAGTGGTAGCCCCCTGTACCTTCTGACCATACCCTATGTGGGATCCTCCACTTGGAGACACCTTGCTCGCCTGTTCTCATAAGCGCCTCTCTTTTCTCTGTTAGACAGATAAAAAGAAGATTTGAAAGTCAGCAGGCAGGGTTAGAATATATGCCTGTGTATGGCCTTCCTTCCCCAAAGGGATGATTAAGGGGGTATTGAATACAGATGAGAACTGGGAGTCCTTTATTATTTCCCCCCAGTTATAAGTTGGAGAAGCATGATTTTGATTATTATTTTTTAAACCACCATGTGTAACTGACTTTAGTTTCCGCTGAATGTAACATTTTTTGTTCTGCCGTGGCTGATTTCCCTCCTCACCTAGAAGATGGTTATGTTGCTACTGGGACTTTATGAAGCGTAAGCTGCCTTCAGAATTTCACGTTAATAAGATAAAAATGGGGGCGGGGACAAGATTATTGGGGGTCCTTTCTTAGAGGCAATGCTCCCCCCATCATGGGCAATCTCTACCTTCTTGAATATACTAGTATTGGTAGCTATTTTCATTTAGTAGGGTTGCTTTTAAAAAATGAAAATACAGTAAACAATCTACACTACTGACATGGGCTGCCATTTGTTTGGATTTTCCCAGACATTTCGGCGATTTCCGCCCGGACACTGCTTAAGGGGGCTGAATACCAGACATATGGCAACCCTACATGAAGAAGTCTATTCCCTCCCAAGCTCTTCCCTCAAACATCAGCTCCATGAAGATGCAATAGAGAGGAGGACTTGTGTCTAGGAAGTGTCTTTATCTCCTAGCAGGTTATCCATGAAACTGTTGCATTGAAATGGTCCCAATTAATAAAGCCTGATATTCCCTGATAAAAGTAGCAGAAAATGTTTCTCAGTTTTCTATGGATTGGAGACAGTTCTCCCAACCTGGTGTTTTTTTGGGTTGCAGCCAACCGTGTTCTACTTAGAGAAGACGAGTTGAAATTAGTGGACTTAAGTTAGTTGTGTGGATTTCAGTGAGAGTCTGTTCTTGAGTAGGAGTAGCACTGCTTGCAACACTTGGGAGCAGATTTATTGGGTGTGGGTGCAATAGTTAGAAACAAGATTGGAGCACTTCTGTTGCTTTCTGATCAATGTCTTGTTAGGACTGGTATACAAGTCAACTGGTCTTTCTCTGTTTCTTCCCCTGTTCATTCTTCAGTGGAAACCGGTTCCTAAGAATGTCTGTTTCATTTAAACGTTTTTGTTTTTTTTTGTAAATTATTTTTATTAAAGAATTTCTTAGGTTACAAAGGTAGTGCAATGTCTCTTTCTTTTCATGCATCATTTTTACACATCAATTTTTTACTTGTTGAGACATTATGAGGAAGGGGGGGAAAGGGGGGAAAGAGGTAGGTGGGATGGGGAGTTGGGTGTGGTGGATTGCCGATGTTTCTGTTTTTCTTGATATGTGTAGGGGTTCAGCGTCAGCGTCATTTGTGCAGGTTCTCTGTTGTTAGTTCGTGCTTCTTTGTTGGTGAGAGAGGTCAGGATTTGTCTTAGAATGTGGTTGTTCATTTATGGTTGGCTGTGATGATCCTTAATTTCTTGCGTGAGTGGGGAGGGAGGGTGTTTTGATCAAGTTAGCCATATTGATTTGTATGCTGACGGTAATTTTTTGTCATTGTCCTGTTGGGTTGTATAAGTGATGAAGGGGAACCATACTGGGGTGAAGGTGTCTTCTTCTGTTTGTCCCCGTGTCAGTTTCAGCTTACTGGTTAGTTTTTCTAGCAAGGCTGTTTCCCATACAACTTGGTACCATTGGTCCAAGCCCACTCCCGATAAGTCCCTCCAGTGCCTGGCTACGATATTTCTGGTTGCTGACAACAGATGGATTATAAGTTCTTTATGATTTGCGTGAGCGTTGTTATCCTGAAAGATATTTAGTAAAACCAATTCTGGGGTAATTTCTAGCACTTGCTTAGTTATGTTACAAATTTCTTGCATGGATGTCTTCCAGAATGATTGAATTTTAGGGCACTCCCACCACATGTGGAGGTACGTGCCTGTGGAAGAGCATCCTCTCCAACATTTTGATGAGATTCCTGATCGTATTAGTGATAATTTTCGTGGAGTCAGGTACCATCTGTGAATTAGTTTCAACGAGAGTTCTTTTCTTTTCATTGATATAGATTTGAAAGGGGGTTTCGACCACATTTTAGTCCATTGGGTAGGGTTGATTTCATACCCTATGTCATCCTCCCATTGTCGTTTTATCTTGTCCAGAGGATCTATGGGAGTCTGAATTAGTATCTTGTAAATTGCAGATACCATCCCTTTTCCGTGTCCTTTTGGCAATTGGAGGAGGCTTTCGAAAGCTGTCAGGGGTCTAGTTGCTGCTGGTTTTACAGTTGGGTTGTTCAGAAAGGCATGTAGTTGATGTTGTGCTAACCAGGGCATTGGGATGTCTTCTAGTTTGTCCTGTATTTCTTGTGGTGTCAAAGGTTTGTTGTCTTTATAAAAGTCTATTAAGCGATGTAAACCTTTGGTTTGCCAGGTCTTCATCTGGAGGTTTTGTGCTGCATGATGGAACAATGGATGGTAAGCCAGGGGAGTTAATGGGGATGGGGTTGGAGATAATTTACTAGTTTCTGCTTTCCATGCTTTGAACATGGTTTGTGTGTATCTGTTGAGTGTTGTGGGAATCTTCCTTAATTTGTTTGGGAGAAATGGATATGCTGTGGTGCAGATATTTTCAATTGAGTCCCTTTCCAGATGTACCCATTGTTTAGTCTCGTCTTCAAGTATATATGGGATTATATGGCGTATTTGGTTGGCGTTGTAGTATGTTTCTATGTTGGGGATTCCCCATCCTCCTGCTGAGGTGGGGAGGTGAAGGTATTTGATGCTAATCCTTGGTTTTTTATGTGAGAAAATAAAAGAATGTAATTTTCCCTGCCATTTATGAAGTTGGGTTGGGGGGATCCAAATTGGAAGGGTTTGGAATAGGTAGGTTAGTTTTGGGAGGATGACCATTTTGACCATGGCTATTTTGTCTGAAAGAGTGAAACTCATACTGTCCCATCTTTTTAGGTCTTTGTTTATTTGTCGCCACAGGGGTTTGTAATTGTGGAGGTATAATTTGTTGAGGTTCTTGGTTATTTGTACTCCTAGGTATCTGAATTTGGTGTGACAGAGTTTTATTTTGGTGATATTGGTAAGTTCTTTTTGGATGTGAGGAGGGGTGTTGAAGCACATGGCTTCTGATTTACCAAAGTTTACCTGTAAGCCCGACACCATTGCAAATGCGTTGAGTTCTCTGATTAGGGAGGTTGCTGTATTTAAGGGGTCTGATGTTGTGACCATTAGGTCATCTGCAAAGAGCCCTAACTTATAATTTCTACCTTTTATTTCCACTCCTTTGATGTCTGTGGCTGCTCGGATTCGGATCGCTAGGGGCTCCAAAGCCAGGATAAATAAGAATGGAGACAGCGGACATCCTTGTTTTGTGCCTCTTTGGATTGCTATGGTGTTTGAGTTCATATTATTAATTCTGCAATTTGCTGAGGCTTGAGAATATATTTGTTTGAGAATTTGAAGGAAGTTGGGGCCAAATTTCATTTTAGTTAGTACCGCTAATAAGTATTTCCACTCTAAGCAATCAAAAGCTTTGAGGATATCTAGGGACATAATTGTCAGTGGAAGTTTGGTTGTTTTGCTGTGTTCAATTAAGTTCAGTAATTTCCTGATAGGGTCTGTAATGTTGCGACCAGGGACGAAACCGGTTTGGTCTGGGACTATTAAATTACCTAGGAAGATTTTTAAGCGATTGGCCAAGATTGATGTAAATATCTTGTAATCCTGATTTATTAATGAGATTGGGCGGTAAGATTCTACTTTGAGGTTGTCCTTCAATGGCTTTGGGATGGAGACTATTTTGGAGTGATTCCATGTTTTGGGGATAAGCCCCCCTTTCATGATATCATTAAATAGGCGTAACATATAGGGCAGCAGGGGTTCCTTAAATTTTTTATAGAATTCTGCTGTGAAGCCATCTGGGCCCGGTGCTTTGTGTGATTTCAAGTTTTTAAGAACTGTGTCTATTTCCTCGGGGGTGATAGGGCTGTCCATGCGTTCCTGTTCTTCATCGGTTAAAGTGGGCATGGTCAGTCCTGCCAGGAATTTTCTAATTCCTTCCTCAGATGGGTTGTGGGAGGTGTACAGGTTGGAGTAGAATTCTGCAAATTCAGAAGTTATTTCTTTCGGGGAAAATGTTACGTTGCCATCTTTTTTGGTGATGCAGTGTATTCTTGTTTTAAGTGCTTTTTTCCTGCATCTATTTGCTAATAGTCTGGAGTTTTTCCCTCCGTACTCATAGAAGCGCTGTTTAGAATATAAAATATTGATCATTGTTTTGTTGATTTCTAAGGAGTCTAATTCTCTTCTCTTTTGTTCTAGAAGTTTAAGTAGTTTTTTGGAACCTGTTTGTTTGTAACGTGATGAGAGGGCAATAATTTCTTGTTCTATTTTGTTAATTTTTGAAGAGGTTTGTTTTTTAAGGAGTGCTTTCTCTTTTATGCAAACTCCTCTGGTCACCGCTTTCATAGCGTCCCATAAGAGGGGGGTATTTATATTGTCTACATCATTCTCCTTAAAATAGTTTTGGAGAGTTTTTCTGATACTTGCTCTAATTTGGGTGTTTGTGGTTAGAATGGGACTGAAAGACCATGATGGAGTGGTTTGCGTTTCTTCACCTATTTTAACAGTGACTTCTACTGGGGCATGATCTGTGATTTTGATGCTGCCTATGTTTGTTGATTCTACCAAGGGGATCAGACCCTGTGTGAGCAGGATGCTGTCCAGTCTGGACGTTGTACCATGACGTCCGGACTGGAATGTGTGGGTGGTGTCTCCTGGGTTGTGTTCGCCCCAGATGTCATAGAGACCCCTGTTTTTTAACATTTTTAGTAACTTGTAAGAAGCCTTAGTTGTTTGGGAGGGGGGGTTGAGGAGGGTTGCCTGTAAGTTTACAGGATGTGTGTTTTCCAGAGTTATGCCCTTAATATTTAAGTTAAGGTCGCCTCCTAGAATTGCTTCCCCCTCAGAGAAAGAAAGGAACTTGTTTAGTGTTTTTTGAAAGAATTCAAGTTGTCTCGAGTTAGGGCCATATAATGAGCCAATTGTCAGTTTAATTTTGCCATCTAGTATTCCTTTAATGAAAATGAATCTACCTTTTTTGTCCTTTAGGACTGTTATGGATTTGAAATTTAAGTCTCTACTAATTATTACAGCTACTCCGCGAGCCTTTCCTGAGCCTTGTGCTACCCATTGTTGACTAAAACGAGGGTCATTCAGGAGTTTGTTCCCTTTGGGTGGGTTGTGTATTTCTTGTAGGAAGGTGATGTGTGGTTTCATGGTATTTATGTATGAGGTGATACGTTTTCTCTTGATGGGATTTCCCAGCCCCCTCACATTTAGTGTGATTGCTTTTAAGCTAGCCATCTTGTTTATTCATTCTGTAGGATGGTTCCTTGCCAACCCGTCTGGGTTGTCCTATGTCCCTCACTTCGTGTTGTGTATTGAACCATTGGAGTTGCGCTGACTTATGATGTGGCGGGTGGGGGTTCAATGGGATTAAAATTAGAATCGGGTTAAAGAGTGGGAGGTAAATTATAGAGGGTTTCCTATATGTAGTTATATAGGTGTACGTTTGGGGTATTTTGGACCTTTTGGCAAATAGCCGGTTGGTCCTTGATCTCGGCTGATGTGAAGGGCTGTACTCAAGGACAGGCCTTCCCCCTTGTCGTTTGTGACAGGGGGTGATCAGCGAGACGGTGTAGAGTGGTTTTGTAATGTTAGTGTCAGGTATAAGGTTCGTGAGCAATGTTGCCAATGTTAATAGCAACATCACTGATGTGTTAGAGTGTGTGTATGTGTTGGCGCGCTCTGGTGCCACCATGTTGTTGAATAGGTATCATGTTTTAGCCTGATAGTGAGTTGTGTTATGGATGTTGGGGGAGCTGTTTTTCTCTTGTTTGGTATGAAAGGGATACTGGAGATATGGGCTGTGGTTGATGGGGAATGTGATTGAGGTTATCTGGACTGGTGTCGGGGTGGGGTTGGGATGGGGTAGATTCTATGGAGGTGTGGTGTTGGGGGGGGATATTGATGATGATAGTTATGTTCAAGGCCTATGGGGAGGGGGTAGGGGGGGTAGGGGGATCACCAGTCCTGCAGTTTGAGATGCTTTCCAGTTGCCTCATTCAGCTGTGGTTGTTGTTGTTGTTGTAGGGTTGTTCATCAGTGATGTTTTGGTTCGGTTGATCGTGGTTTGGCGTCCTGTGGAGAATGTTCGGTAGAATGATTTTGTGCGCGATGGTAGATGGTTGAATCGACGAGTCTTGATGTATTGCTTCTGTTGTCTCTTTCCCCTCTTTACTTCCATCCATTCATTTACTGTTATTCCACTTTCTTGATCTCGGCTGTCACTTGGTAAGTCTTTCTGTTGCTGGTTCGATGGAGGGTCGAGTCCAAGGTTCCTCAATAGTTGTTGGGCTTCCCTTTCGTTGGTAGCCATGTATTGCGTTGTATCGGTTGTCACGATGAGACGGAAGGGAAAGCCCCAACGGTATCGAATCCCTTTTTGCTGAAGAAGCTGAGTGTATGGACGTAGGTTTCTTCTCCGATTTAGGGTGTCCTGGGATAGATCCTGTAGGACCAATATGGAATTGTCTTTGTAATGGAGATTGGTTGAGTTCTTGAGGCTGTTCCATATCTCCTCCTTTTTTCTGTAGCGTGAAAAGCACACTATGATGTCTCTTGGGTGGGCACCAGGTTTTGGCAAAGGTTTTAGAGCTCTGTGTGCCCTTTCCAGATCGGAAACCTCGAGTGTCAGATTTGGGATTGTATCTTTCAACCAGCTCACAATTAGGTCTGCTGGGCTTTTCTCCTCTGCTTTTTCTGGGAAGTTGCGGAAGCGGATATTGCAGCGTCTGTTTCGGTCTTCGATGTCTGCTTGTTTAATTCTCAATTCTTCATTTTCTCTTTCCAGTTCGCACAATTTCTCATTCATGCGTGTGGTTTCATCCCGATATTGCTCTATTATTCCTTCTTGCAGTTGATTCTTCTTTTCTAGAGCTTCCACTCTGGAGGTAAGATTACTGATTAGTAGCTGTATAGGGGTCGTTGCATTTTCCACTGCAGCTTCCAATTTACTTGTCATCCTCTCTTCCATTTCTCTTAGGTGTTGTAATATTTCATCATTTTGAGGAGGTGTTACGGTCTCATTGTTTTTTACCATCTTTTTAGTTGGTGACACCTTCATTTCCTTGACGTTCTTGGTTTGAGGTTTGTTTGGCATTCTCTCAGAGTGGGACGTGTTACGGTTAGGAGTTATGGCGATGATGATTTCTGGGTGTTGGGTTATTGGATTAATCAGGCGTTGTTGACTGGTGGCTTCTGCAGAGCGTTCGGTTTAGGCAATCATTTGTGTCATGCCTTGGTGATGTTATAAGGACGCCTCTGAGGTTGTCGTGTTCGCCTCAACAGTGTTGTCAAAGCGGTGGTCTGGTACTCAGAGAGGTGGGTGTACCAGTGGACAGATAGACAAACAAGCAGAGACAGACAAACAAACAGGCAAATGAAGGGGGGGTTCGATTTAGAGGTGATCAAGTAAGCAATCTAGCAAGCAAAAAGGGTATAAAACAAAAGTGAGGGTGGGGTGAGAAGTGAGGTAGAAGGGGAAGATAAGGAAGAGAAGAATAAAGGGGAATCCAGCTTCTGGGAAGGGGTTTAAGGAGAAGGTTTATGTATTGGAGAGAAGGAAGGAAGATAAAGGTTTATGTATTGGAAAGAAGGAAGGAAGATAAAGGTATAACAGAAGTGGGGGTTTTTTGTTTTGTTTTTTAAGTTATTTTACTTTACTTTATTTTATTTTTTAAAAGGGGGAGGTGATGGGTGGGAGGAAAGGCTACCCTATTGGAGATAGGGTGATAAACAGAGTAGATGGGGGGGATTCAAATTAAAGGGAAGAAGGAGTCGAAAAAGAGAGAGAGAAAAGGGGCAGAAGTAACAAGTGGGATGGAGGGTAAAAATAAGAATTTTTCTTAGAGGGTTAAAGTGTATGAAAAGAGGGGGTTTGGGTGTTAAAAAGCGAAAGGGATAAAGGGTAATGATACTTCTTTTTTAAAAAAAATATATATATATATATACAGTTAAAGATAAAAAAAGGAAAAAATATTATTCTCCCTCTCTCTCTTCTTCTAAAAAAAGGGGGAGAGAGAGAGGGAAAAAAATCACTTCTATTTTTATAGAAGAAAAATTTTAAGGAAAAGGAATATTTTCTAAAAGAAGGAAACGAGAAGTGTGTGTGTGTGTGTAATACGTAAATATCTTTAAAAAATTTTTTTTTTAAAAAAAATTATATTTCTTTTTTTTTAAAAAAAAGAACCCTATATATATATATATACATATATATATATATATATGTTCAAAAAAAATTTTTTTTATAATAATAAAAATAATTCAAAAAATTATAACAATAAAAAATTATAACAATAAAAAATTATAACAATAAAAATAAATATATATTTGAAAATAGAAAAATCGAGGCCTTTCCACTGGGCCTTCCTCTGGGCCTTTGGCTCACTTGGCGGGAAAGTGGGCTCAGGGTGGGCCTACCTCTCTTTCAATATCGGCGGCGGAAGAAATGGCGGTGGCTCGGCAGTGGGGCAGCGAGGCCAGGACCTCTTTCCTTCCCTAGGCACCCCCGCACTTGCCTCCTGGGTCCCTCCAGTCCCGGGGCTCCGGATAGCCGGGCGACCCTGGTGCAGCGGCGCAGCAGCAGTAGGGAGGATGATTGACAGGTCGGAGGTTGGAACAAGGTTCCTCTCTTCTCCCCCTCCGAGTTGAGCGCGGCGGCGATGGTAGTAGTAGTAAGTGCAAAAGATCGCCCCGCTTACTCTGCGAGGCCCCGGCGTGCCGCGAGGCGGGAGATCCCAGGCCTGCGGGTCCCGGGTTCCCGCCTGATCAACGGCTGATTAGCAGCCGGGCGCCCCAGATTCCGGCTCCAAATTCCGGTTCGCTGGGGGGGGGACTCCTCAGCTGGTCTACCGAGCCTCCCCCCGACCCTCGCACGGCAACGGCGGCGATCCCCGCGGCTCAGGAGTCGCTCAGGCAACGCGACCACGTTGGCTGCCCTTAGGAGCTCCGTGGCGCCGTGGCACGCGCCATGATGCCTCGGCGGAAGTCCCTTAAACGTTTTTGTTGAACATCAACAAAGAGTGCCTTTACTAGGAGAAAATGATGAGTTCTGTAGCAGTTGGAAGGATGCGTTGGACGTGCTCAGTTTGGATTCCCTTACTGGCTCCGTGAATTAAAATGTTTTGTTCCATGGGATGGGTAAAAAAATTGCCTACAGGGCCAGCTTCTCTGCAAGACCAGTTACTCTCCCTGCTAGTGGGTGCTTTGAGTTTTCTGTGCTGAGTGAGTTTGGGGGATGTCAGCAGAAGGGGGAAAATGTGTCCTCATTTTAGTCTTGTTAGTTGGGCAATGTTCCCATGAGCTGGAGAAAAAGTCACTGGTTTTTCCATTGCATGAATTAAACCCGGCATGGACAACTTTCTTAGTCAACCCTGGGTGGGGATTTTCATTTTGCATGCTGCTGACTTGGTGGACGATTTGTTTGGTGCTTGGCAGTGGCATACGGTTGCAGTGCCTGTGTGGAATAGGGTCACTTCCATTTAAGAAGGAGAAGAGGTGGTTTGTGCTGTAAAATGAGGAATTAGGTCAATGCGAGGGTGCCACTAACGTGGCCTAGAACAGCAATCTAGCAACTTCAGGGGGAAAAAGAAAAAATGATATTGGACCCCTCATATCTTCCTGGGTTCTGCACCTGACCAAACACATTTGGCATTCAAGCTTCTGTGTACACACAAATTGGGTCTTATTAAACTCACCATGGGGATCAAAATAGGACTCTTTCTCATGCATTGGAAGTGTCAAATATACTCCCTATTTTGGTCATACTGGTGGTTTATAGACATTACTGAATCTTTCCGGATAAAAAACTTTTTTTTAACTTGTCATCCTTCTCTGAGGAACACTTCAGAAGAGCTTTGTTGCTGTCTGTCTAAATATTTGCACATGCAACCGAGCATGTATGGCTTTAAAACATTTTGCTTGTTCTGTGATTTATTCTGTGCAGCATTAATCCATGTAGCATTAAAGATTGTGAGCCCCTTGGCACAATGAGAGGTTGATCTTCTGCAGGACACCACCTGTTTGATACCCTTTAGGTTCTTCTGAATAAGCTCAGCAAGGGGTGTGACTTGCTTGGAGCTGCACCTCCATTTTCTAGGCATGTGGATTCTCTCCCCATCCCCGTGGAGAAATTCTGTGGGTCCTATTTCATGTTGCAAGTCAACCCTGCCCTTAATTTCGTCCAATCCCCCTCCTCAGTCTGTAATAGGAACATGCTAATGGTTCCCTACCTTAGCAGTCTTGCTGGATCAGGGCAGTGGCCCATCTAGTCTGACATCCTGTTCTCACAGTGGCCAACCAGATGCCTTTGGGAGGCCTGCAAGTAGGACTTGAGTGCAACAACACACTGCCCACCAGTGATTCCCAGCAAAGTGGTATTAAGAGGCATGGAGACAAACCCTGTGGATTTCACGAAGGGCCTCCAGCCTTTCCTGCCCACCTCCCATCATTTTGAATACTATTTAGGTCCAAATCCTTCAAGAATTATGGTCATGATCTGGCCCTATTCATTAAGATTGGATGTGGGAGCGAATCAAGCCCTTATTGCATGAGAGGAAGTGATGTAAGGCTCTGTGTGCAGGGCCAACCCACCCATGAGGTAAGATGAGATGACCGCCTCAGGCAGCAGGGTCCATCTGGTCTCCAAGGAATGCATCTCTTGCTGCTGTTGCAGCAGAGATGGCTGTGGCATGCTCTTTAGAGCAGGCATAGGCAAACTCGGCCCTCCAGATGTTTTGGGACTACAATTTCCATCATCCCTGATCACTGGTCCTGTTAGCTAGGGATGATGGGAGTTGTAGTCCCAAAACATCTGGAGGGGCAAGTTTGCCTATGCCTGCCTTAGAGGCTGGATTTGCTGCTTCCTCAGCAGCCCTCCCAATCCCTCTACAGTGGCCTCTTGGCAAATAGGCACTGCTGCTGGTCTCCTCCCACCCGTAAGGAGGAAATGGCAAGAGCCGCTCCATGGAGTCTCTGAGGCTCTGCTTGGCGTGATTCAGGGCCATCTCCTCCCTTGTTCTCGAAGTAGATCTTGATTCCCCACTTGTTCCCTATGCAGATCTTCACTGTCCCCTTCTTCCTTGGCAGGTGGGGGACAGGACAGGACAAGATGCCATTTTGTGGTTTGCCTCAGGTGCCAAACTGTCTTGGACAAAATTATGCGTTGCATCCAGCTAGGTTATCCTCTACGGATATCAGGGGCCCCAAGTTAGCCATGTCCTTTAATCTCAGTGGGTCCAAACTGTGCTTGACTAACCCTAGGAGTCAGAGTCCAGGAAACCTAAATAAACACAAGAGTTTTAAAGATTGTTCCTGTCTCTGCCTCACACATTCCTACCCAGTTGGGGAAGTCAGATGCTTTTACAGGGTTGCTAAAGATATCTGGCTGGCCACATGTGCAAGCAAATAGGCAGGGCTAAGAGAGATCTTTGGCCTTGTCCACCAATGCATTTCTTGATTGATAGATATATTTTAAAAAATCAAAGTGCCTTAATATCAACAGTTTTGAATTTCCTGGCCTGGGAAATTTGCAGCAACAAATGCCATCTAATCCAGTGGGTGTCAACGAACTGTTTAGAGAATGTGTTGTTCTTTTCAGTAGTGTCTGGTGGAAAGTATTGGATATTTAGGATGAACTTGTGAACAAGATAGTTTTTGTTTAGCAGCTTGGGATGTGGCAGGATTGGTTGCCTAGGTATAAACCAACAGGTATTTCTTGGAAGAAACAAGACCTATATATTTTAGATCAGAGGTGGAAAATCTTCAGCCCCCACTCCAAATGTGGCCCTCAATGCCTTTCTGTCTGGTCCTCTGGACTTCCTCACGTTTCCCAAGTGCTTTTGCCCAGCTGGAATGTGTCCTTCAAAAGCTTGCCTGGATGAAAGACAGAAGTGTGTGGGAACTTCTGCTTTTCCATGGCTGGAATGCACCTTGCTGCACAAGAGTCACCTTGATTCCCTGTCTCGGGGGGGGGGGAGGAGGTGGGGAATGAATGAATGAATGAATGAATGATGCAATAGGTTGCTTATAAGGTAATGCGACCCTAAGGCTGGAAAAAAGTTATTTGCTTTAGAGGAAAAACCCTGGAATCATGATTCTCAATCAATATCTGTAAGCATAGGAATGATTCCTTTTTTACCACAAGTGTTATAATTTCAGCATCACTGATGGCATTTTGCCGCGTCAACAGGTGTCATTGTGCTATTAATTTCTGAGTTGCAGATGTTAACAAAAGTTCACGCTACATGATATAAAATCTACTGAGGACACACTTTTTTGCTTTCCTTTGCCCCAGTTTCATTCTGGTTATTGTGACCGTTCTAGGTTCTGTGCCTCGTTCCCAAGAGTCATGTGACCCACTTCTAAAAACCAGACTGAGGAGTTTGCTTTTCCAGAAGTTTTGTTTCTAGCTGCTAAATAGTATGCTGTTCTTCTGTGGCTTCTAAGCTGAAGGTGGGATGGTGCTTTGCAGTGGGCCAGGAGGAAACGAAGTTGTTTCCACTGGTAGGTTGGTGACGCATATGGATGCAAAGTGGTGAACAATTGTTAGCTGGCATCATTATCCTCATCCCCAAAATTTATAACTTGCAAAAGTGCCTAAAGTGTTCTGGGCACTGGACAGGAAGAAGACATACTGGTCCCTGCATACAGCAGAGAGAAAGTGTTGACTTAACCCAAGTCAGGCCCTTGGTCCCTCTAGCTTAGTTTTGTCTACACTGACTGGCAGCAGCTCTCTAGTGTTTCAGAGAGATCCTGCCCCCGCCCTACACGGAGATGCCTTGGATCAAACCTGGGTGCCCGCTCTTTGCCCATTTGCAGTCTAAAAAAATAAAATTTTGAGAGAAGAGGGGGGACCTTTGCACTAGAGGGGTCAGATTGTTTCTTTTAAAGTAGAACCTTTGCAATAATTAACCCATGGGGAGGAAAAGGAATCGCCTCAGAACACCAAGAAGGAAAAACAAAAGTTTTGAGTCACTTTGGAAAGCGGAGCAAAGGAGACAAGAGAGGGAAGGAGGCCCGGGCAGGGGTAGAACGAGCCTTGGCCCTCCAGATGTTGGTGAACTGCAACTCCCATCATCCCTGCTTGGTAGGGCCAGTGGCTGTTGTAGTCCAGCAACATTGGGGCAGAGCCAAAGGCAGAGCCAAGTCACCAGAATTCACATTTTGCATGCAGGAAGTCCCCTGGCATCGGCAGGTTGGGTTGGTGAAAGCCTTTGCCCTTGGGAATTGGAGTGGATTCAACATGCCAGTCCAGCCTTCCCCAGTAGCTGACGGGGGGCTGTTGGGAGTCATAGTCCAAAACATCTGGAGGGCACCAGCTTGGGGAACACAGGGCTAGGGGACCAATGGCCTGCCTGGTAAGACAGCTTCCCACATCCATAAGTTTCCAAACGAGCCTTCCTGGCACCCCCCTCCAGAGATGGTTGAACTGCCCTAGCAGCTAGAATATGGAACCCTCCCGCTTGAAAGCCCCTTTGCTTCCCATCCTGTCCTTGATGCATACAGCGAATCATGAGGTCACCCGCTTGCCTATGCAACAGAACAAAAGCTAAACTCTTTATCATGCAGTACAAAGATACCAGTCCTTTAAAGGCTGGCTTTTAATTTTGCCGGAGCTGCTGCTGGGAGCATACAAAGTGGAGGGTCTCTGTTCTTTCAAAGTTGCTTCTGATAACAGAACTGCCCTTCTATGCACTGTGGAGGGATCTAGTTTGGTCCCCCACCAGATATAATGACGATATTCCCTTGCAGTCCTGCTCAGTGGTTCTGTCATTACTGGAATGGCATTGGCAGCAATGTCCCCCTGGCTCCCACACCCGTGCCAGTAAATGTGACTTGGCTCGTAAATCCTGGCCGCTCTCCCCCTTCCCCTTCTTAGTTTCTCTTTCCTTTTTTACGGTTCTGCTATCAGCCGAAAACCCTTGAGGGAGGATCGTAAACCATTCCTGCGTTCTGGGCATCACCTTGTAGAGTGGATAGGTTTCTTAATAGGAGTGTGTCAGGCACCTTGAAACAGTTATTGTGTGGACAATGCTACCTGAGGCAAGATGACGCCTTCCTTTCCCTCCACCACCAATGCCCAAGATCTGGGCAACTTTGATCCCCCCCCCCAGCAGAGGTCCCTCACGGTCCTTTGTAGATTCGTGACAGGGATTGCATCTTTAAGGCCACATCACCCCGATTTGAGGAGTAAGAGAAGGTTGAATAGAGCAGCTGCTCTGCCCATATGAAGGTTCCCTGGGCATGGTTTTAGGATTGGGCGGAGAGGATTGGACCAAGTCACAAGGGATAAGGCTGTTAATGGCTGCTACCACAATGGCTATGTTCTGCCTCTCCAGTCAGAGGCAGCATTGCTTCTGGACATCTGAACGCTTTGCAACATCTGCCTGATGCATTCAGCCAGACAGGAAGTAAAGCCAGCTGAGGATGGCAGCCTTTAGTTACCTGCTTTCTCCACAGTCTTCATGAGCCAAGGGGAATGCAAAGCTTGGCGAAGGCATAGAATCGGTCTGTGAAAGCAAGGTGGTGTCCCCTCTGCATTTGGATATTTTCACAGTGCTGGAGCTTGGGAGAGGGTGCCAGAGAATGGCTCTGTGAAGGGATCGGCAGGGTGAGCAAGGCCAAAATATTTCTGTCTTGTGAGTTGTCTTAGCACTTAAAAAAAATAAATAGCTGCAGGATTCTGCGTTAGGACATGGCATTTTGTGGGTGCTTCTGTACTTGCTCAGGAAGCGGAGTGTTGGACTTCCCCCCTCCCCCCGCCTGAGAAGCTCACAAATAGGATATGAAGGGTGGTAGCCCTCGCTTATTGTTCATCCCCTGCAGCTGGTAAGGTAAAGGTAAAGGGACCCCTGACCATTAGGTCCAGTCGTGATTGACTCTGGGGTTGCGGCACTAATCTTGCGTTATTGGCTGAGGGAGCTGGCGTGCCAGCTTGCAGCTGGCAGACAGAGGTTTCCTAAACCCAGAGGCTCTATAAAGTCATCATGGCTAATGACCTTTTTTTAGCTGTAATCCATTTATTTATTTATTTATTTATTTATTTAAAGGCTGTCTAAATCTGTGGCCTTAGATAATTTTTGCAGCTTAATTAACATGTTATAAGAAGTACACGTCCTTTTGTGGACTTACTGCCATTCAGCTTTTTTGGGGTGATCCAGAGTGGCATTCAGTGGGGAAAAGACTGCTTCCTTATACTGTTTAATAATGATACAAACATCTGTCTTACCTACCTACCCTTTAGACACTTTAAAAAGAAAAAGAAAGAAAAGTCCCCCAATGTTAGCCTTTCCCCAGTGGAAAGGCTAACCCTTTTGTTACCCTTTTCTGGGTCTCTCCTAGCTCTACAGTATCCTCTTTGGGATGGGGGGGCATTATCCTGAGTTCTGGTCAATCAGGAAATGCCTTGGGTGGGGTTAGTTAGTCAAAGTGTTGTCTCCTGGCCTCGTATACCCCATCTGTGAAATGGGCATAATAGAGTCTGCCCTAAACAATTTGGGCCACAAGTATATGAAAGAGTGCCTCCTTCCGTACAGACTAGCCTAGGGGTTATGATCGGTGAAAAAGACCCTCCTGGTGGTTCTGTTGCCCTCAGACATTTGAGGGGTGGGAGTGGCTCATGAGAGGGCCTCCTCAGTGGTGGCCCCAAGAACGCAGAACTCACCCCCCATAAAGATGCATCTGGCAGCATCTCTCTATAGTTTCTGGTGGATGCTAAAGACACACCTCTTTACCCTGACCTTTGAAAATGGAAGTTTTAATTTTGGTGTCATGCATGAAATTGTTTGGGGACTCTGTGTTTGTTTGCAGATGTTTGTTGCTGTTTTAACAGTTTTGTGATTTTATGTGCTGCAACCATTCCTGGGACCTTCCAGCAAAGGGTGGGTGAGAAATACTGCTTCTAATAATGATAAGTAATAATAATGAAATGGACAGGAGAAAGGGAGGATCTTTTTTGCTGTGCTAGGAGAGGATAGCTGCAAGATGAAGAAATAGGTTTTCATATGCAATTCTTTGGGGACGTGTCCACATTTTTTGCCTAATTTCAAAGTGACACATGTTTTGATAGGAAGCCCTGGGTTTTGAACTTATTTTTACCTGCACAATGAGCCCTGAGTGGTGGCAGGTTGTGCTAAAAATCCCTGTTTGAAAACAAAATAAAGCACCCGTTTTACTTGTTTTCTGCCTCCAGTCATTTCGGAGGTGCTTGTGTGTGCCCACATGTGAATCTGCTTGTGGAGGAGAGTCAGAAGAGGGTGGCTGTAGGTAGGCAGGAGGCATGGGAGGCTAGATTGCCACACAGGTCATGGAAAGTCTGCCTCTTTCTTTGCCACCAAGCCTTGTCTCTCAGCGCTTTGCCAAGTCATTCCAAACAACCAGGAGGGCTGGATTTTATTTTTATTTTTTAAATAGAAACAGCAAACAACTGAAATGCTCAGGGCAGTACCAGACTATACTCCATTTGCCACATATGTGGTAAGCCTGCAGATATTTGAAATCGGGGTTGGATGGCGGGGGGGGGGTTCGGGGGACGGGGACCGGACCCAGCCTGCTAAAGGCTACAACCTACCTGGGTTTCCAAGCCTTGAATGGGGCTGGTGGTTAAATATTTGATCTTTGCAGGTAAGAAAGGGGATCTGTTTACCATTTGGGGCTTGGAGGCTGGTGCCTCTCTGATAATGTATCATGCAGATATTCCAAGGCTCTGGGGCGTTTTGAGGGAACTGGGAAAAAGAACGAAAGCTCATACCTATGACAAACTTAGTTGGTCTCGTAAGCTGCTGCTGGAAGGAATTTTTTTTATTTTGTTTGGAAAAAAGAAGAAGACAGTTCTGTGCCCAGCTTGCCCTTAGTCTCTTGGGCCAGGCAAGGGGATATGGGAGAAAACAGCGTGCCTGTTTGTCTACATGGGAAAGGCACTGAATTTCTTGGGGAAGCTCGTCAAAGATTATGCAGCACCCACTATAAGACCAGTTTTCTTCCCAGTGTCTGTTTTACCTATTTCCCCTTTTTGGTGTAGTCGATTTTGCTTTTTCTTGCTTTCAAAACCAGGCAGGACGCTGTGGCTTTTAAAGATTCCCCATACTGCTGAATGCAGAATGTCTTTGGGTGGCATTGCTGAGAGCACTTTTAACTCTGGGCCACTGATGAACAAGTTGCAGGGGACAGCTGTCCCCTCTCTGCCCTTGCTTGTGAGCTGCCCGGAAGCAAAGCTTAGTGGTCACCCATGGAAACAGGGGCGCTGGATTCGGTTAACTTTTTGCCTTGTCCATTCTAGGCTGAGCATATCCACGAAAAGGCTAAGATACTGAAGCAGAGTTGGTGTGAAATGCTCACACCTATCCTAGGATATTTATTGATTGCTTAGGACAGGCGTGAGGAATCTTTTGCCTTCCAGATGTTGCTGAACTACAGCTCCCATAATCCCTGGCTATTGATAGATTTTGCCTTTGCATTTTTAAACTAGATTTATACACAATACATACACAGCACTCTCTATCCTCCATCCAGGCAAAAATGCATCATGAGGAAAGGAAACATTTCCACGTAGGCCAAAACCCTCAAAACCCCCACAAAGAATAGCTGGCGAGGGGTTTGGTTTGGGAGGATATGTGGCCTGGGGAGGGCCCTGAGGTCCAGATAGAGAGGTCTGGAGGGTCACATTTAATTCTGGGGCCTGAAATTTTCTTTCCCTATAATCTAGAAGATTGGAAGCTATATGTACAAGAGAAGTATACCTTTAAGCACCAGTGACAGGGACAAATAAATAGGGATGGTTGATGAATTGTAGTTAGCAAACACCTGGAGAGTTGAAGGTTCCCCACACCTGAACCCATGAGGCAGTCCTTTAAAAAAAAAGTCACATCTTGGATGTTTAAAATGCAACAGCTTTTTAAATATAAAAGATGCCCATGGTTATGATCTCATGTTCACGTTACCACCTGAGCTCTTTGAACCTATAAGCACATGAAAAGCGGACTTTATACGACTGAGTCATCTCTGAGTGGCAGAGAGGGTCTTCCCCCTCACCTGCTTCCTGATTCTTTTTATCAGAGATATGGGGTGACGGGTTGAACCAGAGACCTTCTGCATGCAAAGCAGATATTTACCACTGAGCTACAGTCTCTATTCTCTTTCCCCCCGCTGCTTCCCTGGTATTATGAGTTGTGGTGGATGCTTTCAAGCGCTTCAAAGCACTGGTTGTTTAAAATTAATATTATTTCAATACGAACCACCATATTAACGTTTTTAACACTCTTAAACAGTTTCGCAACTATGTTCTTTTGTTCCCATGTAATTTCCAAAACCACCTTCGCATGACCCCATAACGTTTGCAGTGTGGTTTAGTGGCTGAAGTTCTTCCCAAAAGAGCAAAGACTGTGTTCCTTTGTTGCGGACTTCCTAATTGAAACAAAACAAATTACAGTACATGAAAGCATGCGAGAGGAAAGTGGTGCGGGTAAATCCCTTGCAGGGCTCTTGCTCCATTACTTGGACTACTTCCAGGCTGTTGCCCCAAAGGAAATAGCTGGCAGGGCTTGGCCTGCGCTGGAAGGTGCCTCGCCAGCACCAGGCATCTTTAGGAGGCTTGTTAAATGGAAATTCCCTCGTGCTGAGAATTCTGGATCTGTCGGAGCCGAAGCAAATGTGCTTGTGCAAGATCCGCTGGCGTGCAGTTTCTTTGGGAGCACATTTTTGCTGTGCCTCAGTTTCCCCATACCCCAGACAAGGCGCTGCATTGGGTGGCTGTGTGGGAAAGAGGAGGAGGGAACCAGCTTTTCAGAGCATAGCGTGTGCTGCAGTTCTTGGCTCATTTGGCTTCCCAACCAGTGGTGGCTGGTGCCCATTGAGAGAGTTGGGTTTTGTCCCCCATCCTCCTGCTGCATTCAGCAATATTGACTCTAAGGAGGAGACTTACATGCCAGCCATAAAGCAAGAAGGCAGACAGGTGGGCTTGGAGGAGGGTGGTGGGGCAGTGCCCCCATTGCTGTCATAGACCAGCCTCCCCTGCTTCCCACAGCCTTGAGAAGTACACCAGTGTACTTGAAAGAATTTATACCAGTGACAAAAGATCTGTGCTGGCTGTCTATTAGTTACTGAACCAAGGTCAGTGCTTTGCTGCTGCCATTCCTCCTCCTTTTATTTATTTTTATATATCCCACCTTCCCCCCCAGAACCAGGACTCAAGGCTGCTCACAGAAATGAAAACAAATACTGATAAAACACACTTGCCGCCTAAAATGCAGGCTACTAAGAGCCCTGCACAACTTGGCAGTGATTAAAGCTATGCCCAGTGAAGGGGGCCTTTTTGTACATCGTGGCAGAGCCCACCCGCTGTTTCCGTTCCTCAGCTCAGTCTTAGGGTGGGTCATGAACCAGTGACCTGAAGGATGTTTGGCTGCCCAAAGGCCAGCCACCTTTCACCAAGGGGCGGGGAAATTTGCAGAGAGAAAAGAGAAGGGAGCAAATCAAATGGCAGCCCCCAGTTTGACACTGGACCTCTCTGATATCCAATATTTTGGCGGTCGATTGGTGGCTTATGTTTTGAACAGGAGAGCAAGCAAGCAGGATGTTCTGCTGTGCTGAAACTGGGCAAGGGCGGGCAGGAAAAGAGAGGCTGCCAAATTCTCATTATTTATACCAGGCCTGTCCAATCCAGCCACCTTACCCTGCTGGCTGATTGCAAGGGTTGATCTTGTGCACCTGTGCCTGGGGAGGGCTAGCTAGAGCCCCCACATCCCCTGACAGCATGTATGTTTTAAACAGATTTTATATAAGTATATAGTTTTAATTCTATCAGTTTAATTGTATTTTAATGATTGAAAGTTTCTGCGTTTTTAGCAGTTCTTGTTTTTATCTGTAAGCTGCCTACTAGAGTCCCGTCAGGGAAAAAGGCGGGTTATAAATAAATATAATAACAATGATGATGATGTCCAAGCTCCCGCACTGCCTGCAGATAAAAAGTAAAGAGAAATCCACAGATCTGCTTGGCCTGTTCAGCCTGGCCTCAATTTGGAATCGCTCTCCTTCTCCAAACAATCCTCCCTGGGGACAGGGCAGGTCTGCTGCAACAACAAGAGGTTCCTTGTGGGAAGGGACAGATTTCAGGACCCAGGGGCCAGAACCAGGAAACGTCCCTGAGATTCAGAGCGTGGCAACTCCCTGGTGCTTGTTTTTCCTTTCTTCTATAAGAAGGAAGAGAATTGAAGCACAACAAACCCGAACAATTAATTCATTCACTAAAAAAAGGCAGCAGTAGCCCCAGCGGCCGCTGGCGATCTCTTCCTTCTGTGCTTTCCCGTTTCGGCTTGTGCAGGCAGATCTGCCGCTCTTGGCTTTCGCAGCCGCTTGTTCCCAGCTGGGTTGCCATGGAGACCTGACTGCAAAAGGTCTTAGCCTTTCGGTCCCCTCTGATATGGCATGTGGAGATGCCATGGGAGGGTTGGAAGCTGGATCGGGGCCAGGGACCAGCAGCTTCATCCCCAGGGTCGAAGGTGCAGTTGCGCTGTGTTCTTAATTAGCCATGCATGCACCCAATGACACTTTCATTCTGGCAAGGTGAGCTCCAGGGAACTGGTTCTGTGTTGATCTCTCCCCGCCTGCCCAAGCGCTCTCCGGGGAGGGGTCTTCCCTGCCCCTGGGTCTGACCCTCATGGTGGCTGCGGCTGACGTAGCAAAGGCGTTCTGCATAGTTCCTTCACTCTACAAAGTGTGTCTTTGGTTGCTGCTCCCAGCTGACTGCTGCAGAGATTGGCTTTGCTCAGGTTCGCCTCCACATTTTAGCTGGGCATGTCAACGCAGGAACAAGGGGTGTAGCTGCAAAAAGGGAGAGAAAGGAGGGTACAGGTTGCATCCAGGGAACATCAGAAGCTGGCTGACACCAAGTCAAACCATTGGCGCATCCAGCTCAGTATTGTCTTCACTGCCCAGCAGAGGCACCCGGGAGTTTTCAGACGGGCCACATTCCCAGCAGTGCCCCACTGACGACCCTGGTAGACCCTTTGGCTCCCCTGCAGTCATCCACCTAGGCCCGGAGCAGCTTTGCTTCAGTAAGGTTGCAACAGCCCCATGTCCCTTCAGACTGTAGCATGAAGGTTAAAATGTCTTCTTAGATAAATGGCAGTAAAACAAGGTAGAGCAAATTTAAAAAACCTGACTACAGGAGGTAGTTGGAATCCTGCGAGCTCCCCACTGCTGGTTAATGAGGTAGTACAAGAATACTTGGCTAGTTTAGATGTATTCAAGTCTCCAGGGCCAGATGAACTACATCCAAGAGTATTAAAAGAACTGGCAGAGGTGATTTCAGAACCACTGGCAATAATCTTTGAAAAATCCTGGAGAACAGGCGAAGTTCCAGCAGACTGGAGGAGGGCAAATGTTGTCCCTATTTTCAAAAAGGGGAAAAGAGAGGACCCAAACAATTACCGCCCAGTCAGCCTGACATCAATACCAGGAAAGATTCTAGAGCAGATCATTAAGCAAACAGTCTGTGAGCACCTAGAAAGAAACTCTGTGATCACTAAAAGTCAGCATGGGTTCCTGAAAAATAAGTCATGTCAGAATAATCTGATCTCATTTTTTGACAGAATTACAAACCTGGTAGATGAAGGGAACGCTGTGGATGTAGCCTATCTTGATTTCAGCAAGGCCTTTGACAAGGTGCCCCATGATATTCTTGTAAAGAAGCTGGTAAAATGTGGGCTAGACAATGCTACCATTCAGTGGATTTGTAGCTGGCTTACTGACCGAACCCAAAGGGTGCTCATCAATGGCTCCTCCTCATCCTGGAGAGTAGTGACTAGTGGGGTGCCACAGGGTTCTGTCTTGGGCCCAGTCTTGTTCAACATCTTTATCAATGACTTGGATGATGGGCTTGAGGGAATCCTGAGCAAGTTTGCAGATGACACCAAATTGGGAGGGGTGGCTAACACCCCAGAGGACAGGATCACACTTCAGAATGACCTTAACAGATTAGACAACTGGGCCAAAGCAAACAAGATGAATTTTAACAAGGAGAAATGTAAAGTACTACACTTGGGCAAAAAAAATGAAAGGCACAAATACAGGATGGGAGACACCTGGCTTGAAAAGGATCTAGGAGTTTTGGTTGACCACAAACTTGACATGAGTCAGCAGTGTGATGCAGCAGCTAAAAAAGCCAATGCAATTCTGGGCTGCATCAATAGGAGTATAGCATCTAGATCAAGGGAAGTAATAGTACCACTGTATTCTGCTCTGGTCAGACCTCACCTGGAGTATTGTGTCCAGTTCTGGGCACCACAGTTCAAGAAGGATACTGATAAGCTGGAACGTGTCCAGAAGAGGGCAACCAAAATGGTCAAAGGCCTTCAAACGATGCCTTATGAGGAACGGCTTAGGGAGCTGGGTATGTTTAGCCTGGAGAAGAGAAGGTTAAGGGGTGATATGATAACCATGTTCAAATATATAAAAGGATGTCATATAAAGGAGGGAGAAAGGTTGTTTTCTGCTGCTCCAGAGAAGCGGACACGGAGCAACGGATTCAAACTACAAGAAAGAAAATTCCACCTAAACATTAGGAAGAACTTCCTGACAGTAAGAGCTGTTCGGCAGTGGAATTTGCTGCCAAGGAGTGTGGTGGAGTCTCCTTCTTTGGAGGTCTTTAAGCAGAGGCTTGACAGCCATCTGTCAGGAATGCTTTGATGGTGTTTCCTGCTTGGCAGGGGGTTGGACTGGATGGCCCTTGTGGTCTCTTCCAACTCTATGATTCTATGATTCTATGATTCTATGATTCTAATCCAGCCTCCTTTAGAAGGGAATTGTGTCATCCTGGTGCCTGAGAAAGACCCGTCTCCCACACAGCCACCCCTGCCTCACCTGGAGCATGGTCTCCAGTCATGAGCTGAGGTCACATTCTGCAATGGTTTTAGGTTTCCAGGTGCTCTTTAGGGACAACCCTTGCTGAGAGTGTTGTTATAGTAGCGTAATGTGGCCATAACATGGGGGATGAGCAACAGTGGACAGATGAAATCATTTCAGTGGCAATTTGTTCAGATTGTAAGCTATTTTACTGTTTTGAAATGAGCTGCCCTGGCACGGCCCTTAAAGTAGAACACAAATTTGGGCTCAAGTTCATGGGCAGGCAGTTTCCTTGTGATGGATGAGGCCTGGGATCGGCTCACACCTTGATTTTTAAAATTTATTTCAGCAGCAGATATGTCCATTTAGCCAGGATGTTGCTGGCGGGGGAGCCAGGACACCCACCACTCTTTAAACTGTTGAATAAACTATTTTAGATGCCTTTAACCAACAATCTTGCCAACCGAATAAACACAGCTAAATTTAGTTCTGTAGCGGGAAAAGAAAGCCAGTGCTTCTCCTTGGAGGTCTGTGAGGGAACTGTGGTCAGGGTGTGTGCCCAATGTGCTTGCAGACGTGAGCCTTTTGAAAACAGACTCACTTGTTGTGGTCAGTTTTCTCGGGCCTGTGTGGTCAAGGCCAGATTTGACAGCCTCCTCCCCACTGCATCCTGCAGCTGTGACTTTAAAGGTGAAGATTCCTGCATTAATACTACTACTACTACTACTACTACTACTACCGGTACTACATTTATTACATATACCCTGCCCATCTGACTGGGTTGCCCCAGCCACTCTTGGCCGATGGGGGTTGGACTAGCTGACCCTCAGGATCCCTTCCAACATGCGTGAATCCCCCCCTTATTTAACCCTGAAAGGGAGTTTAGATTGAGAGAGGCAATGACTGGCCAAAGGTCACTCCCAGGGAGCTTCATGCCCAAGTGGGGATTTGAACCCTGGTCTCTCCAAGGGTGCTAGTCTGACTCTCTTTTAACTGCTACATCGCATTTGCTCTCTGGCGATGGGGAGGATGGTTGTCTCTCTTCCTTGGAGGGCTCCCCCTTCCACACTTCCTGTTCTTCAGTTGGCCTTGCATTGGTGAATTGGACTTTTAATAAACGGAGCTGGGGAATGGCTCCCTTGCTATCCATGGACGACTTGCCTGTTCTCTTGGTTGCTCTGGAGGGAGACCAAGAGCCACAGATGTGCAGGGACTCAGTGCCTCTAATGAACAATTTTACGCACAGTCTAGTAGCTGCTGTAAGGATCCAGGCTTCTAATCTGCCTATTGCATTGTTGTTGTTTTGAAGATAAATGTCTCGGGCTCCCTGTGGATGATTTTCCCTTCACGCTCAATGTTCTCTCCGAATTCAGGCTCGTCCGAGCTCCTCTGGACTTTTGAGGCATTGTTCTGCAAGTGAAAGTCCCCGAAGAAGGAAATTCCTCTCTATTGGGGGAAGTGTGTGTGTTTGTGTGTTGCGTTTTCAAGAGCCAGAAAGTTGCCTTCCCCCCACCTCCTCCTGCACAGCTCTGTTTACAAAACATTTCCTTCCCAAGTTCCCAAATGATTTTGCCTGCGTGCGCCTTAAACGGGATGGGACAGGCTCCTGTCGAGTTTGTAAATGGCATTGAACAGGGTGGCGGGGGGCAAGTTCTGCAGCCTTAGTCAGTAACTAGTTTGAGCTGCCCACTGTAAGTGCAAGGTGTCTCCTGAATAATTGCTGCCCCTTCAGCTCCCATCATTTTGTGTGTGTGTGTGTGTGTGTGTGTGTGTGTGTGTGTTAGAGAGAGAAAAGTTAGGTTGCTCTAAATTCACCTCCTCCCCTTAGGCATCACTTTCCAAATATTTCCACCAAATTGTCTTTACTGCATAGGTTTCTGGGTTAGTGGCACCAGCCAGTGAGCTCAGTGGCTTAGAAAAGAAGTTAAGAATGAGAGCAAAGGACATCTAGCAGCCCTCAATGGCAGGCTTATTTATAATATTTGTTAGTTGCATTTCTCATGGAGTGACACAGATCAACTTGCATTGAAACCAGTTAGGAACATCCAACAACAGTCTAAAAGCACAGCTACAGATAAGACAGATCAGGACTTACTCATCCCACCCCACTAAGTGGAAGCTTGTAAAAAAGGAGTCTGCGCAGCTAAGCAGGGCAGCTTGCAGCAGAGATCATCTTGAAATCCACACACCACCTCGGTTATTATTAAATGATGTTGGCAAGCAATAGCGAGGCACACTTCTTTTTTTGCAATGAGATTTTTATTAAAGTTTTTCATAATACGATAAAATAGCAGCTACAAAAAATAGAAGTAGAATAAGTAGAATAAGGAGTCCTCTCTTAAAAGTAATTCTTATCTCTTACCACTCGCAAAAGATAGTAGCACATCCTAACTCTCGCCTGGGATTGTTCCTATCTCTTCCCAGCCTTTTACACTTTTTAAGAGGGGCCTGATACACCAGAAGTAAGGCACCAGGGAAAGTCCTGAATTTTAACACCCCCTGTCCCTTTATTTTCCTTTGATTTTCAAATCCTGGAGCTGTTCTGTTGCTTCAGTTTCTGCACTCGTTTTTATTTGCTAATACTGACTCCAATAACGTTGACGCCTGCCTCAAGCTTGTGGAACAACCGTCTCCCCTTCTCCTCTGCCAGGAACGGCGTGAACGTTGAAGGGGCGACGCACAAGCAAGTGGTGGACCTGATCCGAGCGGGGGAGAAGGAGCTGATCCTGACGGTTCTGTCGGTTCCCCCCCACGAGGCTGACAACCTCGACCCGAGCGACGACTCTCTGGGCCAGTCGTTCTACGACTACACAGAGAAGCAGGCGGTGCCCATCTCCATCCCCACCTACAAGCATGTGGAACAGAATGGTGAGAAGTTTGTGGTGAGTACCAGCCCGGCTGGGGGGTCCCTCTTGGGTGCCTGTGCCTCGTGACGGAGGGCTTTGGAACGCTCTGGCATGTCTTTCTGCTCCCCGACTGGTGTAGAGTCCTGCTAGCAAATGTTTGGGCAAAAGAGAGAGTGTCGGCCTTCAGCGTTTGCCCGTGTGCAACTCTCCTGTCTGTCTCCTCCTCTCTGTCTCTTGGGCATGCACAGCGGAGAGGAGCGGGATTCCTCTTGGTCTGTAATGTGGAGGAGGGAAAAGGCAGCAGGACCCCCCCCTTTTCTCCAAACTGCTTGTGCAAGTCTTTGGGAACTCCCCGCCTCATCACCGAGCTTTCTGGCAAGCAGAAAGATAAGATAAGATAAGATAAGATATCTTCATTGTAAGATATCTTTATTGTCATTGTCCCCTTGCAGGAACAACAAAATTACTCGGTTGCTACATCCACTCAGATAAAGCATTCCGCATAATCCAAAATTACAAAACCTAATTAAAAACAGTAAATATAATACAAATAACAAGTAAAATAAGATGACTTCAAAGTCCAGGCTTTCCATTTAAGGCCAAAATCGCTCTAGAGAAGAAACTGTTCCCGAGACGGCTCGTTCTTGCCTGCATAGTTCTATATCTCCGTCCCGATGGCAGGAGCTGAAAGAAATGGTGTCCAGGGTGCGTTGGATCTCTTGATATGTCTAGTGCTTTTCTATGGCACCTGGTGGTATAGATTTGTTCTAAGGTGGAGAGTGAGCAGCCAATAATGCTCTCTGCTGTTTTAATAATTCTACACAGCCCTGCTCTGTCCTGAGAAGTACAGCTTCTGTACCACACACATAAACTGTACGTGAGCACGCTCTGTATGGCACAGTGAACTCTAAAGAAGAGAAGACGGCCCCATTCACACCACACATTTAAAGCAGATTGTGATGTCACTTTCCACAGCCATGGCTTTGCTCCTTAAGGATTCTGGGAGCTGTAGTTCTTTAAGGGTGCTGTGACCTGTTAGGAGACACCCCCCCTTCTCCCTAAGAGCTACAATTCCCATAGTTCCCTGTGAAGAGAGATTGTTAAACCACTGTATAGGAATTGTGGCTATGGGAGGAGACTAGGAACCTCTTGACAACTCTCAATGCTCCCAAACTCCCAGAATTTGCTTCTCGCTGCATCTTCTGATGTCCAAGTCTCCATTCAAGCAAGGCCACTGTTGCTCAGACTTTTCACATGTCAAGTCCCAGGTTCAGTACCTCAAGGCATCTCCAGCTAGGGCTGCACAGGTCCCCTCCCTGAAACCCTGGAGAGCCTCTTCCCCGTGGTGTAGACAACCCTAAGCAGAATGGATTGAGAGGCAGAGCATCTGCTTGGCAGGCAGTGGTTCCAGGTTCAGCCCACAGCACAGGAACATCAGAAGAGCTTGATGGGTCAAATGCAGCATCCTGCCCTCACAGCAGGCAACCAGGTGCCTCTGGGAAGCCCACAAGCAGGACCTGTGCGCCAGCAGCCGCTCTCCCTGCTTGGGATCCCCAGAGGCATCTGTCTCCGACAGGGGAGGATAGAACAGAGTCATTTTGGCTAGTAGCCACAGGTAGCCTTATCCTTCATGACTCTTTCTAACCTCAGGTTAAGGCTGGGAAATTGCCAATAAACAAGTGAATCTAAAACAATAAAATGGCTGCTTTGTTGTGGCTTGACAAAAACGGCAACCGATTTAATCAGGATAAGAGCAGACTGTGTGTGCACACTGGACAAATGGTTTGCGAAAGGCATTCCACAATCCGTTTATCTGCCATTGGCCTCACCTCCGAAGGAGAGGGCATTTGGAACAAATTCTACTCTGACCCAACCCTGATGAAGGAAACATGTCGATGCCTTTTAGCACCTATGAGGTTCCTCTTCGGATGATGGAAAGAAAGCCAACCTCACTTTGGCCACATCCACAGCAACATATTTGAAGCTCCCCTGAAGAAGCCTAGGATCTGTAGTTTAAGGGTGCTGGGGACTGTAGCTTTTTGCAGGGGGTAAACTATGTTCCCAGGATTCTTTGGGGGAAGTGATGTCCTTCCAGTGTGTGGCATGAATGCGACCTAGATGCAGCAAAACGTGTTATCTACATGGCCACTCCAGGGGGGTCTTCAGCTTCTGCTGTTCCTCTTTGCCATTGGACTCCCCATTGTGAAAACCACCGGCTGTCCCATCCTGCCATGCACTGAGTAAAGTAGCCAGGAGAGGGTGATTCTGTTGCAGAGGACACTCTGTCCGACTGTTTCTTCTGCCCAGGAGGAACCAAGGACGTCCCATCTCCATTCCAGAGCTGCTCCACGCTGCCTCTTTCGAACGTTCTCCAAAACATAGCTCACCCCTTGTGGGTCTTTCGGTAGCCATTGAAAAGCGGAGTTATTCCTGGTCATGTGCCAGCCCTGCAGGAGTGGGGCGTGTGCCCATCTGCTGTGCCAGCCTGTGCCAAAGCGGCCTGCTGCCCACAAACTCCCAAAGGACCCAGTGAAGCCTTCAGATCCCTTCTGGTCTTGTGGGGTTTGGGACCTTTCAGCTTGTGCCAGTTTGAAAGTGTGTGTGTGGCTATAAATTACTCATCAGCAAGTGGAATGAGACAGCTTATTTACAGGCTCTGAGTACAGTGGGGAAGTTTGCTCCCTGAACGGGCAAGACGGATGTTGCATTGATTTCCACCCCCTCCCTCTCTCTCCCCTCCAGTTGTGAAACAGGAACTATATTTCCAAGGAGAGACAAAGTGCCTGTTTAGAAAGGATCATGTGCTGAATTGGAGTATGTGTGTTGATGTCTTAGGGGTCTCCACAAATTTGTTGAGGTTTTTTTTTTTTTTGCAAAAAGAAAATGAAGTTTTTGAACTATTTTGAAAGAAATCTAGACATTGGCTGCTATAAATATGGATTTTCCTGGACATTTCAGCGATTTCCGCCCAGGCACTGCTTCCGACTGCAGTATTCCGGCTATGTCTGGAAAATTCCGGACGTATGGCAACTCTACCAAATAATGTACTGTGCTGGAGGGAGATCTGATTTTAGGGCAGAATTAGAAGTTTGTTATCCCCCCGCCCTGGGCAATGCATCTCTATAGATTATGCTGTTATTTATGTTGTGTTGTTCTTCCTATGAAACAAATCAGAATTTTTGATGGTAAGAACTTCAAGTTTTTTTGGCATAGCTAGGCTAAGAGGACGGAATAATGAGAACGTATGTGGGGTGTTTGAGAGTATGGATGAGTAAAACAAGCTCAGTACACCTGCTTTGCAGGCAGAAGGTCCCAGTTTCCATCTCCTGGAGAGAGACTGCCAGTCAGTGTGGACAATATTGAGCTTGATGTAACAGTGAGTCTTACTTGATGTAAGGCAACTTCCTGCTTACAAAAAGTTGATTGATAAGAAAAGTATTCATAAACTGGTGTTCAAATAGCAACATATTATATATTTCAAAAAACACAGTGAGGTAAACAGCCTGGGAGATAGCTGTGGAATTCTGCTTATCGACCCCTTAATTAGACCAAAGATAGCTGCCTTATTCCGAGTTGAGCCATTGGTCCATCATGCTCAGTGTTGTTCACACTGACTACTATCAGCTCTCCAAGGTTTCAAGCAGGGAGTTTTCCCCATCCCTACCTGGGGATGCCGTTGGGGATTGAACCTGGAGCCTTCTGCACTCAAAGCAGGTGCTCTACCCCTGAGCTACTGCCCTTCCCCAGTACATTTGCTGGATTTGAGTATATCCTTCGGCAGTGGTTAATTGATGTTTTCTTTTTAATTGTTTATGGTTTTATTATATGTTTGTAATACGCAGACTCGCCTTCACCTTGTTTCCCCCCTGCCCTTTCCCCCCCTCCCTCCCAGGTCTACAATGTTTACATGGCAGGCCGGCAGCTGTGTTCCAAGCGGTACCGCGAGTTTGCCATCCTGCACCAGAACTTGAAGCGGGAGTTTGCCAGCTTCACCTTCCCCCGCCTGCCGGGCAAGTGGCCCTTCTCGTTGTCAGAGCAGCAGTTGGATGCCAGGCGACGGGGGCTGGAGGAATACCTTGAAAAGGGTACGCAGAAAAGAGCACGTGTGTCGGGGAGGGTGCCCTTGGCATGCTCCCCACTGGCAGCTGGTTCATCTGAACAAACTACCGTTTGGTCAGCTGCCTCCTGAGAAGTGGAGCTGAAACAAAAGGTTTCAGAAAGGCTAATAATTTGATTTTTAAAAGTACCCCTGCAGTGAACTACGCCACAGATTTTGCATGCATTTATTATTTAGTTCCAAAACATTTATACACGGCTTGATTGTAAGAAGCAAACAAACCAACTTAACAAGCCTCAAAGAGGCTTATATTGAAAAACCCCAATAAAACTGTCAATAAGAAAAAAAAATAGCAACAATAATTTAAGATTAAAAATTTAAGCAACAGATCCTATTTTCAGTGCAAGGTAACGTCATGCTCTTAAAAGAGGCGTTCCTTATAAGGGTTGGCGGGAAGGAATTCCTGTTTGGAGAGGGTGCATTTTTTATTTAGAGTTACGAGAATAAGCAGATACATGCAGATGTATTAAATCATGCAACCAGCTAAACCTCATTCAATCGACCACCTGGGAAATGTCTGTGCCCCCTGCCCCCTCCCCGATGTGGCTGGACTCCCAAGTCCCAGCAGCCGCAGAATCCAGCATGGGCAAATGACAATGGGAGTTGTAGTCCCGAGAGCATCTAGAGGGCCTCTCAGGCTGCCCATCTCTGACCCTGGCAGTTCTTTAATCAAGTCTCAGGCCGCCCTGGAAGCTTTGAGAATTGTGGTCGATAGGAAACAGCCTTTGCCTACCATACAGCCCCTCAGATTCCTCCTTTGGCATGGAAGTCTGCATAAGGCAGAAGGTGCAAAGATTATCCTGGGAGCACCTAGTCCTGTAGCTAAGGAGGTGTGCATTTGATCAGTACTGGATGGGGGGGCACTACCTCCCTCTCCACCCCCACTGAGACCTCCTTGTGTCCTGCCAATGCCCTCTTCCTGCCCATTAACTGAGCCATTCTCCTTCCCTCTGCAGTGTGTTCCATCCGGGTCATCGGGGAGAGCGACATCATGCAGGAGTTCTTGTCAGAGTCAGATGAGGTAGGCGAGCAAAAAACCGGACGCTGCAGGGGAGGTGCCGGAGCATGTGCAGTTGATGCTTAAAGTATGGCCTAGAGTGTTGGACTAAGTCCTTGGAGACCAGGGTTCAAATCCCCACTTGCCCGCAAAGCTCACCGGGTGACTTTAGGCCAGTCACTGCCTCTCTGCCTAACCTACTTCACAGGATTGTTGTGGGGATTAAATGATATGAGATAGAACCATGCAGACCACCTTGAGCTCTTTGCAGAAAATGGTGGGATATCAGTGCAATCTCTCATCAAGGTTTCTAGAGCTTTGAGAAGCTCAGCAATGACTTTTCCTGCCAGGCATTTCAGGAGAGTTAGGATATTGTGTGTGTTTTGAGTTCTTAATTGTTGTTTTTTGAAAATCTTAACACCTACACTCCGCTTTAACACCTACACTCCGCTTTCCTGCTTTCTGTTTAAGTGGATTGGCCCGTCACATTTCATTTCATTTTTTATGAGCGGTATACTTTGAGCCTCTTTGAGGAGGACATAGTTGGCAGAAGAGCGGGACAGTCATCTCAACAAACGGGAAAAGCAGGACAAGGTGTCCTGGGCTAGATTGGCTGGGGGAGAAGGCCCCCACCTATACATGCATATCTAACCTCCTGTGTGGCTGTAGATAGAAGCTGCCCTTCCAGAGCAAGAACTTGCTTGGCCCTCCAGGCAAAGCGCCTTCTGAGCCATGGGGCTTGGGGATCCAGGTACCTCAAAGAGGTGCAGCCATCAGCAGGGGAGGCCCTGTGGGTGGTGCCACTGCCACTGGAGGTTGCCTGACTTGTCACAGGATGTTTTTAGTGGTGGTTCCTGATTTGTGGGGAACACACCCACCCCCTTCCTGGAAATTCTGAAATTATTTTAAGGACAAGTGATGGCTTTTATGAGTTTTAAATGATATTTTTAGAAGGTTGTATTAAACCTTTTTAAAGAAGTCTCCGTTGTATTAGTATTGATCTGTTTGCTGCCCAGTACTCCTTTGGAGCAGGGTTTCTTCTAAAAGATTGTGTGCAGAGGGGTGTTCCCCACGATACAGGGAAGCCACAGCCCACCCCCTTTCATTATGGTGGGACCAAAGGCTTTTCCAGACCAGTGGCTGCCATATACCCTTTTAGGCAGGCTCGATTCCCTCAGCCTCTCATGGTAGGAAAGAATCTAGTTTGATAATGCAGGGTTCCACTTGACTAGGTGCAGGGAATCCTTGGCCATTTAGATGTCTCCCATCACCCCTAGCCATTGAGCATGCTTGCTGGGGCTGATAGGAGCTGCAGTTCAGCAACGTCTGGAGGGCCAAAGCTCTCCTCCCCATCCCATCCCTGTGTGGCTCCCCTCTCTTTCCCTATCTCTTTACGACATCACTCCTCATAGCTGAGAATCCTTTCCTTGTGCCCTGGAGAAACCAGACTTAAAAAACCTGGTACTGCAGCCTGAGAGGCATACCTTAAACAAAAACAATAAATCCTGGGTTTATCTACCTGCCCTTGCACCCTAGAACTACAACGGCGTGTCGGACGTGGAGCTCAGAGTGGTGCTTCCAGACATCACGACAGTGACCGTCCGGGTCAAAAAGAACAGCACCACAGACCAGGTGTATCAGGTGAGGAGGGCAGGGGGGCATCTAGGGACCTGTTTCCTCACTGGCAACAGAGAAAGAAAGAAACTTGGATTTCTTTACTCTATGCGCTGTTTCTGTTTTTAAGGAAGACTTTGTAGACTTTTAGAAATGTGAGAAGCTGCCTTATTTGTCTGCACAGACAGGCAGCCACTGTCTCAGGTTTCAGATGGAGGGTATCTTCAGGCTTAACTTCCTATTCTGCACGTGACACACTGAGTCGTTTGTGTGGGGAAAGTCCACCCTGAGAGACATGAAAAGGGAAGTGTGGGGCACCCTTTGTGGCTGTCTGCACTGGGATGTGCCCTTATGAGTGGCTCTTTGCCTGTCTCCAGTAGCAGAATAAGGCCTTGGGAAGCTAGAAGGCCAGGCCATTGTTGCTAGCCTTTTCCACCCCTGCTCAGTTCAAAGCCCCAGCCCTTTCCTCCTCCTCCTCACACCTCCTCTCCCGCCTTAATATTGGAAATTGAAACTGAGCTGACCTAACCATCTCCAGAGCCTGAATCACTTTGCAAGAAGAAGGTGCACTGAGTCCTTGCTCTAAAATAACAAGCAGATGTGGGGGTTGGCTCAGGCTTCATGCCTCTGGCCTCAGAGTCAGGCTTGAGAATTAGCAGCTCACCCCATTTTCATTATTATTATTATTATTATTATTATTATTATTATTATTTTAACATAATGACCATTATGAACTGCCCCAAGGTACAGTGGAACCTATTATGATTATCACTTATTAATTTATTACTCGCCATTCACTCTAAGCCAGGGTTACTCAACCTTGGGTCTCCAGCTGTTTTTGGACTACAACCCCCATCATCCCTAGCTAGCAGGACCAGTGGCCAGGGGAGGTGGGAATTGTAGTCCAAAAACAGCTGGAGACCCAAGGTTGGGAAACACTGCTCTAAGGTGCCAGGATGGGCCATAGCATTAAAAACAAATGAAAACATCTTAGCTAACAGCTAACGTCTGTAGAGTGACCAGCTTTCACATTATCAGCTTTCACATTATCAGCCCGCATACTCAGGGGCGACAGTGGTGGGAAGGCCTGAACAGGCGATTTGAGCCTTTTAGATATTTATTGATGTGCTTGAGACCAGAATAACGAAGCCCAAGGGCACCAAAGATGGAAGAATGTATCTGCCAGCCGTTCTGTGTGTGTATTCGCATCCCTTGAAGGGACAGTCGTGTGCCCAGAGGCAGCCCTGCTGTGCCTTGCACTGTCCCAGGGATTAAACACCCCCCCCCCAGTTTGTCTGATGCTTATTCTTTCTTTCTCCTGCTTCTTGCCCTCCAGGCTGTTGCTGCCAAAGTTGGGATGGACAGCACAACTGCCAACTACTTTGCCTTGTTTGAAGTGATCAATCACTCATTTGGTGAGGCCTGAAGCCGGGTGGGAGGTTCAGAGTGTGTGGGGTGTTTGTCTTTCTTTGGCAGGTTCAGAAATTTCCTTGAGCCCCTTCCCTAGGAGGGAAAAGCTCAAGCAGCCGACAAAATCCAGAAAAAAATGAGAAACTGCTAAGTGGGGGGAAATGCATGATACCTTTATAAGATTTTACACGTTGCGGAGGAAGTAATTGAGATTTTCTCTCTCCCTACAACCCAGAATACTGTAATTCAGGGCCACCCACTGGAATTAGGCAGTGAGATTGGTTAAAAAGGATCTGGTGTGAGTTTAGGCATCTTTGCTTATGGATCCGTGGGGGGAGTTAAATTAGCACCCTCTGCATATGTGGTACCAATTCTTCACTTCCTCCCCCCTCCCCCATTTCTGCATCCTCCACACACCACGCAGTGCGGAAGCTGGCGCCCAACGAGTTCCCCCACAAGCTCTACGTGCAGAACTACACCTCGGCCGTGCCGGGGACCTGCCTGACAATCCGGAAGTGGCTCTTCACCACGGAGGAGGAGGTCCTTCTGAACGACAATGACCTGGCGGTCACGTATTTCTTCCACCAGGTGGGCGCTCTCGGGCAGTCTCTGTGCTTGCACGGTCTTTGTGTATGTGTGTCCGTCTGTCTTTTCGCGGGCTCTTCTTTTTGAAGGCGCTCCCGGATTGCAGAGGGTCTCACACACAGTGCCTGTAGAGACACGGAGGACCACGTGGCAGGGAGCGGGAGAAGGAGGTGAAAGGCAGCTGGGCTAGCACAAATAGAAGTGCATAAAATTATACATGGTATGGTGACAGTAGGCATAGAGAAGTTTTCCTCCCTCTTTCAGAATACTACAAGTGACACGCATCTTACACAGGGGTTTATGTCCCTGCCTGTTGTACATATGAGCAAAATTGTGCAAAGCCAGGAACCCCTGGAACCGGGCCCACTCACTGCAAGGGTGCAGGGCTGCTTTCTGGGCTTTGGGGAGGAGGTGGCAGGGGGCACCTCGCTCACCTGGCTTTGGGAAGGCGGCATGGGGGCTCTGGGGTGCTGCCATTGCATATTTGTGCAGGTGTGTGTGTGTGGGGGGAATAAATAATTGGAGAGTGGGTTTCCTCCGCTCTCCATTTATTTATTTATTCCGCCCTCCCCTCCACACAAAGCTGCAATCGCAAAAGTAAAATGTAGGTAAGTTGCGAGTTACCTGTACTTTGCTTTCTTTACAGGTAGTCAGCAGACCATTAAAACATTCTATAATGATCGGCAGTTACCTTTGATAAAACTAATAACAATGCACATTGATAAAGCTGAAAGACACAGAATCAAAATGCTAAACTGTATGTCAGGCAGTCATAAGAGGCCTATTAAAAAGAGCTTTAAGCATAAGGACTAGAAACTTGAAGTCCTAATGACAGGACGTCAGGAGCTGGTGTGGCAGTGGAGTGGAATGGAGGGTGACCAAAGCTGGTCTAGGCACACCTGGGTGATCTTGTGGTAGCTGAGCCAAGGAGAAACAAAAAATATTGGTGTCGGCCCTAGTTGAAGAACCAGGCTGGTCTCTGAATGCTTCTTATGTCATCCAGGCTGTTGATGACGTGAAGAAGGGGTACATTAAAGCCGAGGAGAAGTCCTACCAGCTGCAGAAGCTCTGTGAGCAACGGAAGATGGTCATGGTAAGGGAAGTCCTCCCCCCCCCCCATTCAGAGCAAGGCATTCTGGGATGTGGGCTTTGCTGTTCCTTCCTGCTGGGCTGTAGCGCCTGGAAGCAGCGAACCCTCTTCTATATCGTATGTGGAATTTTGTAACTTGAGTTTTTAAGATCCTTTTCCTCTCTTTTGATTGGTATTTCATGTTTAGAATTGATCACATTGACTGCATTGAGTTAACAAAGTTTTAATCTTGGCGATGGATGAGATTGGATTGGAAATCAAAATCAAAAGAGCGGCATCATCTGCAAATAAACTGATTTTATGTTGTGCACCAGCCGTTTCATAGCACTTAATGTCTGAAACCTCCCTCACTGCTGTTGCCAGAAGTTCCATAGTAATGAATAGCCAAGAACAGCAGTGAGAGGACAGCCTCGTTTAGTGCCTTTTCCAATTTTAATGTTGGCATTTTCAAAGACATTTAGTCTAATGCTGGTTATGCTTTCCTAATATAGTTGAAATTTTTATTGATTTTAATCTATTAAAAAAAATGGTAAGTAGGAAGCTGGTAAAGGAAAGTCGGGAGAGAACTGTACACAAAAAAATACTTTTAGATAGGAGAGTTAAAATTGAGTGAAATGAATTACAAGGCAATACGCCATTTGTTATTTTACTGTTCCAGTATTGGATGGACAGGGTTGGGAAGCATTTTATGGAGCCTTTTAAATCCTCTTAAATGAGCAAATAAATGTGCAAGCATCGCTTTATAATTAACCCTAAGAAGCGGGATGTGGGTGCGGGTGGGAACAACTCTGGCTGTGGTTGATTGGCTGGCCTTTCAGCCAATCAGATTAGAAACCAGGGAGGGCGCATTCTCTCCTCACTTCCTGCGGCTTCCTCCCCTGCAGTACCTGAACATGCTGCGGACCTGCGAGGGTTACAACGAGATCATCTTCCCGCACTGCTCCTGTGACTCGCGGCGGAAGGGTCACGTGATCACAGCCATCAGCATCAAGCACTTTAAACTCCATGCCTGCACCGAGGAGGGTCAGCTAGAGGTCAGCTGCCCCGGGTCCCTGGCTGGGGCGGTTGGGGTGGGTTGCCGCTGTGGGGTGAGAGCGTCCAGAGAAGCTTTTCCTAGAAGGAGCTTCAAGGTGTCTTTAGGGTTCTGTTGGGGCTGAAAGGCCCCCACACCTGAGGTGGGCCTCGTTCCCTCTCGATGACAGCTCCGCCCGCTCTCTGCTCTTGCAGAACCAGGTAATAGCCTTCGAATGGGACGAGATGCAGCGATGGGACACGGACGAGGAGGGCATGGCGTTCTGCTTCGAATACGCGCGGGGGGAAAAGAAGCCACGCTGGGTGAAGATCTTCACCCCTTACGTAAGTGTGGGTCTACGGGGAAGAGAGCGAGGCGAGGCATCGGGGAGGTGGCAGGGGGATGGAATATCTAGTGATGATTTGGGAGCTGCCACCAGGGGGCACCAAGGAGACACAGCCTCTGACCTTTTGGGGATAAGAGGTGTCTGGTCGGTGGAGCTGTGGTTGAGCTGAGTGAGAGGTGCAAACTCTCAGTCCTGAGAGATGGCTGTGGTTTTTTTCCTCTCTCTCTCCCACCCCATTGCAGTTTAACTACATGCACGAATGTTTCGAACGAGTGTTCTGCGAGCTCAAGTGGCGGAAAGAGGTGAGAAGTCACATTTGGCATCATTTATCTTGATGCAAAGCGTGTTTTTGCCTTCCACCTGGAGATATCTTCCCCTACGGTTCTCGGTGTGCAAGGCTGGCAAAACTTGTCTGCCAGGCTGGAAAAGGGTTTTCCAAAGTGGTCCTGCAGCAGCCACTAAGAGATGCTCCTCCTCACCTTCCAGGAGAGGGCAGAGACCCTGTTCATTCCCATCGCTTGTGCTTCCCATTAGAGCATCTTGTTGGCCACTGTGCGAACAAGATGCTGGACTAGGTGGACCGTCTTTGGCCTGATCCGGTAGGGCATGTCTTATGCATAACAATGTGGAGGGCTCTCGCCTTCATGCGCCACCTGTGGACTTGCAGGAAGAATCTGTTCGCCCACTGTGAGAAAGAAGATGTTGAATGAGAAGAGCCCCTTGGCCTGATCCAGCTTCAGGGCTCTTGTGTGGCACGTGCAAGCCAAGAACTGGAAGAGCTGCCATTTTTTATTATTCCCGGGAGCCAATGGAATGCTGCCTCCAAATTCCTGGCTGCCTCCTTAGTCTTCCCACCCCACCTAGTGCACCTCCAGATGTTTCGGACTACAATTCCCACAGTCTCCAGCTGGCATAGCCATGTGACGTTGGGGCTAGCAGGAACAGTGCAAGTGGGCAGACCCCATTTGGAGGTGCGCCTGGTTTGGGGAAGACAAGAGACCTGTCAAGGTGGACCTCAAGAGGCTTGATGGGAAGGGCGGGGATGGGTGGAGGAAGAGGCGGGGCTGACACCTCTGCTCCTAGAGCTGATAGACTGCCGCTCGCTTCCATACTTCCTCTTAAAACAATCCTGTCCTTCCTTTCAAAGGTGGAGGAAGAGGCGACAGACAAGGATAACAAGAACTGCAGTAAAGACAACATGTGCAGCAAGGTAAGGGGTTAGGGAACACTCCCCCCCCCAGTTTTCTAGCGCAAGTGCCGTTTGAGAGCTCTGCTTCTTCTCTGTGTTGTGCGGAACGTGCTTGAGGTTGGGGAGAGCTACCCCACCCCCTGGTCTGCTTCAAAGAGGCACCCCCTTTCAAACGGCCCAGACGTCTTCCAAGACTGGATCTGGCTCAAAACAGCAGTTTCTAAGTGTTGCTAATAATTTTAATGAAGTAAGCCTGCAGCTTACGTGGTAGTTGCGTTCTGGGGACGCAAATAGCCAAAGCAGGTTGGGTCCAGTGGTGGGTGGGGTTGCCAAAGTCATTTCCCCCCAGAACCCCGCTCCCTTTCCACCCCCTTTTTATTTATTTATATATTTTCCGCCGCGCATGTGAAGCTGAATGTGCACGAGTTTAATGTGCATACATTGCGGGCTTAGCATAATAATAATTTGTAGTTAAAGTGGTAATCGGCATGGCCCAGTGGTCAAGGAGTTAGGAGTCCCAACAGCATCTGTGCACCATGGGTGGTGCTCCCCCAATCCCTGCTTTGAAACTGTTCTTCTGAGCATGGCCAGCAGCAATTTTCCTGCTTGGATTCCTGGGATTTGTAGTTTCTTTGCCTGGGGAAACTGACTTCCCATCACTCTAGGGCAAGGCAGTGTGTGCCTGCACCCAAGGTAAGGACCTGGGTCTGCCGGCTGGCCGGCCAACCTCCTTTTATGAACTTTCGCCTGCTGCTGCCCCCCCGTCCCTGAAGGTGCCCATGAAAGCCCCTTCCGAGGATTTTGTCAGCGTTCATCAGGAATGCTTTCACAACCCTGGCAGCTTTTAAGGCAGATTTTGTGGGGAGGGTCTGTGTTCATAGATTACTTTTCCATCGCTGCTCTTGGTATCTTAGCCACCGTTCTCTCTCTTTTGGTCTCCTTTCCAGAACATCTTTCAAATGATGCGGACACAGCACAGAGACATTACGACTTAGCCTCGCGGCCGCCATGGACAAAATCAGACAACAACACACAGACACACACACACAGACAGACCGAGAAGCAAAACGTATTATCCCTTTCCCTGCCCCCCCCATCCTGAAAATTAACACTTTTAAAAACGAAAAAGAGAGAGGGGGAAATGGTTTATTGTATTAAAGCCCTTAAAACTAAATATTAATAATACCATTTGTGAATTTCATGTTAAAGAAACTGGGGGGCGGGGGGCAGGCAGGGATCCAGCCAAGCTGTCGGAAGCAGGAAGGGTGGGAAGAGAGGGAGGTGGGAGTGGGAAATCCAGTTTCTTACCACTGGAAATTGTGGGGGGGTGTCTCCCCCCCGTTTGCCCCCCTTCCTGTTGTTCAAAGATGGACTCTGCTGAGGGTTTTTTCTGTTCTTTTCTTTTCCTTTTTTTTTAAACAAACTGGATATAGAAATGTACATCCATTTGCACTGTTTGGACATATATATGTATGTATGTAAAAAAAATTATATATACAAACTATCACACACGTATATACATATATATATAATTTCATATCGGCGGCCGTTTAACTTTCAGAATGCTTACATTTCTACACGAGTTTTCCTTCCTCCGGAATTTGTCATGGTGGTGCTTCTTTTTCCTCTTGTAAAAAGATTAATCTAGAACCAGGAAGAGAGGGGGTGGGAACGAAAAACAGCCTTAAAGGAGCTGCCTTTACTCTCATTCATAGGAATTAACTGGAGCTGAAACAAATTTCAAAGCTTGAAGCCCTTTTAAAAATGTGTGTGTGAGAGAGAATTTCTTCCCCCTGTTTTTGAGGCTGCATTTTGGGATGTCGGCAGGAGAAGTGGGGAGAGTCTCTGGACAGAAAGCATTTCAGGAAAAACACTTTTGGTTCCAACTGGATTGAAACATCCAAGTTGTGTTTGTAATTGTGGAATTTCAGCTTGAAGATTTTTTTTTGGGGGGAGGGGTGTTTAAATTGAAAAATTGCATCTGGGCGCCTTGCATATTCCAGGCTTATAACACCTACTCCCTCTGTCACTCCCCTCCCTTGTGGCATTTGAGATTTTGTTAGTGTCAGTATCATGCATTTAAAATTGAGCAAAGTGGGGGGCTGGATGAGAAGAGGAGGTGAAAGAAAATTCCACCCTCCCTCCTTACAAGATTACAGTGCAACCCACCATCATGGAAACATGGTTGTTGCTTGAACTGCTAGCCAGCGCAGCCATGGTCGGCAGCTAGAGAGTTGTTAGGAGAGCCCTGCCCCATTCCCCTCCCAGAACTACAATTCCCAGGGTGTTTTAACAGTCAGTCCCTCCCAAGGAACTCGCTCCCAAGGAACTCGCTGTCCGGAAATCGCTGCTCCCCAGGATTCTTTGGGAGGGGCAACCGTGACTGTTTAAAGTGGTATCATAGCGCTTTGAATGTGTGGTGCAAATGTGGCCAAGGCGAGAAGAGGCCGTGTCTTCCCCGTCCTCTTTCCTTCAAAGCATTTGTGGCTCCAGATTTCCTGCCAGGAGGCGTACCAAGAGTGGAGGGGCTAGGTCAGTTGCAGGCCAGTTTCCGGCCTCCAAAACAACCCAGGAGATGATGGCCGAGCAAGCCGGAGTGGTGGCGCGTTCTCAGCCAGGCTTCCAGAGCAGGGAAAGCAGGGTGGTGTGTGTGCGTGCGTGCACCCAGTGTCTGGAGAAGGCTGGTCCCGTGGTCACAGCTTTGAGGCACGTACTGTAGGCAGAGGAGCAAAATCATTTGCCCACGTGTTAGAAGTAGGGGCTGCAGTTGGGCTTAATGGAAAAGTAGGATGTGAGATCGTGCCCAAGCAGGTGTGACTTCACTGCCACTGGACACATTATTTGGATGCTTTTCTGAGGCTTTCCCCACAAGTTCAAGAGTCAACACCTGACTTGGAGAGTGTAAGGACAAGCTTGCTCCGCAGCAGCTGATGTGGAGGTACACTGCCTCTGAAGCTGGAGGCTTTGTCTGGCCATTGTGGCCAAATATCACTAGACGGCCTCCTCAAATTTGTCCAATCTCCTTTTAAAGCCACCTGCAACCTCTGTGGATGTGAATACATTGGGTAAAGAACAAGCTGGTTTGGAGAAGTCCCAGGTCAGCCTGTAGGCCTGTCTGTTTGGAAAAAAAGATCCAGGGAGGTGGACAGAGGAAAACCTTCCTCTGCTCTGAGGCGCCAGAGAGTAGGAAGCTGCAGTGTGTATGCCAGGGAAGGGTCTTTGCTCAAAGAGGGAGCATGTCAAAGGTGGTTGTGGACAATCCTGAGCTAGATTGTTCAGTGGCCTGCCTTGCTCTAAGGCAGCTTCCTACATCCTTGTTTAAATCTGCCTTACTCAGAACCATGAGGACTGGAGTGGTGTTCTGTTTCAAGGGCAAAGGCTGTAGCTCATATGGGAGAGCATGCAGAAGGTCCCTGGTCTTCCTGGTAGAGCTGAGAACGTCCCTTACCTGAAACTTGGAGGATCTCTGCCAGTCATTGTGGGTTCTTGCTGAGCTGGAGGGGCCTCAATCCTTGGTTGCTAAGGCTGCCTTCCTCTGTTGCCAAGACAGCAGCTCCAAGCGGTGCCCTGGAGGAAATTGGGCAGGGAGGTGAAATGACCCCCTCTGATGCCTCAGACACCTATGGGGTGTCTCTTCCTTCAGGCTTCAAGCAGGGATTGGCTCCACCTTTGTCAGGCTCCTTGGGTGCAGACAACAGCTGAAGGGAATCTTTCCATGTAGAACAAGAATTGCCTCCAAACTGTTGGCCCTGTAGGCTGGCCAGCGCTGGCAATGGGAAGATTGTGAGAAAGATCTCTCTCTCTCTCTCTCTCTCCTCTCTCTCTCTCTCTCTCTCTCTCTCTCTCTCTCTCTCTCTCTCTCTCTCTCTCTCTCTCTCTCTCTCTCTCTCTCTCTCCTTTCCCTAGGTCTCAAGGTAAGGCTTCATCTGTGTTTGAGGCTAGGATTCCCTCCTGGGGCAGGCAGTGTGCCATGTGCCTCTGAGCTAGTGCAGAGCGTTTTCCCTCCTGGCCGAGTGACTCCAGGCAGCCTCTGCCCCCCTCTCTTTTTAGAAGAAGGCAAGCAGAACTTTCTAACCAATCAAAGGGGGCAGACTCTTTCCTCAACTTACCGCATCATTCCAGGCAAGGTAGGCCTCACCTCTGCTTTTCAGCTGTTCCTCCTCCTCCGAGAGAGAGTGCCTTCGGGAGCCAGTCCAAACGTGAGTAGCTGCAGGCACGAGCCGCAGCCAAAGAAGAGTTAGAAAGAAATTGAGTTCATCTTGTTTGCTGGCGCTTCAGGAAGTTCAAACTTCTTTTTTGGTTTTTGGGGAGAGGAGACGGGAGTTTTCCAGGGGATTTTCTGGCTGGGGATTTCTGGTGGCCTGAAACATCCATGGAGGAGCAGAAGGGAGTATTTATAATGGCTGATAAAATGAACTATTGAGTGAACGTGCCTATTCCTGCATTGTCGGGGGCTGTGGATACTTCTGTTAACAACCCTGACATTGGGTATGGGGAACCTCTGGCCCTCCAAGTGCCTCTGAGCCACAGCCCCATGATTCCCGGTGAATGGCCATGCAAAGATTCAGCCAAGGTTCCTCATCCCTCCCTTCCCTTCTCAAATGTGTATCTCCCGAGACACAGTTATTACATGGAGGTTTGTTACAATCTATTATGCATTCAGTTTATCCATCGCACAACACAGAAGGGGTCTCTGAGCAAATTGCAAAATGTTTAAAACATGATGCGTGACATGAAATCAGGGAGGGGGGAGAGCTGTGTGTCGCAGTTCACTCTCTCGTAGCTAGAGGTTGTCCTCGAGGAATTTGAAACAATCACATGTTCATTCAAAATCCAATTGAAGCTAGTTTAATTTGACAAAACTGAACTTAGCTTCCAATTGGATCTTTGACATCGAACACTGTGATCTGTTTCAAATTCCCTCATCCCTCCCTTCCCTTTCTCAAATGTGTCATCTCCCCGAGGGACACAGTTATTACATGGAGGTTTGTTACAATTATTATGCATTCAGTTTATCCATCGCACAACACAGAAGGGGTCTCTGAGCAAATTGCAAAATGTTTAAAACCTGATGCGTGACATGAAATCAGGGAGGGGGGAGAGCTGTGTGTCGCAGTTCACTCTCTCGTAGCTAGAGGTTGTCCTCGAGGAATTTGAAACAATCACATGTTCATTCAAAAATCCAATTGAAGCTAGTTTAATTTGACAAAACTGAACTTGATCCTGTGATGCCGGCTTCTAAAAGTCTTGAGAGGCATCAACACCTCTGGCACCCACCCCCCCTTGTTGCTTAGTGGCCCCCTCCCAAGGCCATCCCACCATCCACTTTGGGAACAGTTGAAAACATCATTCCACCTGGTGATCACAGGGTTGCAAGGAACAAGGGCAGAGCTCCGTCAGGGTAGCCAACTTGGTGTCGTCCGGGTGCTGTTGAACTCCCATCATCACCATCCTTGACCATCGGCCTTGCTGGCTGCAACTGGGAACTGGACTCTGGGGACGTCCGTGGGCGACCATGTTTGCTGCTCCTGCATTAAGGAGAACAGTTTTTGGCGCAATGGTCTCCGCCCTGGGAATCGCCCCCTTTTGCCTGCCAAAGCAACTCAGGGGCCTTAGCAAAGGTCCGTTGGTTACCAGGAATGTCACCAGGAAGCCCGTGCTTGGGATGTGAAAGCCCAGTGGGCCTGCTTCACCACTTTGCATTAGGAGGTGGACTGCCTCTGACGCTGGAGGTTCTGTAACCGTTATGACCAGTTGTTACCAACACGCCTCCCAATTTAAAGCCATCTAAGTTGGTGGCTCTCTCCGCACTTTGTGGCCGCAAATTCATTGTGTGAAGCACCTTGCAGGGGGTTGGTGTGCAAGAGGAAGGGGCCAGCAAGTTGTTTAGCCTTGCACACGCTGAAATTCAGAACCTTGCCACCTGCCGGCAGCTGGTCCCCACCCAGCCCAGAAACACGGCAGTAGGAGAAACATGAGGAATCCTGGGAGCGACTTGAAAGTAAAATGGAAAGGAGGCAGTGTGCTGAGAGGCGAGAGTTTATGCTCTGAGCACAGATTCGTTCCTGAGCAAAGCTTCAACCCTCTGGGCCCTTTTGACAGCATTCCTAAAGAACCTAGAGCTCATCAAAACCCAAGTGGCAAAGCTTGGGCTGGACTGCCTTAGGTGGCGGTGGGAGCTGTGTGATTGCTCTCTTAAAGAACATTACAATAAAATTTCCTGCATGTGGAAATCTAGCATGCAAGGCAGAAGCCTAACTGTCTCATTGACATGCTAGATTTCTCTTTTAGGGAATAAAAAAGACCCCCTATAAATCGGAGTAACTCGAGAGCCCCAAGTAGACTGCCAAGTCTCCTCCCTTCGCACCCTGAATAAAGGCTTGGTCGTTTCTTTTCAATTGGAAGATTTATTTATTTATTTATTTATTTTGCTATGCGCAGATCAGTTTGGCAGAAAAGCAAATATCAGTGGCCCCCAGGGGAAAGAATAGTCTGCCTCTCAATTCTCCTGAATGTATGAGCTGCGTCACTAATCGGCTCTCTGGCAATCCAGATTAAATCCGTCAAGTGCGTGGAAACACGAATGCCTTCCATATGCATTGCACCTGTTTTTCTCTTGCTTCTCATTCTCCCCTCCTGCTTTGCAAGCGGCAGTTAGGTTGTTGTTTTTATTTTAAAAAGGCATCCCTTCGGGCTTCCTTTAACGCATCTCCATTTTCCGAGCTGGTGACTTCTCTTCCTTAAAAAGAAAAAAGGAATTACTCACAAAGCCATCCCTGGCGGCAACTCAAACACGCCGTGTAAGCTAAGCAGGAATTTATTTATTTCCCCCCTAAATGGGTCAGGATGTTTGTGTTTTTGTACAACAGCTCGGTGCATTCCTAATTTGAATATTCAGGAGTTACATTTTCTTTTCCTTTTTTGATGGAGAGGCTATTCTTAGCAGCCGTAACAGGATGAAGTTCCCAAGCAGCCGCGAGGCTTTGCCGGGTGATGTTAGAAGCAAATGCTTGTGGGGTACGTGTCGGCAACTGGCAGCTTCCAAAGACACATCCACCCTCCTGGTTGGGGTGTACGGTTTGGCCCCCATGTTGCATTCTGGGACCTACATGGCCTTCGTGGGCTCATGCCAAAGCCAGGAAGAGCATCCTTTTAAGCAGAACTTGTTGGCTTATTGGTGCCTTTCTGTATTGTATATGCCTTCCTGGGCAAAGTTGCCACTTAATCAAAGCCTTCTCCGGTCTTATTTTCTTGTCTGCGGGAGCACCATATAACTCATCTACTCCCCTGCCTGATTACAGGTAGGTAGCCGTGTTGGTCTGGATCGAAGTAAAATAAAAAAATTCCTTCAGTAGCACCTTAAAGACCAACTAAGTTTTTATTTTGGTATGAGCTTTCGTGTGCATGCACACTTCTTCAGATACAGTGAAATGGAAGTTTCCAGGCACTTATGTAGAGAAGGGGTGGGGAGGGGTGGGGATGGGGAGGGGGGATCACTCAGAAGGGTGGTGGAAATGGGTGATTGACTGACTGATAGCTGTTGATGACCGCAAACGACTGCAAATGGTTTTGCATGAAAAAGCAAGGGTTGAGATGGCTGGAGATCGCTTATCATGTATAATGAGATAAGAACCCGATATCTCTGTTCAAACCAGGTCCCTCCATGGTTTTGAGCTTGGTGATAAGTTGCAATTCAGCAACTTCTCTTTCCAGTCTATTTCTGAAATTCTTTTGTAGTAAGACAGCTACTTTGAGATCTTGTATAGAATGTCCTGGGAGACATTCCCCTGCCTGAAACTCTGGTGAGCCACTGCCAATCAGTGTAGACCATGTTAAGCTAGACAAACCCAGGACCCGGCTTCCTATGTCCCTCTTCAAACCAGCCCTTTATTTTGAACCATGAGGGCTGGAATCTTGGGACTTGTTCTCAGAGGAAGGGCCACATTGCATTGGAGCCCGTACATTGCATGCAAAATGTCCCAGGTTCAATTCTTGGCATCCCCAGGTAGGGCTGAGAATGCCCCCCCAAAAAACCCCGAAGAGATGCTGCCAGTCAGTGCAGCCAACACTGAACGAGAAGGACCAAAAGCAGCTTCTGACACCCCTAGGTTGTTGCATTTTGGAGAACAGCCTGTTAGCTGGTCAGCAGAATGTGATGCTCCTATCTCTGCACATACTGTTTGGGAAAGTGCAGGTGAGCCCAGGGATATTTCCAGTTGAAGCCTCTCGAGAAGCAGGTTTCATGTTTTGAGAGGTGAGGGAGACCATCAGACAGATCTTGGAAGATCACAGAAGACTCCATCAAGCCTTGGTGGACCAAATGTGAGACTTGCGTGCTTGACAGCAGCTTAGCAGATGTTTTCGAGGCAGAAGGCCCCAGGTTTTCTTTCGGTTGAAAGGCTGCCTTGCAAAGTCCAGTTGCAAAGACCCTCTCTCTGCCTGACTTCCTGGGCGGTGAGCACAGATATTGCTGGTCAACATGAGCAGCAATGTGACCCAGTAGTCTGGCTCCATTTAAGGCAGCATCCTATTTAACATTTGGTTGCTTTGAATCATCAGTACTGCAATTCCGTACTTAAGGAGTGGGGAACCTGAGGGCTGAATGTGGCCCTTCAGCTGTTTCCACCCGGCCCTCAGAGCTTTCACAAGGCCACGCCCTTCACCAGCCTTGCATTCATTGCTGCACCCAGTTTTGGCCCCACCCACATCTGGCATGTGGCCCCCCAGAAGAGTCCCAAGAAGTGCGGACATCGGACTTCCCCACCCCCTGCCCCACCAAAGTAATTGGGGCTTGCTTCTGAGTCAGCCTGCCTCATCTTGCATTGCACACAGCTTTTAAAAATGTCTGTGTTGAGTTTTAATAGGCAGGGGGTCTCCACTTTGTGCCAAAAGATCTCCAGCAAGGCAACACGAACCCGACAACCGCTTTTTGAACAAAGAAACGCCTTTGGTTCCATTATCCTTGCAGTTCCCGGTAGCATTCCACGTGTTACGTAACACAGGTTTCTAGCACGTTCTTGGCATGAGAGAGAGAGAGAGAGAGAGAGAGAGAGAGAGAGCGCCTCTGAAAGTGACTGTTGTCGAATAAAAGAGCCTCAAGTGTTGGGCAAATACGTAGATCACACACATACACCCTGAACAAGACACTAGAATGGCCAGAGTCCCTGTGTGCTAGCTAAGCCAGCATGGTGAGTGCTCAGGGGTCATGATGGGAGATACCCCCAACAACCCCCAACAAAACCTGTTGGTGATTCTGCTGCCATAGCTTCTGGCATTTAATCAGGGCATTTTAACACTTTCCCCCAAGCTTGAGGACTAGCACCTTATATACAAAGGAAAAAGAAAAAGCCCTGAGGTACTCAGAATACCGAATTCTATGCCCAATTGCAAATTCAGTCATCCTGCATTCACCCTGTGCAGCAGAGAGAGGATATAGGTGCAAGTAAATTAACCGTCTGCAAGGAAGAAATTGAGAAACCATTCTTCTTTAGTAGCCTGACTCCCCCAGGCACAGACTCTTCAGATGGCTTTCTTCAGACTGCTTAACCTGTCAGCAAGAAGGAGGAAGCCAACAGTATTGCATTAATAGCATATTTCAGATTCTGGACTGCCATAGCCTCTTCCCAGTAGCTGTCAGTCTTTCTACAAGGCTGGGCCAGTGGGCAGGTGGGGACGTCCTTCAGGGAGCAGAGCAGCCGTCTTTGCATGCAGAAAGAGTCCCAGGTTCAATCTCTTAACATCTTTGAGAAGTAAACAGGAAAGTCTCATTTGAGGGCCTCTGAAAACTCAACCCCTGCTGGGCAGAGTTTGACAATACTGGGCTGTGTGTGTGTGTGTGTGTGTGTGTGTGTGTGTGTGTGTGTGTCACTGGTCCGATTCGAGGAACGGTTGAGTGACCTGGGTTTAACCTGGAGAAAAGGAGACAAAGGTGATAAGAGAGCCACCTTGAAATATCTGTTGCATGGGAGATGGAGCCAGTAGGCCCCGAATCAATGGATTCGGATTCCAAGAATGGAGATTCCGACTGAACATTAGGAAGAACTTTCTGACGGTAAGAGCTGTTTGACTGTGGAACGGACTCCCTGCAAAAGTGGTGGACTCGCTTCCTTGTAGGTTTTTAAGCAGAGGTTGGAGGGGATCTTTGATCCAGGGGTTGGACTAGATGGCTCTTGGGCTCCCTTCCAACTCTGATTCTATGATAATTATGTTCCTAGGAGTTGTTCTCTCCCCCCCCCCATCCCAATTCCTAAATTAAATCTGCTTGGTACCATCGTCAGACGGAAACGGGCTTCGATGGATCTTGTTTTCAGCTCTGCTCGTCTGCCTTTGAGCAAAGGCACTGTCTGCGGCTGCCGAGAGCCCCTCCAGGACTAGATTGTGTTTGTGATGTACATGCCTTTGTTGGGCCAGCCCCTCCCCCCGAATTCTTCCCACCTTGAGATGAAGCATGTTAAAAGCAAAAAGGATCCCCCCCCCCGTAAAAATCACTTGCTTTCCCTTCAGCATCAATAAAAACTTTGTGGGGTGAAATACCCCCTTTTGGGGATGGGGGTTTTCTTTCAGGGAAGAACCCCTGGCTGGTTCTAACCCAAGGGGAGAGCCGCAGCTTAGCAACAGTGCATTTGCTTTGTGTGCTGTGGGGCCCAGTTTCAACCCCCCAGGTATGGTGGGGGGGGGGAGATTGCCTTCTATCTGAAATCCTGGAAAGCAGATCTTCAGCCAACCTAGACAGGTACAGTAGATGGATTAAAGTCTGAGACTTTCATTAAGGCTGCTTCCTTGGTTCCCATTTATGTCAATCCTATCTGAGCCATGAGGGCTGGAATCTTAGCTATTGCATTTAAAGGAAGCACCATGACCCTGTGATGACCACCTGATTTGTGTAAAGAAGGTACCAAGTCCCAGGCAGGGCTAGGAAATGCCAGAGGCATAGCAAGGTCAGGTGGTACCCAGTGCGATTTTTTTGTGTCACCCTCCCACAACGTTGCCCAGAGTTGTTGAGCTTTTTTAGGGCACCCCAAAGTTGACCTTTTTTAAGGGAGGGTTGGCCGTGAAAGAGATGCACCCGCCGATCGCGCAAATCCACCAGGGCATGCAAGCACTATTTACTAGGAGTGCCAGTGGCACCTGCCAATCGCGAAAATCTGACCGCCAATTGCATACAAGCGTCCGTCGGGGATGCGAGTGCTGCCCGCGGGGGGGGGGGGAGCCGATCGTCGGGCATATTTATGCAATCAGCGGATTTCACAACTACGATTCTCATGACGATTGCGCCAAACGTGAAAATCCGCCCGCTGGGGGTGCAAGCGCCGCCATGTTGATCCACCCTGCAGGATTTTGTCACACACACCCCGGCATGACACCTGGGGTGGACTGCACCCCCACCCCTTGCAATGCCCCTGGGAAATGCCACCCCCACTTCAAATCCTGAAGAGCTGCTGCCTGTCAGTGCAGACAGCATTGAGTCAGATGAACCAGTGGCCTGACTCTGCATAAGGCAACTTCCTATATACTGTACCTGGAACTAGGCTAAACATCTGCCCCTGCTCCTCCCTGATACTGCTTCTTAAAAGATGTCCCATTTGCAGTACTTGAACCAGTCATTCCCGGGTCCTCTGAAGCCATACAGTGTTCTCTTGCCCTGTCTAGTTTTAATTAATTGGAGACAGCTCTACATTGTGACTTCCATTGCAGTACCTTGTATTTTTTGTTGCACTTTCAAGATGTGGAGAAGAAAACAGATTCTTTTTGTGGGGGGTGGGAAGCAAAGGGTAAAAGACAACAACACAAAATCGATTTCCACTTTCCTGCAGTGTTTCATTCTTCATTTTTTTTTAGAGCTAACCACTCTAAAAATTTGTTCGGTAAAAGTCAATTAGTGTAACTAATTGTAACATACTCTTTTAAATAAATTGATTTATTGATGAAATGTCTAAGCTTTCAGTTGGTCTTTTCTTGGGGCGAGGGCAGGGACGTGGTGTGAAATTTATGCATCTTGGACATACAGGAGTTGCCTGCTCAGAAATGAATACTGGAGACACATTTCTTAAACGAGTGTACATACTCAGAGTTTGCATTAAAACTGAAACACATCTTGTTCCAAGAGCACCTAAATCCTGCAACCTGTATAGCAGATGAAGGGAACCTCACACCTAGAGGCCAAATACAGCCCCTGGGACCTTTATTATATCTGGCCCTTGGGACCCTGTCCAGGCCACAAACCCTCCTGATGGATTCTGGCAATGCCTCCTGCTTGCTGGAGGGAGGAGGGAGGTGTGTGGGTGTGTTGAAACCACCCTCCAGCCCAAAAGAGATGTTTACATTTCTTGCTCCGCCTACTTCTGCCTCCGGCCCCACCCACCATTTGCATGTAACCCTCAGACTGAAGAAAAACTCGCCATCTTTGCTTCGTAAGGTTGCTCCATTTCCCCAAAGTTATGCAGCTTTTGTTCTACTTTGTTTAGCTCCGCTTCAGCTCGTTGCTAAGAGCTATCTGGGACGCTGACGGCCTACCTCCAACCACTCGAAACCATCCCTGCATTGCAGGGGGTTGGACTAGATGAGCCCTGGGGTTCCCCTGTCAACTCTGCAATTCTAGGGTTCTATGAAAGTGTTCAGCCCTTTCTTTTGGAGACGCATTCTTAGGCATTGATTGCCTACCTATTCATTTATTGCATTTCTACCCCACCTTTTTCTGCAAGGAGATTAAGGTCGTGTTCATGCTCCCCTCCCCACCCCTGCTATTTAAGCCCCACAATGACCCTGCCAGGTAGGTTAGGCTGAAGAGGCAGTGACTGGCCGAAACAAGCTCCATGGCAGAGTTCAGATTTGAACCCTAGTCTCCCCAAGTCCTAGTCCGATGCTCTTAAGCACTACACCAGCCTGGCTCTCTTACTCTGGAGTTGTAAGCGTGACCATTGCAAAAGTTTGAGATCTAGAAACTTGCTCAGTGTGCCTCCCTAGAAACCTGGCCCCTTCAAAGTGGATGTGGTGATTCTCGGGGAGCCAGATTCTGCGCCCAAGATCCATTTTTTGCCCTTGACAAGAATAGCACTTAGACTGCCTGCCCTGCTGGTGGCAATATTTTTGCAAGCAAGACTACCTTCCCAGCTTTCCAAAACCATCCCTGCTTTGGTGGTGCAATGGGGAGGTGTGGTAGAGAATATTTAGGATTTCAGAACTCCCCGGGCTGCTTACAGATAAGCCACCAAATGGAAATAAATTTCCCTTCCCCTCTCTAGAGATTTAGCGGCGCCACGGACGACTCCGACAGCTTTCAACTATGACTACTGTATGTGGGTCAAATCAATAAATGTTCCCAAGGGGGAAAGAGGCAGAAGAAACGAGGAAGAATCCGTGCTAAATACAGCCTGGGGTTGAAAAAAGAAATAGCAGGAGAGGCAAAGCAGCTTTGGAAGGAGGTGAAAACAAAAAGGCTTTTAAGTATTTATAATCCTAGTACTGATGGCATCTTTTCTCAAGATGCCGGTTTCAGTGTTTTAAAGAGCCCGGCGGGGCTTGGAGCAATTTGCCAACATCCCAGGGAGATTTCCAGGCCAGCGAGGAAAGATATTTGTTTATTACCTTTTCTTCCAAGGAGCTCAATGTGGTGAATCTAGTTCTCCCCATGTTATCCTGTGGGGTAGGTTAGGCTGAGAAGACGTGGCTGCCCCAAGGCTGCCCAGTGAGCTTCATACCCAAGTGACGAGGCAGACCCAGGTCTCCCAGGTCTGATGCCCTTAAGCATCGCACCACACTGCCTCTGCTTTAAGGGAGCGGTGGGGAACCTCAAATGCGGCCCTTGGCCCTCTTTCTCTGGCCCTCAGAACCTTCCCCAGGCCCCACCCCTCTCTGATCCTGCTCTGCATTCTCCTGGAGAGTGTTTGCCTGACTGGGCTGCGTCCCTGATCATGCCTGGATGGGGGGGGGGAATAGAGTGTTGTGTGTCTGTGTGTCTGTGCAAAGGTAAAAAATTACCTTCATTGCTCTTGCCACTTTTCCTCTGTCCCCCCCCCCGACATGTGCGCCTCAAAACATTACCTGAAAGGGAATGCGGCCTTCAGGCTGGAACTCTGGTTGCTCGCCGCACTGGTTGCTGAACATGGATCCTAACAATCACCACTGGCGAAGCAAAGATCATGTAGCTACCTCCTTTTGACTTTTTAATTTTTATTTTTGCTTCGGGCTCCTCCTGCCCGCCCACTGCAGGCTGCTAAGTTCCGGATGGCAAAATAAAACCTGAGTGCTATTCTCTCCCGATTCTCAGCTTTGGGGAAAGGAGACCTTTCTCTTCTTTTTGCTTACGTGGGCATTTATATCACGCACACCCCTCGCCCTCTTGCCAAGAGCCTGATTTCAATTAGAGCTTTGGCCCCTGCTGGCTTCTGCAGTGGCGGCGGCACGATTTATGGCTCCCACTGCATTACGGGGCCTGGAGGTGGTCCTAGATGCTGCAGAGCAGAGCTGCACAGAGTGGCCAAGGAGAGACGCAGATGCTGCGGTTTGGGAGGCGAGATGTGGCTGGATCCTAGCAGGGCGAGGAGACGGGATCAGGACCATCGTGGCAAACGGCATACCAGGCGTGCATCTTCCTTTCCAAAAATGGAGAGCAAAGAGGTTGTGCGAATGAACACGTGTCTAAACTAGCCCATGCCAGGAAAGTAACTTTTTTTTTTTATGTCTCCCACCACATTGGCCAACCCTTCCGTAGGAGAATTGACTGTGTCGTCCAGCAGCACACATCTGTTTCTCAACGGCTTGGCAAGCTAGGAAACCATCCAGAACAGCAAGGAAGCACAACAGACTTTAGGATTTTCAGACTTTAGGATTGCCCTTGTGGTCTTCCCCTGGTGCCCTGGAAGCCTTTGAGCTGCCCGCCTGCAACTCACTGCTTCCTTGGGGAGGAGGTGATGAGGGTGATTGCCTTGATGTAGCAAAATAAACTCTGCAAGCAGCCGCCCACTGCATGTGATCTCTCTGCATTCCTTTCTACCTGAGGGGGTTAGCACATTTGTTGCAGAGCACAAGTCTCCTTTTCAAATGTAGACACTTAGGAATGTATTAGCAGCCTTGGGAGTAAAGCTGCTCCTAGCACAAGTTAAGGCACTACAAAGAAACAATAGGCCTCTAGCCTAGCTAATTAGCTAAGCTTATAGGTCTCTATCTGCATCATTGAGAAGGGCAAGGAGGAAGCTGGGAATAGTGATGCTCTTTCCGATTTCCTCTTCCAGGTTTCAAGGCTCAGGTTCATTCTCCTGGGTCTGACTTTCACTTGGTTGGAAAACAAAAAGTGTCAATATGGGTTTTATCTCTTTCTGTTTTGCTGCTGGGGGCTGATATGGTCATTTATTACATTTGTATATCGTCCTTCATCCAAAGATCACAGGGAAGTTCACAACAAAGCAGGAACACAAAATTCATATGGCATCAAATAAACAACTACCTGACTTTTAGAAAACATCTGAAGGCAGCCCTGTTTAGGGAAGTTTTTAATGTTTGATGTATTTATAGTGGTTTAAATATTCTATTGGGAGCAGCCCAGAATGGCTGGGGAAACCCAGCCAGATGGCTGATGGGTGTGGGGTATAAATATTATTATTATTATTATTATTATTATTATTATTATTATTTATCCCCCAACAGCAGAGGCAGCAGAGAAGTGATTGGGTAGGCGAGAGCCCTGTGCACTTGGTTAAAAAATCCAAATGTGCTTTAGAAAGGTTAATGATCCCTGCTATGGTTCGTTTGCAGAAATCTCTCTTGCTCTCATGTTTGTGGACAAAACCGGAATGTGTTCAGAGAACGCCAACTAAGATAGTTAGGGTTGTAGAAAGGAAAATGGCCCCTGTGGCAAATGGTAAGTGGAACTGGGCATGTTTCTCCGAATCTCAGTCTGCCCATCTGCATTATGGGAATAATAACAAGAGGGAAGCCATGTATGTGAAGTTTTTTCAGCAACTGAAAGCTTTATATTGCTGTTGGCATCTGTCTGTCCCAAGAGACAGTGGGGGTGAAGTCAAACCACCGCAGTAGCAGAACCAAAGTGACCTCGCCAGGACGTAAGCATGGGAAACATGTCTGGAGTCTTGAGCTGCCCAGATGACCAAGACCTCACCCAAGGAAAGCAGAGCAAGACGTTTGACACCACCTTGGCTGCAGGAGTTGCCGGAAGGAGGCATACAAGGCACCATCCAACCGCCTTAGGGACTTCAGATTTGTGTAGGGTTTACTCCTGAGCCTTTTCTTCTCCTGAAGACATCCTGCAAGGCAGGAGAGGTTTAGGATCGGCGTTTTCCTTCTAGGTGGGCTTCGTTGCCAGGCTTACAAGCCCCATTTGCCCCTCACTTTCCTTTGTCTACACTACAGCATGTAGAAAAACCGCCTTCTTGACCTTCGGGACCCACTATTGGTCTTGTCAGCACAATCTTTCAGAGCCTGTCTTCGCATGCAGGGGAAGTCCCTAGCTCACAGAGGGTTTGAGACCCATCGGCCGCCCTCACTTGGCCGGCCAGTCAAAGCCATGACCCAGGGTGCGGTCGCTCTCATGTGCTGGTCCAAATCTTTCTCCCTGTGTCTAATCTGGTTTATCTCTCCAGGCTATCTGCTCATCAATCTGACTACCTTGCGTATCTATTAGTGACAACGGGGATAAATTGAATTCAGTTCGTGCTTAAAGGCGAATCTACCTGATTTTGCACTTTATAAAACCATGCACAAACCGAAACTCAGCCATCCCTCGAAATTCACACTTCCCTGAATTTTTGCAGTGCAGCTGTGATAAAAGTGCTGTGATAAAAAACACACCAACTGGGGCAAAGTGTGCATGAAAATGTGCATATTGGTGAAGATAACATGCAGAAGTACAGTATATCCCGGAAAGTTGATTTGCAAAAAGATGTGCCTAATAGGAGAACATGAGTATAAGGAAATGCACATATGGATAAATGAGCCCTGAAGTTGATGTCTTTTTGCGAGGACTTTGAAAATAAAACCAGGAGACCGTGTGAAAATGTGGAGAAATGAACTTGAGATTGGAAAAACGAGCAATGCCAGAGAAACCGAAACGGACAGATTCATTCATCCCTGAGACCCATCCTTAAGATTCTGTTGATTTTAGTTCACAATATTAAGCACAATTATTGCGGGGAGATCAGCTCCTTTCTGAACTTCCTTTGGCGTATACATCTACATGACTGCATGGCAAATCTACCATATTTTTCACTCCATAAGATGCACCCTTTTCCTCCTAAAAAGTAAGAGGAAATGTCTGTGCATCTTATGGAGCGAATGCATGGTCCCTGGAGCCAAATTGCCCAGGGGTGAAAAGCAGATCATGATTTTTATTTTATTTTTAAGAAAGAGTTAAAGGCTAACAAGAGGGGAAGAGGGTGTTGAAAGGAAGCCTCTCAGCAGCTGATTGCAAGAGATCGGGGAGGGAGATAAGGGATGTTAGCTCCCTTCCCGGCCTGCCCCCTTGTCCAGGCCTCCATTCTTGAATGTTATGCAGACAGAGGCTGTTTGTTTCCCCAGCGACATGTGACTGGCTGATTAGATTATCTGTCTGGAAACTGTATAAATGGCTCCCTTTCCTTTCCTAAAGAAGCTGCAGAACTGTGAGTTGAACCCCATAAAAACAGGATTTTTTCCCTTTGCAAAGTAAGCTCAACAACTTTGAGCTGATCCTCAAAAATGGAGCTTTCCCCCTTTGCAAAAAAGATGCACAACTGTGAGCTGATCTCCCCCAAAACAGGGCTTTCCCCATTTGCAAAAGAAACTGCACAACTTTGAACTGATCCTCAAAAAAATGGAGCTTTCCCCCTTTGCAAAAGAAGCTGCATAACTGTGAGCTGATCCCTCCCAAAACAGGGCTTTCCCCCTTTCCTCCTCTAAAAATTAGGTATGTCTTATGATCAGGTGCCTCTTATGGAGCGAAAAAATACGGTACTTTACCTGCCTCTCTCTTTCAATCTCTCCTTCATCTCCTGTTTGCCTAATCTCTAATGGTCTTTTAGTGTTTGTGTGTGTGTGTGTGTGTGTGTGTGTGTGTGTGTGTGTGTGTGTGAGAGAGAGAGAGAGAGAGAGAGAGAGAGAGAGAGAGAGAGATGCCATGAAATTAATTCCCCTTCTAAGTCCCATTAATGCTGACCTCTAAAGAGCTCATGTGGCTCTTAAAATCTCTCCAGCCAAAACAGCACTGAAATGATTGAATTAATGAGAGCTGAAAAGCATCCAGTGGGCAATGATGATGTTTCATTCTCCTCTTTCCTTCTCCTCTCCATCCCCTCCCCAGCCTCCTCTCTTCTAAATAAAGATTCTCGCTGGTTCCCTCGGTGAGCTGTGCGTCCTCCGCTGAGCCAGTACAGAGCGCGATGAGGAGAGCAGACTAGTTGGCACCAGCTTGGGGGTCTCCTGCTGCCCCCTTTCCTTTTCGCGATCCAGTTGCAGACATGGAACCCTCTGCTCAGATTTGTGCCCTGAGCATCTTCCTTCTCTTCCAAGGTAACTTGCTCTCTTTATTTTCTGTACACCCATTTCTCTCCCCTCCCCTGACCAGGTATGCAAAAATATTCCTCATTTCTTTTCCCTGCCATGAAACACAAGAAACTGAAAACCTCAAAAAGGCAGAGGGAAGCAGGTCTCCAGCTGTTTTATTTTTTCAGGAAGGATTTTCCAGGATGGATTGGATGAGAGATAAAAAGCAACCTCGAAACATTTTCAAATCTCCCAGGGCTTTGAAACAGGTCTGGTGTTTTTCTAAAAGGAAAGCTTTTGTCTTTCCCCCTGTAAACTGCAAGATCTTTTAGCATTTTAGGACTAGATATTCTTGATCTTCCAAGATGTCAGGAAAAAACCCACTTTCTGCCCTATGATTTCAAGCTGGAGTCAGGACGAAACCCCTCTCGATTTTCTGTCCTTACAAGAGGGAGACCCCTTCATGGATCAATGCCTTGTCGTGGCGAAGGGGCTTGAATAACTCAGAGAAGCTATGAGCTATGCCATGCAGGGCCACCCAAGATGGACAGGTCATAGTGGAGAGTTTTGACTAAACGTGATCCACCTGGAGAAGGAACTGGCAAGCCACTCCAGTATCCCTGCCAAGAAAACTCCATGGACAAAGACAACAGGCATATAAAAGTTATGACGCTGGAAGATGAGCCCCTCAGGTCGGAAGGCGTCCAACATGCTACTGAGGAAGAGCGGAGGACAAGTACAAGTAGATTCAGAGCTGATGAAGCGGCTGGGCCAAAGCCGAAAGGACGCTCAGTTGCGGATATGCCTGGAAGCGAAAGGAAAGTCCGATGCTGTAAAGAAAAATATTGCATAGGAACCTGGAATGTAAGAACCATGAGTGGAGGTAAGCTGGATGTGGTCAAAAATGAGATGACAAGAATAAATATCGACATCCTGGGCATCAGTGAACTAAAATGGAAGGGAATGGGCGAATTCAGTTCGGGTGACTATCATATCTACTACTGTGGGCAAGAATCCTGTAGCAGAAATGGAGTGGCCCTCATAGTCAACAAAAGAGTGGCAAAAGCTGTAATGGGATGCAATCTCAAAAATGACAGAATGATCTCGATACGAATCCAAGGCAGACCTTTTAACATCACAGTAATCCAAGTTTATGCACCAACTACCAGTGCTGAAGAAAGTGAAATTGACCAATTCTATGAAGACCTACAACAACTTCTAGAAATGACACCAAAGAAGGATGTTCTTCTCATTACAGGGGATTGGAATGCTAAAGTAGGGAATCAAGAGATAAAAGGAACAACTGGCAAGTTTGGCCTTGGAGTTCAAAATGAAGCAGGGCAAAGGCTAATAGAGTTCTGTCAAGAGAACAAGCTGGTCATCACAAACACTCTCTTCCAACAACACAAGAGACGACTCTACACATGGATATCACCAAATGGGCAGCATCGAAATCAGATTGATTATATTCTCTGCAGCCAAAGATGGAGAAGCTCTATACAGTCAGCAAAAACAAGACCTGGAGCTGACTGTAACTCAGATCATCAGCTTCTTATAGCAAAATTCCAGCTTAAACTGAAGAAAGTAGGAAAAACCACTGGGCCAGTAAGATACAATCTGAATCAAATCCCTTATGAATACACAGTGGAAGTGAGGAACAGGTTTAAGGATTTAGATTTGGTGGACAGAGTGCCTGAAGAACTATGGATGGAGGCTCGTAACATTATACAGGAGGCAGCAACGAAAACCATCCCAAGGAAAAGGAAATGCAAGAAAGCAAAATGGCTATCCAACGAGGCCTTACAAATAGCGGAGGAGAGGAGGCAAGCAAAATGCAAGGGAGACAGGGAAAGATACAGGAAACTGAATGCAGATTTCCAAAAAAGAGCAAGGAGAGACAAGAGGGTCTTCTTAAATGAGCAATGCAAAGAAATAGAGGAAAACAATAGAATGGGGAAAACCAGAGATCTGTTCAAGAAAATTGGAGATATGAAAGGAACATTTCGTACAAAGATTACCATAATCAAGGACAAAAGTGGTAAGGACCTAACAGAAGCAGAAGACATCAAGAAGAGGTGGCAAGAATACACAGAGGAATTATACCAGAAAGATATGGAGGTCTCATACACCCCAGGTAGTGTGGTTGCTGACCTTGAGCCAGACATCTTGGAGAGTGAAGTCAAATGGGCCTTAGAAAGCATTGCTAATAACAAGGCCAGTGGAAGTGATGATATTCCAGCTGAACTATTTAAAATTTTAAAAGATGATGCTGTTAAGGTGCTACACCCAATATGCCAGCAAGTTTGGAAAACTCAGCAATGGCCAGAGGATTGGAGAAGATCAGTCTACATCCCAATTCCAAAGAAGGGCAGTGCCAAAGAATGCTCCAACTACCGCACAATTGCGCTCATTTCACACGCTAGCAAGGTTATGCTTAAAATTCTACAAGGCAGGCTTAGGCAGTATGTGGACCGAGAACTCCCAGAAGTGCAAGCTGGATTTCGAAAGGGCAGAGGAACCAGAGACCAAATAGCAAACATGCGCTGGATTATGGAGAAAGCTAGAGAGTTCCAGAAAAACGTCTACTTCTGCTTCATTGACTATGCAAAAGCCTTTGACTGTGTCGACCACAGCAAACTATGGCAAGTTCTTAAAGAAATGGGAGTGCCTGATCACCTCATATGTCTCCTGAGAAATCTCTATGTGGGACAAGAAGCTACAGTTAGAACTGGATATGGAACAACTGATTGGTTCAAAATTGGGAAAGGAGTACGACAAGGTTGTATATTGTCTCCCTGCTTATTTAACTTATATGCAGAATTCATCATGCGAAAGGCTGGACTAGATGAATCCCAAGCCGGAATTAAGATTGCCGGAAGAAATATCAACAACCTCAGATATGCAGATGACACAACCTTGATGGCAGAAAGCGAGGAGGAATTAAAGAACCTTTTAATGAGGGTGAAAGAGGAGAGCGCAAAATATGGTCTGAAGCTCAACATCAAAAAAACCAAGATCATGGCCACTGGTCCCATCACCTCCTGGCAAATAGAAGGGGAAGAAATGGAGGCAGTGAGAGATTTTACTTTCTTGGGCTCCTTGATCACTGCAGATGGTGACAGCAGTCACGAAATTAAAAGACGCCTGCTTCTTGGGAGAAAAGCAATGACAAACCTAGACAGCATCTTAAAAAGCAGAGACATCACTTTGCCGACAAAGGTCCGTATAGTTAAAGCTATGGTTTTCCCAGTAGTGATGTATGGAAGTGAGAGCTGGACCATAAAGAAGGCTGATCGTCGAAGAATTGATGCTTTTGAATTATGGTGCTGGAGGAGACTCTTGAGAGTCCCATGGACTGCTAGAAGATCAAACCTATCTATTCTTAAGGAAATCAGCCCTGAGTGCTCCCTGGAAGGACAGATCGTGAAGCTGAGGCTCCAATACTTTGGCCACCTCATGAGAAGAGAAGAATCCTTGGAAAAGACCCTGATGTTGGGAAAGATTGAGGGCACTAGGAGAAGGGGACGACAGAGGACAAGATGGTTGGACAGTGTTCTCGAAGCTACGAACATGAGTTTGACCAAACTGCGGGAGGCAGTGCAAGACAGGAGTGCCTGGCGTGCTATGGTCCATGGGGTCACGAAGAGTCGGACACGACTAAACGACTAAACAACAACAACAAGAGGGAGAAGAATTGGGGCCTGGGTTGGTTTCCCCTCTCCTATAAAGCATCCTTTTTCTCTTTCTCTCCTCGGCTTTTACGGTTTGCAGGAATGAAAGCAAATTTGACTGGGTTGTCTAGCTTTCCCGACACCCCCTCCCCAAACTGCCTAGCTTATTTCATGCTTGCTGAGTTTAATTTCATACATAGCCTCCGTTTCTTCAGAAGGTGGGAGAATGGGCCGGCTGCCTTGTCAGTTTCATTTAGGGTCTCAAGTTAAAAGGGGGCCCACCTCCTCATCCCTTTCCACCCGCCTCCCTCTGTCTTCTTCCAGGATGGATCCGGCCGGTGTGTGTGTGTGTGTGTGTGTGTGTGTGTGTGTGTGTGTGTGTTGCTGTGTCAATAGTGGGTGTGTGATAAAGTGCACAGCAAGGCTGTTTCTCCCATCCCAACCTCTCACAATACTGGAGGTTTGCGTTTTCTGAAATTGGCAGGACGGTAGATTCCAAACACAGGAGGAATGGAGAGTGCTTCAGTCTCAGTGGCGCTTAATTTATTTATGGGATTTGCAGGTTCTGGCGGACACCAGCTGAGACGCCTTTCAGAAGGGATCAGGGAAAGGCGTATGAAGAGGAAAGGGGCCTGTCAACACCTCTTTATCCCTAGAGCATCCTTGTTCAGAGGCATTGTACCCTCTGGCTGCCAGGTGGGGTGGAGGCAATCCACAGGGGGCGGACTGTCCCCTTCCTGGGATCATAAGCCCATCGCAAGCTTCCCTCTATGTCCAGCTTCTTTGGGTGTCCATGGGGCTGTGAGGGAAGGAGAAAAACTTTATCCACTTTCTCTGTGCCATGTGTAATTTTATACTCTTCTATCGTGCAACTTCTTACCATTTTCTCTAAACTAAAAAGTTGGAAGGGTCCCCAAGGGTCATCTAGTCCAACCCCCTGCAACGCAGGAATCTCAAGTATTGCGTCCGTGACAGGCAATCCAACCTCTGTTAAAAAACTTCCAAGGAAGGAGAGTCTGCAGCTACCCGAGGGAGACTGTTCCCATACCCTCCAACATTTCTCCAAATAAAATAGGGACGTCTCATTCCATAATGATAATTTTACTATTTATACCCCACACATCTTATTGGGTTGCCCCAGCCACTTTGGGCAGCTTCCAACATATATAAGAACATATTAAAACATTTTTAAAAACCCTTCCCTATACAGGATTGCCTTCAGATGGCTCGGCGGTCAGATAACTCCATTTGTTGTTGTTGTTTCGTTGTTTAGTCGTGTCCGACTCTTCGTGACCCCATGGACCAGAGCACGCCAGGCACTCCTGTCTTCCACTGCCTCACACAGTTTGGTCAGACTCATTTTGGTAGCTTCGAGAACACTGTCCAACCATCTTGTCCTCTGCCGTCCCCTTCTCCTAGTGCCCTCAATCTTTCCCAACATCAGGGTCTTTTCCAAGGATTCTTCTCTTCTCATGAGGTGGCCAAAGTATTGGAGCCTCAGCTTCAGGATCTGTCCTTCCAGTGAGCACTCAGGGCTGATTTCCTTCAGAATGGATAGGTTGGATCTTCTTGCAGTCCATGGGACTCTCAAGAGTCTCCTCCAGCACCACAATTCAAAAGCATCAATTCTTTGGCGATCAGCCTTCTTTATGGTCCAGCTCTCACTTCCATACATCACTACAATAATAATAATAATAATAATAATAATAATAATAATAATAATAATAATAATATATTTATACCCCGCCCATCTGGCCGGGCTCCCCCAGCCACTCTGGGCAGCTTCCAACAAAACAGAAATTCTAAAATACAGAAATCCATCAAACATTAAAATACAGAAATCCATCAAACATTAAAACCTTCCCTAAACAGGTCTGCCTTGAGATGCCTTCTAAAGGTCTGGTAATTGTTGTTCTCTTTGACCTCTAGTGGGAGGGCATTCTACTGGGAAAACCATAGCTTTAACTATACGGACCTTTGTCGGCAAGGTGATGTCTCTGCTTTTTAAGATGCTGTCTAGGTTTGTCATTGCTTTTCTCCCAAGAAGCAGGCGTCTTTTAATTTCGTGGCTGTAAATGGTGCTAAATCAAAAAGGAAACAAAACATCTCTGAACAGTTTACATTAAAAAGCAACAACCCAGTCCATAGACAGTAGTCCATTTCTGGTTTTCCCCCCTAAGCTTTTTTCATCACAGCAGCCTAACTTCGGGAAGTTGCGGATAGGGAGATGCCCTTTCAATGTTGCTACAGTTGAACGATGGGGATCCAGAAATTCTTGGCAATCTACTTTTAAAAAACACCCATTACCTGCCAACAGGGGGTAACCTTTCCTGTTGTATTTGATGAAGGAGACTCTAATCCCCACAGAGAAAAACTGCTTTTGTTATTCTTCATGAAGTCACAGATGAAGATAGGAAGTTCAAGCTGCTTAACATGGAGTTAGGAAGCTGGTCTGTCTGAGTCAGGATCGTCTGCTGTGACTAATAACCTGCTGCCTTGCATCCCAAGTCCCCAGTTTGGATGGCTTTTTTATAATAGCATTTTATTCTTTATCCATCTTTAAAGTTGCACTTGTTACTCAACTGTTATATTCCAGTTCAACAAAACTAGCGGCTCCCCGCTCAACCAATGTCGATATTTATAACCCAAATTACATACAAGCTTCCGTCTTACCTAATTTCATCCTCTTTAACATGTTTCTTAATATATTCTGCTATTTTCTTACACTTCAAAGCCTGCTGTGGTCTTCACATAGGGGAAATAACTTTTTATATAGGCTAGAAAAGGTTTGAGGGTGTTTTCTCTCCTCCTTCCATTTCTGTGCATAGAGAACCCTTGCTGCTGTAGCCACAAACATAAATACCATTGAGGCTTTTTAGTTTGGATGGCTTGGAAGGAAAATTCCATATATTGGTGGAGGATCAGACCATGCTCTCCCTTGACGCCCAGACATAGGATGTCTCTGGCTGCCAGCTGTTGGGAATTGCAAAGGGGGAGAGTTGCTCTTGTGTTCAAATCCTGCTTTGGTTGGTTTCCCATCGAGGCATCTGGTTGGCCACTGTGAGAACAGGATGCTGGACTAGGTGGGCCCTTGGCCTCATCCTGCAAGCTCTTAAGTTTTTACCTGGAGATGGATGGGGTTGAACTAGGTCCATTCTGCTCTACTACTGAGCTATTCCCAGGGTACCTGCTGGCTCACATCAACCCCCGTGTAAAATCCCCATGCCATGATTGCACCAAGCGATGAAAAAAATATATACAGTAGAGGGAAGCAGGCCTGTGTAGCAAAGGTGTGCGTCTTTAACATGTTTTCTACCAGTAAATTCTGATTTTGCACACATTTGAGAGCAATCCCCGCTTATTCCAGGTAGACATGTGTAGAGGGCTCACGGCTTTTGGAAAGTAAATTAGAAACAAAACAATAAAGGTGGTGACGACGATGGGATCAGAGGCGAGTTTCGAACCGGGGTGTTCCTGAGCTTCCGAACTCATCCCCTGTTCTAAACGAAGGAGTGATCCAGGCTTTCAGCTCCATGGTTTTCCCAGCCTTCAATCCTTGGCTTCGTTTAAGGCCTCTGGCCCAGAGAGGCTCGTTGGCCGCAGCTTCAAGGCTCTGCTAGCAGCGAATGACAGCCAGAGAAGCTCACGGATGCCCTCCAGCCATCGCCCGAGGCACTGAAGATTCGGAGCCAGGTGGAAATGGGAGAAGCAGCCCCAGGAGCCAGGACTCTCACACCCCTGTCGCCCCAAGGAAGGAAGGAAACCGCGAATTAGTAAAATGGACAAAATGACTTCACCAGATGCACGTGAGAGGTGGAAGCAGGAGAACACTCGTGCATTTGTAACACTCCTGTATTCACGAGGATCCCTTGTGTCTCGGCAGAAATGCGCCACTTTGCTCTCTCTGCTGCATTTGGTACATTTTCCAACAGCCTGTCCTCTTCATTCTCTTTGGTTGAAGATATACCAGGTCCTCATCTGCACCACACATTTAAAACCACTACCGTACCCCTTTAAATAGTCCTGGCTTTCCCCCCAAAGGATACTGGGATTTGTAGTTTAACGGTGTTGTGAGTTATTAAGGACAGATGCTGGAAACCTCAGGAAGGAGAGTTGCTCTTGTGCTTGGATCCTGCTTGCGGGTTTCCCACAGGCAATCTGGTCGGCCAGGGGCCTGATCCAGCATCCAGGCTCTTCTCATGCTCCTGTGTGATTTGCAGGCTCTCAAGGAGGCGTCTACCAGCGGCAGCTGCTGAAAGCCTTGATGGAGAATTATACCCCGCTGGAAAGGCCGGTGGGGGATGACGCACAGCCCATAACCGTCCACTTCACCCTGAGCCTCATGCAGATCATGGATGTGGTAAGATCCTGAGCCTGGACAGGCTTATATGGAAACAATGCACATTGAATATTTCACTTTCCCCTTCCCCTCCCCTGTCCATCTTGGGGTTTTAGTGGGACCTGTACATTATGCACTAGGGATCTTTTCCTCCTTATTTGCCATCTGAAGTTCCTTAATGCCTCACTCCTGAGCCTTTAACATTTTCCACTCCGCCCCCCCTTTTTTTGCAGGATGAGAAAAACCAAGTTTTGACCACCAATGTCTGGCTGCAGATGGTAAGGTCATGGCTTACGGGGGGGAGCAGGGGTGACCACAAGGCAGAGAAACCAGATGTACCTGTTGTACTGCAGCATCAACTGCATTGTATCAGTGGCTCTTCTTCTGATCTTAGCAGCTTACCTCTTGCAAAGCTCACTTTGCTTGCTACTTTTATTTGTTTGTCGCAGCTGAGCTCTTGCAAAGCTTACCTTGCTTCCCCCCAAGTAGTGGTAACTATTGCAATGCATTGTGTTGCTTCAGATGAAGCTTACCTGGGGTCAGAGAACAAATGGGCCCTTAAATATTGGCAACTTTGCCTTAAACAACAACAACACCCTAACCCTATCCCTAACTTAACTTAACTAAACATTGGCAGGGTCCCTTGAACGCTGCTTTTTCTCACCCCTCAGTACTGGTACGACCATTACTTGCAGTGGAATGAATCGGAATACCCTGGCGTGAAGACTCTGCGGTTCGCAGCTAACCAGGTCTGGAAGCCCGACATCCTTTTGTACAACAGGTGGGAGAAGCTTGTAGCTGGCATATTTTGTGGTGTTCCCAGGGACCCAGGTGGCGCTGTGGGTTAAAGCACTGAGCCTAGGGCTTGCTGATCAGAAGGTCGGCGGTTCGAATCCCTGTGACGGGGTGAGCTCCCATTGCTCGGTCCCAGCTCCTGCCCACCTAGCAGTTCAAAAGCACGTCAAAATGCAAGTAGATAAATAGGAACCGCTACAGCGGGAAGGTAAACGGCGTTTCCATGTGCTGCTCTGGTTCGCCAGAAGCGGCTTTGTCATGCTGGCCACATGACCTGGAAACTATACGCCAGCTCCCTCGGCCAATAATGTGAGATGAGCGCCGCTACCCCAGTCGGCCACAACTGGACCTAATGGTCAGGGGACCCTTTACCACCTTCTTCTTCTTCTTCCTATTATTATTATTTCTATATTGCTATATATTTCAGAGTCGGTCACGACTGGACCTAATGGTCAGGGGTCCCTTTACCTTTACCTTTACCTGGGTGGGTAATAAGTTGGGCTGGGGGGGGGCTACAAGAGGCAGGTGGCCAAGTCAACCAGTGGTCAAGGAACTCGGCAAGGCAGCTGGACTACAGCTCTGACCATCGCTGGCCATTGGCTGGGCTTGCTAGGGCTGCTGGGAGTTGCAGTTCAGCGTTTGGAGAGCACCACATTGGCGACCCCTGAGCTAGAGAATGAAACCTTTGCAAGGCTTTGTAAGGAGCAATCTCTTTTTGGAGCGCTCCCACCAATACAAACCTCCCTGGACTCACAGGTGTTCCTCTGGATGCCCCCTTTTGAGGGAGGTCCAGAGGGTGGCACCAAGGGGCAGGGCCTTTCTGGTGTTGGCTCCAGCCTTGCAGAATACTCTCCCCAATGAAACCCACCTGGTACCAACAACAGCATCCTTTGGGCACCTGCTTAAAACGTATCTCCTCCTCCTGGATTAGGGTTGTTTCTGCTGTCTTCAGATGGTGGGTTTTGCGTCGCTAAAGTGTCTGCTTTACAGGCTTTCATTGTAAACACATTGTTCTCCCCCCTCTCCCCTAGTATTTATACTTCTATATTTTGTAAGGCTCTCAGAGACTTGTTATGTGCCGGGCGATGAATCAATGTAACAGAGAACAACAACAACATAACAAATGTCTTGTACCAATGGCTGCAGGCTTAAATGCTGTTGGGGGTTCATCCCAGCCTTTTCCCCTTGAGCTGAAGACAGATTTTCTCCAGGCAGACAGTGGCGGCTGGCGCCTTAGGGCAAATGGGGCGCTGCCCCACCAACCTGCCTGCCTATCTTATTACATCTGGCCCAAGGGGGTGGTCCTGCTCTGTCACCTTCCCCCTCCTCCTTAGCCTCAGTCTTGCCACTTGCAGGGACAAAACTAGAATGCATTGGCTCCACCTGCCATTGTCTCTCTGGCGCCACCTACTGATGGGTTCCCGGCCTTCCGCCCCATCAGTCTCAACGGTCACCAGTTTATATCCCTGGAAGGAGAGGAAGAGAATTTCATTCCTCAAGAGCAGGGGTAGGCAAACCTTTTCAGCAGGGGGCCGGTCCACTGTCCCTCAGACCTTGTGCGGGGCCAGACTATATTTTGAAGGGGGTAAAAATGAACGAATTCCTATGCCCCACAAATAACCCAGAGATGCCTTTTAAATAATAGGACACATTCTACTCATGTAAAAACACGCTGATTCCCAGACCATCCGCGGGCCGGATTGAGAAGGTGATTGGGCCGGATCCGGCCCTCAGGCCCTGATGGTCAGTTGAAGCAACCGGAAAGAAATCTGATTTAACATGCTTAACATAGAAAATTGAAGATGATCTCTAGATGGTAGTTGACGCCAAGTAAACTAGCAAAAATGTATGTCAGGTACATGCTGGAAATGTAAAGGAAATGTAAAAATGTGAAGGTACATTTTATCATATGTTGTTGGACGTGTACAGTAGTAGCTAAGGGGTTTGGGGCAATGATATATTAAAGAACAAAATCTGATTTCACCGAGCTTCTTCCTTCAATGCCCCTCCCCTTCTCCCCCCCCCAGTGCCAATGAAGAATTTGACTCAACGTTCCACACCAACATCTTGGTCAACTCCAGCGGCTACTGCCAGTGGCTCCCCCCAGGTGAGAGGCGTAGGGAGAGATCCAGAGGCCGTTTCGGTGTCACATAGCGGGAAGGTGGTGCCTTTTGCCAAAGGCAAGGTGGTTCTTTTAAAATGAGATTCGGAAGTAATACAAAAGACAAGTGAGTGAGAAGATTAAAGATTTTATTCTAAACATCAAGCAATATATACATACCAAGCAAGCACTTCAACCTGTCACTTGCAAGCCCTCAACAAGCGGCAAAGTGACTCCCCCAGGTAGCCTCAGTTTGCGGCTGATCAGTCCATGCAGGAGCTTCAAAGAAACTCTTCCCACAACCATCCAATTTATAGATAGCTAGCCCGTATGGCTTGCCCAACTGGCTGCCTGCAGATCATTTCAGGGCTGGATTTGGGTTTGATGAGGCCCTCAGCTCCTGAAGGTAATGGGGCCCTTTCTATGTCCAGCTGTCCTTTGTCAACAACAAATTGTCACAGTTTTTTGTGTTGAATATATCCTCTATGGTAATTTATGGACCTAATAGGTATCTAAAGCCATTTGCACATAACAAAATATGCATTTCATCAAAGTAGCGTACTTTTCTGTGTATAAGACTTATGGTTTTTTTACTCTAAAATAATGTTCAAAATCTGGGCTCGTCTTATACATGGATAGTATCTCCCCCCATTTTCTTAAATCGGAGTCCCCCCCAAATAGTCTTATACATGGGGGCATCTTATAGATGGAAAAACAAGGTATGTCACCGATGACAACAGTTATGTTAAATTAGAGCTCCCCCTGGCGGCAGCTTCTAAAAAGCAGCTTTTTTTGTAGCTGGTCAAAACCAGCATAATGATCAAAAGTCCTTGTTTCAGCCTGTCTTTCCCCTTGCATTTTGGCTGTGTATATAATTTCGGTTCGTAACAACAACAACAACAACAACAACAACAACAACAACAACACACCTTGGTGTGGCTCATTTGGCCCATTCCCCCTGCCCCAGGCATCTTGAAAAGCACGTGTCGAATCGACGTCCGCTGGTTCCCCTTTGACACCCAGAAGTGCGACCTGAAGTTTGGCTCCTGGACGTACGATGGCTGGCTGCTCGACCTGCGCATGCTGGAGACGGACACCTCTGGCTACGTTGCCAATGGCGAGTGGGACCTCATGGGTAAGTGGCAACCTCGAGCAAACCCAGCTTAAAGGTCCTAGCCCTCATGAGGCTGGGTTTATTATTATTTTAAACAATAGGGCTCCTGCCGCTAGGGATGGGGGAAGGAATTCAGCTTTGTTCTCATTTAAAGGCTAACCTGCCTCGTTCACGCTTTTTGAAAAACAGTGCAAACTGGAACGCAGCTCTCCTTCTGAATCTGCACTTAGCAGGGCAGTTTTACAGCCAAGTCGGGAGTACAAAATTGCATCTGCCTGGGTAACATGTGCACATAAATGCATATATATGAAGCCCGGTGCAAAGGAAGTCCTGGGCCTTGCAGACTTGAGTAAAGGAGAGGGGCGTCATTTGGGACAGATTTCTTAGACTGGCGTGACAAAATCAAACTTGTGAAAATTCCCTGTAAAGGGTACCAGAGGCCAACTGACCTCATCCTGTACACACAGATCTCTGGAATGCCGTTAGACCATATACTGTTGCTCAGCAGGGGGGAGAAATTCAACTGAGTTCTCATTTAAACCCAAACTGACCAAATCCACGTTTTCCAAGCCAATAGATGAATTAAACAAAGTCACCCTCCCAAATTCACTCATCTCCAAATTTTGCAATGCACTTCTCCAGCCGAGCGATATTTATGAAAGTGCATATACTGTGGCGAAGCGTACATAAAAACGCATATAAAGTGCAAAAAAAAGTAAGGAAATTGCTTTGCAAAAAATGGTGTGCAGCAGGACTTTTTAAAATGCAAGTTTGCAAACTGATGTGGGCATGTGGAGGAGAACTGAACCTCAGGCTGGGGGCAAAAAAAACAACCCCATGAGAAACAGGAAGGAACTGAAACGGATTGATTCTCTGGCGTACGCTGACTCCCTCTGCCTCCTCACTTGCTATAGGTGTGCCTGGCAGTCAGAACAAAGTTTTCTACGAATGCTGCCGGGAGCCCTACCTGGACGTCACCTTCGCGGTCACCATGCGGCGCCGAACACTTTATTACGCCCTCAACATGCTGGTCCCTTGCCTCCTCCTCTCAGCCATGACCTTCCTGGTCTTCCTCCTGCCAGCTGATTCCGGAGAGAAGATCTCCCTGGGTAAGCAGAACAATCCAAGCCGAACAATTACGCAAACTATTGCCTGTGTGCCCCCCCTCCCATTTCCACTACCTAGCACAGGGGTCAGAAAACGTTTTCAGCAGGGGGCCGGTCCACTGTCCCTCAGACCTTGTGGGGGGCCAGGCTATATTTTGGGGGGGAAATAAGTGAACGAATTCCTATGCCCCACAAATAACCCCGAGATGCATTTTAAATAAAAGGACACATTCTACTCATGTAAAAACACGCTGATTCCCGGACCGTCCGCAGGCCAGATTGAGAAGGCGATTGGGCCGGATCCGGCCCCCGGGCCTTAGTTTGCCTACTCATGACCTAGCAGAAGCCCTGGCATTTGAAGCCCTTCGTAAATACGGTATTATCTGAGTGGATTCCCACAACAGCCCTATGAGGAAGTTTGGTGTTTGTTGCACCCATGTTGCAGAAGGAAGGAATGAGGCAGAGGAGTGTTGTCAAGGCAGCTGAGCCTCCTGGCAGATTTTCCTTGGGTTGTTGTTGTTGTTTTGCCTCTCTCACTTAGACACTCCTCCAAACCCAGTGGAATAACAGCCTGTGTCCCCCCCCCCAACAGGCATCACCGTTCTCCTCTCGCTCACTGTCTTCATGCTGCTCGTGGCGGAGGTCATGCCGGCCACCTCCGACTCCATTCCGCTCATAGGTATGTACGGGAGGGAGATCTGGAGACGGGTTGGTCTGCCCAGCGGTGGGCAGTGCTTAATTTTGCCCTGTGCTCTCTGCTCCTAAATGTGATGCAGATGGGCTGCCATGCACACACTTTGTACAGGTTTAGAGATCATAGAATCGTCGAACTGTAGGGTTGGAAGGGGCCATGAGGGCTGAGCCTACCCCCCTGCAATGCAAAAAACCTGATCCCTGGGGTATACTGCTCCTGTACCTGGAAGTTCCATTTAAGCCTCACATCTGTCAATACACCTGTCCCTCCATGGCATAGCTGTCAAGTTCTCCCTTTTTTAAAAGGGAAATTCCCTTATGCTGAATAGGCTTCCTCGTGAGAAAAGGGAAAACTTGACAGCTATGCTCCATGGACTTATTCATTCTTAGTTGCGTTCCAGCAGAAGGCAGGCAAATGTTATAGAAACAATAATTAGGATATCGCTGCTAGGTAGGGATGAACAAACCTGTCAATTCCAGTTTCTCATTTTCCAGTTTTCAGCTTGCTGCTGTGTCGCTTTTCGTTTTTAAAAAGCAAGCACAAAATTTCATGATTGTTTCACTGCACATCTTCGAATATACACAATTTTGCAGGCAAATTCCCCCAATGCAATGCATTTTTGTATGCTGTTCTCAGGAAAATATATTTATTTTCCTGCAACTTTCCCCTGTAACATATGCATTTTCGTACACGTTTTGGTTGGAAAAAGTTTCGGAGAGTTTGTTGCTTAGCATTTTTATTCAGGAAGTGTGAATCAGGCAGTGTGTGAGCCTGCAAGACCTGCCCACCCTTCCTGCCATGCCCTGATGTGCACTTAAGAATCCTCCGAGCCCTTTCTCCCCACTTCTAGGACAATACTTTGCCAGTACGATGGGCATGGTGAGCCTCTCTGTGGTCGCGACAGTCTTTGTGCTCCAGTACCATCACCACGACCCGGACGGCGGCTGCATGCCAAGATGGGTGAGCGCTTTTAAAAATCCCCTTTCAGAATCGCTGCCTTGTTTATCACTAGGATCCCACCATAAACATTGTCATGGCTTCCCCCAGAGAATCATGGGAGCTGTAGTTTGTGACGGGTGCTGAGATTGGTTGCTAGGAGACCCTATACCTCTCACAGAGCTACAATTCCAAGAGGGGTTAAGCATCCACCCCTCTTTTTCACGTATGTAACAACAGTGGCTAGGATACTCTATGCACAAAAATGGGAGAAAGATCCCACCAAAGAATGGATAAGTGAGGCGATGGATTATGTAGAACTGGCCAAGTTAACAGCCAGATTAAGAGAATCTAGCGATGATTGCTTTGTGGAAGGCCGGAAACACTTTTTGGGCTATTTAACTCGCGATGAACTCACGAGCAGGATTTGAAATATGAGCAACAGGAAGAATTGGAGAATGCAGTATGGATGGGATGGTATAAAACAGCGTTTCTCAACCGCTGTTCCGCAGCACACTAGTGTGCCGCGAGACGCTGGCTGGTGTGCGGCGACGTGCGGCGACGAGAAGGGCGATTTGCTTTGTCAGGTGCCTTCACTAACCCGCCGGAAAGGAAGCCGGCCGGGTCACGATGTGGGGCGAGCGCAGCTCTCAACAGCCACCACCACGGGAGGGTGGTTTTAGACAAACTTAAAGAAGCTGGCTGGATGAGCTCAACCTGAAACTTGCTGAGCAAAGGATTGTGCTGGCAGAGAAATCAGCGGCTTGTGAAGCCTTATTACAGGAGATTGCAACCAACACAGCAATTGGCAAGTGTTTCTTACAGTCATAATTATATAGTCAATATAGGGCGGCACAGAGTTAATTTTTTTAACTTTTTAAATGGTGGTGTGCCTCGTGATTTTTTTCATAGAACAAGTGTGCCTTGGCCCAAAAAAGGTTGAGAAACACTGGTATAAAAGAGAAAAGGTTTTGTGCAGCAGAAGGGGAGAAATAAAACACCATGGAATATGGGATGGGAAGCTGGAAAAAGATAAATGTCTTACGTATGGAAGCGTGCATGTCAATTTTTTGAAAATTTAATAACAATTTATTACAAAAAATGAAACTGCCCATCCCTCTTTCCAGGGAATTCTGGGAATTGTAGCTCATAATACCAACTCACAGCACCATTAACAAAGGACAGTTCCCATAATTCTTTGTGAGAAGCCAAAATGGCACCATAGTGCTTCAGATGTATGGTGGGAACTTGGCCTAAGAACATTCATTGGCCTCAGTTCAGGGGTTTCCGCGGTGTTGCTGACCTTCACCTGATGAGCCGCTCCCTCTGCCCTTCCCTTGTGGACCCTCCCTCATGTAATAAATGACGTCCCCGTTTCCCCTCGCCCGTAAACTCGGTTCCCTCTCCCTTACCGGCTTGCTCTTTCCACGCAGGTGCAGGTGGTGGTGTTGCAGTGGGGGGCCTGGCTGCTGCGCATGCGCCAACCCGGGGAGGACCCGGTGGGGCGCCCGCACTGCGCCCCCAGCCTGTTGAGCTGCAGCTCGGACAGCAGCAACGGCAGCGGCACACCAACCCGGCAGGCCCGGCTCCCCATGGCGCTGGCCAACGGCAACCAAGCCTACCCCGGAGCGCTGCTCCCGGCCAAGCCCCCCGACGTGCCGCGCCCTTTTCTCCCATCCCCAGAGCTGCCGGCCTCCACACCTGAGGAACTGCTTGCCGCGCCCGAGCTGGGCCACATCCTGGAGGAACTGCACTACGTGGCTCAGTGTTTCCGGGGCCGCGACGCCGCTCAGGCCGCCTGCAGCCAGTGGAAGTTTGCGGCGGCTGTCCTGGACCGGCTGTGCCTGGTCACCTTTGCCCTCGTCCACATCGTCTGCTCCATCGGGATCCTCATGGCCGCGCCCAACTTCCCCGAGGCCATCACAAAGGACTTCCTGTGATATTAGGCCCGCAAAATGGCAGGTTTCCCTGATGCCTAGATTTTGGCGTCCTCCCCTAGAGGCAGGACAGGTCTTTCCAATGTGGCTTCCCTCCTTAGCGGCATGATGTTGTTAGAGGCTTCCTGCGAGGAGAATCTGGGCAGGGATTGTTGAGGACAACCGGCCTTGCCGGCCAGGACCTCTGATCCACTTGTGAACACTGTCCTGCAGAGTTCTGTATGCTCATCTGGAGGACCAAACGGACACCGTACCGACACTCCTGTCCCGCATGCCAAGTCCGTAACACTCGCCCAGGAGGATTTCAGATCCAAACTGCCTCTAGAATTTACTACTCATTGTTTTTTTGAGAGGGGCTGCCGCCTATTTGACCCTCAGCATCATGGATGTCAAGGTGGCCTTGTTCTCCGCCCCGCCCCGTCGCTGCCGCACGCAGCACCATTTCCCTTCTGCTGCAGTTTCTCTTCCGCCAAAGAATACATTATCTGTCTCGCTGTCCGCTGTGGTGAAATTACATAATCCATGTAATTAATTATCCTGGCGTTATGTTACCCTCAGACCCGTGCATTTCGGTGAAAATGAAACACAGAGCAAATGGTGTGTTAATCAGTCTTATGTCGTTTACAGACGAATAGCAACAGCAGTGGCAAATACAGATTGCATTTGCTGTCTTTATTTCCCTTCCACGCTTGAGACGACCAAGGGAACATGGGCCATTTCCCACTCCATAGTTCTGGAACGTCTAAATTAGTTTCGAACCCTGACCTGGTTTATAAACCCTGGAAGAGGTTTTCATGGAGACCCTTTTATAGCAAAGGAAACTACCGTAAATTGATTCACATGTTTTTGTGTGTACACATTCTGCGATGGATCGTGGCCAGGGATTCAAGCCCTGCCCCAGCACGGTCACTCTCTCTGCCTCAGTTTTCCTAGGCTGTAAAATGGGAACATGCCAAGCTACCCTTTTGCCGGGGTCTGCTATGAAGTCAAAGGATGTAATGAAGTTTATGAAAGCATTTTTGCAACTGATGAGGTTCAGATTCACTGAATGTGGGAGTGTTTTTATTGTGTCATACAGTACCAATCTTCGTGCTTCGAAAGGCAATGCTGTGAACATTCACATGTTCGTGGTTTTGTGTATGTTAACAAGACATTGCTAAATGTGGTGCCAAAAGGAAGAGGCGGTATCGGGGTATCTCTCCATTTTGATGGTTTGTTTGTGATCTTTCTGACCCCCCCCCCCCCAACCCGGTATAGTGTGTTACCATTTATGGTGGCATATATATAAATGTAATTCTTTTAACACTTGCCTTTCCAGGAGGACAGATGTTAGCCAAATCAAGTACACCTTTTCTCTCTTTTCACAGCTGTTCATAACTACTACAGTACCTCAAAGTGACGGCAACATAGATTGGATTTGCTTTTCATTTATTTTTATTTAGACAGAAAAAATTAAATTATTAAAAGTAAGTGGCAATAAATAATCAATAACTTAAGCATTGATATTGTCTGAAACATATAATCCAACTCTTCGTTTTTCTTAAAATTCCTCATCGCTAAAAGTTCTTCTGATTTCGGGGGTCCCCCCCTTATTATTTTTTTCTCTTTTTTTCCTTTTCTCCTTCTAAATAAAATATCCAAGTAGTAAACCCACCTCCCACCCTAGAAGGGAAAATAAAAGAAAGAAAGAAAGAGAGAGAGAGAGAGAGAGAGAGAGAGAGAGAGAGAGAGAGAGAGAGAGAGAAAGAAAAAAAGAAAGAAAGATTTAAAAATCCTCTAAAATCAGGAAAGGTAACATGGTGATGCATTGGAAACCCTTTTTTAAAATTTAATTGCAACTAATCGCAATGGAATTATTTACAATTACTGGATCAGCAAAAGAGACTTGTAAACATATATTTCTTTTTTCTTCTCTTTCTTTCCTCATGGTATATAACCTTGATTTCAGAGCGCTTGTGAGCATGAGAGGTTTCTGAGCATGGAGGGAGAGAGAGAGATTATGGTTTGATATCCCCAGCCCTCCATCCTTAGGGGAGACATAGGTAAAAATAAATACGGGAAGGACAAAGACCTTCTGTTTTGCAGTGGGGCAAGGGGAAGAGTCATGAGCAGGTTTTGGTCTCTGGGCTTGTTGGGTTAACTTTACACGCACCGAACTACTCAAGAGTGGGGAGTGAGTGTGGGGTGTCTTTAAGCAGAAAGGTAAGAGAAGTATTTGGGGTCAGGGGTCTGATAGAGCTGAAAGATAAGGAATGGGTAATTCAGTCAGTACTGAGAACGGGGATCTTCTGGCAAGCAAGGAGCTTAATTTAGGAGGAGACACCCTGTGTTTGGAGATCCAGCTTTGGTGAGCATCCTTTGACTTGCCCTCTCCGGTGAGCGTTGAGTCCATTCTGTGTCCTTGGACCGCCACCCAAATAGAAACAAGGTCTGGATAGCAGCTCTCTATTACGGCACTGCAGGACAACCAAGTGTATAAAACTGCTTGTGAAAGGGCAGTTGGCCCTCCTCGCATGTTCAGATATGGAGACACAAAGGTTAAGAAGGTCTGGTTTATCTTGAGATTATTATTTGTTTGCCTTTCTTTCGCCCTCTCCGAAAAACCAAAGAACGATTCGCATGGCGGGGGGATGAGCAGAAAGATTAGCTGTGACGCAGCTGGTAGAAAATGGGGTTAATCCAAAAGCTCTTGTGGCTGAAATGGACGCAGGTAGGCGATCAGATGGCTTCAGGAATGCTGGGAAGTTTTGCCAGCAACCTCAGGGCTGATTTGGAGAGAGTTGGAAGAGGTGGGCAACTCAGAGATCTTGCAGCTGGCCTCTTTATGGATCAGCCTAGAAAGTGGGTCCTAGGGCATAGGCTGCTTCCAGTCTGCCTGTCTCTGCTCATCTTGTGAGGGATACGCTGACAGGACTATGGTTTGATGACAGAGCATCACATTCCCATTGCTCTCCAGTCCTGGCTGCCTGGATACTCAGATCAGGTGTCTCCATCTTCCCCACTGGGTGGTTGTTTTTGGTGTCCTGCTTTGAAAGGCTCTCCTATATCAGCCAGACTGTGTTGCCCAAAGGGAAGCTGGCAGGAAACGGTGGCCGAAGGGTTCGGGTTTAATTTCAGGTTTGCATGTAGCACTTCCTCCAGAGAGGCCATCTCCTAACAGAACCGGAAAAGCCTTCAAGTTTTTGTTTCTCTGTCTTAATCACTTTGGCTGGAGATCTGGGGTCCTCGGAGCCTCACATGCCATTTTAGGCTTAAAATAAAAAGTTTGCTTGTCCAGTTGTAGGATATGTTGACCCCATCCTTCCTCTTTGAGGTTTCTGGGTCCCTGAATAGCAATGCCAAGATAATTGGGGGTGGGGGTGAAGGAGAGGCACATTTCCCTTTGATATGAAAAAATATAGTTTCCACTCCGATCCATCCACCCCAAATGCAGATACGACGGGTGACAATAAGTTTCCAGGAGAAGAGAACAGGGAGAGCGGTTCTGGGGTTGTTGGTTCAGGGGGTGGGGAATATAATTACATGCTCTTTCAAAGCCTGGTGGGGAGAGAGGGTTTGGACAGGCTGTTTCTTTAGGGAGAGGATGGCTGCATTTCCACTAGTGCTCCTGTGGCTTTAAACATCAGCACCTACCCATTTAATCTCTTGCATGTCTGCATCGTATGATTAAAGGTTCCACTCCTAAATGGTGGGCCAGCAGCGAGTATCCAACAGAAACCCCCCACTTCCCCCAAAAAAGCTGCCTGCAGGGGAGGCTACCTTGTCAGTCCCTGGTCTGAGATTTCCTTCTGTCAAGCAGGAGGCACTCTCAGGGCAGCAACTCGTGCGGAGCTCCTTTGGGGTTGGGTTGTTTTACACTGGCCTGTGTGGTCCCAAAATCAACCTTTTCGTTTAAGCAAAGCTTTCTCTCACTCTCCCAAGAGGCTGCCTGGATCAGTGTAAGGAATCGGTTGAAGAGTGAATTATTGGAGCCCACCATCGCCCGCAAGCCGCCCACAAACCCCATATTGGTTCATACCTATGCCCTTCCCCCCCCAGTCCCTAGGTTGCTGCACCCTAACAGTTGAAGAGGAAAAGGGCCGAGGACCCCAAAGGTGAGGTTGGGTTCCTTTCCGGATTGGCCCCGAGTCCATCTTTCTTGGAGTGTCTTCTGTCCAAGCTTGCCTTGTCCTAAAGGAGATAGTCTTTCCTTCTGCCTTGGATCTTGCTTTTTAAATTATTATTCTAAGCAGGGCTTTCTTGAGCTGCTTATCTTGGTGACTCCGGTTCCCACAATGCAGTGCTTCTTGGCTGGGTCGGGGGGAAGGGAGGGGGCAAGGATTGGAGTGGATAGAGTGGGGGGGGGAAGCCCTGTGGCTGGCAGAAGGGGAGATATACAGAGAGATATATAGTGAGCCCGTCTCATCGCTCATCCCACCCTCAAAGAGGGGCTTGGTTGGCGCAGCTGAGGGGGCCTTCCAGGTCTCCAGAAATCGGTGCCCCTCGAGCTCAGAGAGCAAGTGGCTTTCCTATTATCTAAGAGGAAGAAGAAGAGCAGAGGAAGAGAGGAGGGGGCAGGAGGGGAAGGGGGGAGAACATCAAGGGGGCTTTGTTCCTCCAGTAAGCTCCAGACCTGGAAAAAGAGAGAGAAAAGGGGAAACAAACAACAAAAAAAGAACAGAGATATATATATTAAACTTCTTTCTCTCCAGCTAAAGCCACTGGGTCACAGAGAATTTGAGGTGCCTGGAAGCCTAGGACATGCAGACAGAGGAGGGTGGTTTGCGTGGAGTCCTGGGATCAAAATCTTCCCCTCCTCTCCCCTTGATTCCTGCCCAACCTGGGGTAAGGCATGTTTGAATAGGCTGCGTCTTCTGCAGCTCCTTCCCACTTGGGGGGGGCACAGAAGAGGCTCCCCCCGGCCTCTGGAGTCCCCGCCCCCCCTTGACTGCGCCAGAGGATGTATGTCAATAAATCTTATTTTGAGGGTGTGTTGTGATTCCTTCCCTAGCCGAACAACGCAGCCACCATTAAAACATCAGGTTAGTAAATTTTGGATCCAACCATGTCTGTTCTCTCACTTCCCCCAGTCTTAAATTCAGTTCTCCACATATTCCTCAGCAATTTGCAAATTCTTTATTTCTTTTAAAGAGAACCTTGCAAAAATTCGTGTTAAGAGTGAATTTCTCATTGCGTACACATTGCTGTACGAGGTTTGGACTAACAGGCACATCTTTGCAAGCGATTTCCACGAATCGAATGCATTTGTTTGTGTGTGATTCACACTAACGTTTGCATCTTGGTGCACACTTCTGTCTAGTAATATATGCTTTTTTGTACTTGGCTGGAGAATTTTGCACTGCAAGGTTTGGAGAAGCACGAATTTTTGTAGGGTTGCTGCGTTTCGGTTCACCTCTCATTTCGGAAGGTGCAAATTGGGTGGATTTGCATTAAAAAATGCCAACGAAACCCCCAGGGTGAAGGCAGCTGGTCTGCTCCGTAAATGTACATTAATAATAGTAATAAGACGCTTTTAGGAATAGCCACAGAAAAAACTCCTGTGGTTAGATTTGCAGGACAAGGGGATGGTGCTGATGGTGAGTCAGAACTTCTCTCTTACTCCTTTCTGTCTCTCTACCTCCACCCCAGAAAGCAGGATGAATTTCCCTCTGTTCCCCACCAACACCGTCCCAAGATTCCAGCAGACAGAGCCCCCTCTAGCACAAGGCACCCCCTTAGGACCATCCAACTAGCTCTGTTCTGCCATCTTGCCATGTCTCCAAAGGCCACGGAGAACGGCAAGATGGCAGCCGACGGGGAACCTGATCCCCTCTGGGGACTTGCCAGCGTTTTGGCTTTTTATCAAGAGTGGTGGGCCGAACCCTGCTCTCAGGTTGTTATATTTCAACCATCCTGCATCTCTGGAGGAGGCAGTTGGCTCCTATAAATTGTGTCAGGGAAGATCCCCCCCCCCAAAATTAACCTCTGCCCCTGAACTCTGTTTTGGTCTTAAAGATAACCCTTGCATTATTCTACCTTCCCCCCCATCTTAAAACCCCAGGTTGTAGCCACGATAATCCACTCGAGAAAGTTCTTTAAAGAATGTTGCAGTCATGGGAGCGGTGGAAGCAGAAAGCAACCCTCCATCTTTTTTGGAGGGGGGCCCCTGTAGTGCCTCGTGGTTTGAAATGACAAGGATGACCAGCCTCGCTCCCCACCCCAGTCGAGAAGCCGCCCTGTGGAGCCCATCACTGGGGGTGTCCGGCCTCCACATGGCGTTGGCCACAAGCCCCACCCCACGATGCTTTGTTTTTAGCAACTAGAAATACAGACACGCACACACGCACCAACGACGACAAAAAGAAAGAAAGCAAACACACGGGAAGAACCCACGACGACAATAAAGAACGACGACGAGAAAATAAAAGGTACACGAAGAGGCCTTTTTTTTTGGAAGCTGGGGGTTCTCATGGGCAAGAGCAGCCCCACCGGCCAAGCACAACAGATCGGGATGAGAGATTCCGTGGGCAGCAACGGTTGCCGTGGAACAGCCAATCGGGAATCTCCGGGATGGATGGCAGTGGTAGTGGTGGTACCCAATAGGTTTGCAGAAGGGGATGATGATGAAAAATGGGGGGGGGAGAGATAGAGGTTCATGCAGCAGGTCAAAGAGATGGAGACAGGGTAAGGCAGTGGGTCAGGCAGGCAGGCAGTCCAATGGGGGTCAGGGTGGCTGGGTGGGGAAGAGGACCATGAGTGTTGAGGGGGTGGGTAGAGGAGGAGGCAGGTGAATTGCGAGCACAGCCCACAGGGTGTTTTGGGGGGCAAGGGATGGGGGAAGAGGATCACCTTTGCCACACAAGAGCATTGACTTGTGTCTGTTCGCTTTGCCCCAAACAAATGTATGCAATTTGGGGAGGGGCACGAACTCGTGGAATATGGTGCAACCCCTCCCCTTTTTCTGCTGTTCTCAGTCCTGTGCTCCAAATCACTAAGGTAGGTTGGAAGCCCTCCTTTCAATACCCTTGTTTGTGATGGGAACAGCTCCTGTATCGTTTCACTGGGTAATTATTCTGCTGTCATCAAATCGGCATTATGTACCTAAACCGGGTGGGCAAGGGAACCCAGTCTTGGCCTGCCTGGGGTGTGTCTCCAAAGTGGTTTTCTTCAGACCACACCTGCCTGTCAACCAGCTGATGTCACTGTGGGCAATATACAGTGGTGCCTCGCTAGACGAATTTAATTCATTCCATGGGTCAATTCGTATAACGAAAAATTCGTCTAGCGAATCCCATAGGAATGCATTGATTTTTTTTTTTGCCCATAGGAACGCATTAATTGAATTTCAATGCATTCCTATGGGAAACTCTGATTCGCTAGATTAATTTTTCCGCTCTAAAAATCTCTTTGTTAAGCGAAAAATTCATCTTAAAGGGCATTCGTCTACCAAGGCACCATTGTACTGGCAAATCAGACCCCAGCAGCTGGCAGGATCGAACCCTGTTTGTCAGTTGGTGAGCAGAGGTCATGTTCAGCTTGCAGGCGGCCAAAATATAGTGTGGGGTTTCTTTGCTCCCACTTAGCTCTGCGCTGTGCTTTCCAGTCCCAACAAAATGCTTCAAAATGTGGCGTCTTGTAAAGTCACTGAGATTGACAGGTGGGTGGACCTGTCATGCCCCATGGGTGGGGAGATTGGGATCTGGTCCGGCTGACCAGTTTACAGGTACAAAACGTGTGTCGAGTGTGCCTGAGACCCCATGTGGCAAAGGTGGAAGGTGGGGTTTTTTTGGGGGGGGGGAGAGACAGGATCAGGTAGTAGGTGGGGGTGGGAGAGAAAGGAAAGGAAAACTTTTAAATAAATTTTTTACATTCGCCCACAGAACAAAAAGCACAAACCAATTGCACAGAGCCACCAGCCAAATGCGTCTGAGAGATTAAGAAACAACCGTACAGACAGGCAAAAAAGGAACACACAGCACAGGCAAGAAAATCATAAAAAAACAGGCCACAGCAATATGGTGACAACAGCGGTAGAAAAGGTGACCGAAACCAAATACAGGTAAATTGGAGGGTGAGGCAGTGTTCTAAGGGGGTGGGCAGCTTGGTGTCTTAAGGGATGAAGGGGGCAGAGGGGGGACTATGGCGCCCAGCTCAAAATTGAATTGAGACTCTCTTTTGGAGTTTGGGGTAGAGACGGGGGGGACGTGTGTGGGTGTGGGTGCAGGGCCCGTGTGGTGTGTGTGTGGTGGAGCGGGGGCTTGCTGTGCAGGGGGAGGCATGGGAAGGGGGAAAGGAGGGGAGAAATAAGTTCACCAAACGAAAACTACGTTCCAGAAACTCACGGCACATCCAGTAAATGCTAATTCACGCAGACGTCATGCAAAAAGAGTGCAGCTCGGATCACATGACGTTTTTGTTTGTTTGTTCTTTCCAAATAAATAATAATAATAAAGATATAACAATCACTTTTCTTTTGTTCATTCCAGAGGATGCAACTTACAAGGGGGGCGGAGCTACGTCTCCTGCGACAGGCGAAGGGGTTGGCTTAGCAACAGAGTCGTCTCAAGATATGATTGCAACGCCCTGTCAGAGGGAGGGAGGGAGGGAGGGAGGGAGGGAGGGAGGTGGGCGTGGTTTCGAGCAGCAAAGAAAAAAACACGGGAGTTTGGTTTTCTTTTCATTTGTTTTTTGTGTGTGTGTGTGGAAAAACGAATGATTCTTAAATTTATTTTTTGCAACTTTATCGTTTTGATAAGAAAAGGGTTTTCTAAAAAAAATAAAAAGGACATTTAGTCAAAGGAAAACAACACTGCTTACTGACACATGGAAAGAAGACACGAGACAGGAAGGTTTCGACTCTGGTCACTTGTAAACTCCCAGCATGCATTGGGAAGAAAATGGATGGATTGCATTGTCACAACTTTGACCCTTGATTCTTTTAGGACAGGTGTGGGGGGACCTTCGGCATTCAGACCCCCTCTGAATTACGACTCCCACCATTCCTTTCTTGCTAGGGCTGATGGGAATTATAATTCAGCAGCAGCTAGAGGACCGAAGGATCCCTGCGCTCGGGAATAACTCAACGAGGCCCTCCTTGAATGACTTTGCAATTAATGCTGGAATCATCAAGTTGATGGCCCTGTCTAGTTACTAACCTTCACTTTTCCCCATTGTTTTTCACACTGCGGACAGCTCTCCCCGCAAGAGGGAGACTGGCCAGGTGTGAACAGCCCCCCACCCCACCTGTGCGATGGCCCAGAAGGACTTGGGTCCCAAAGATCCTTCTGTGCACATCTTGCCCTTCTCTCAAGGAGTCCAAGGCAGCATTGGTTATTCTTCTTACCCTACCCTGCTCCATTTTATCCTCACAACAACCCTGCGGAGGTGGCTTGGGCTGAGAGACAGCGACCGACCCAAGGTCACCCAACAAGGCTACCTTCACGCAATGCGTTCAAAGCCCTGTCGTGCCACTTTAAGCAGTCATGGCTCCCCCCAGAGCATTCTGGGAGCTGAAGTTTGTTCAGGGTGCTGAGAGTTATTGGGTGGCACCTACCCCCCATTCTTGGAGCTACGATTCCCAGAGTTCCCTGGGAAGAGGAATCGGTTCTTAACCCCCCCTGGGAACTGTAGCCCTGTGAGGGGAAGAGCTGGCAACTCTCAGCACCCGCAACCAACTACAGCTCCCAGAAGGCTTTGGGGGAAGCCACAAAGGTTTAAAGGGGTATTATGGCGCTTAAATGAATGCTGGGGGTGTGCCTGAGTGGTGACTGGAACCCTGGTCCCTCAGGTCCTCATCCAACCCTTAACTGCTACGCCCTGCTGTGGGAAGTCTCACCCATGCAGACCCACGAGGTGGTCTGGGTTGTGTCCAATGTCGGCCCTACTCAGCGCAGACCCATTGAAATTAATGGACACGACTCACTTGGGCCCATTCATTCAAATGGATCTGCTCTGAGTAGGACTTAGTTGGAGGGAACCCAATGGAGGGCTGGCCAGCCCCTCCCCACTCTCTATCTCTCAGGATCGCCTGTGAAAAAAGATGGGGAACAAGGTTTGCTAGCCCCTTGGAGAGCACTTTCTATATATATTTTCTGTACTCAAGTCGGGGCTCCAGAAATATCTGTTCTCTCCCCCCCCCCCACTGCACACTGGAATATACTCAATTTGTACAATTCTACATAGGACTGGTATTATTGCCCTTTCATGGCAATGGCGGGGGGGGGCTGCCAGGGGGTTCTGTTGAGCTGTTGGGGGGGGTGTTTTGGGTCTGCGCTTGTTCATGCTGGGGTCATGCGCAAGTCCTAGTCACTACAAGGGAGATTAAGATTAATAATAATAATAATAATTTTATTTATACCCCGCCCTTCCCAGTCAAGACCAGGCTCAGGGCGGCTAACAACAAAAATATCAAAACAAGCATAAAAGAAACAATTCAATTAAAGTACAGATTAAATACAATGTTAAAATTCATTTTTAAAATGGGAATCTACAAGTGGAACCTCATTTAAATATCTGTAGGATAAAACCTTAGCTGTAGGGTAACACCGGGGTCAGACTGAGTCAGTCCAAAGGCCAAGCGGAACAGCTTTGTCTTGCAGGCCCTACGAAAAGATTAGACTTTCCCCCTTGGCTTAAATCCCCCCCTGCACAACCCACAACTGATTTACAATGATAAATCCTTAAGTGAGACTGGTGGTGAGGCCCAATCCAATATGACTAATTATACAAATCCTCTATTTAAAAAAATAATGTTCATCTCCATTGCACCTTTCTCAACTTCCTCAAGGTGCCTGTCAAACTGATCTACAAATGTTATTCATCTTCGTTTGTTCCCTTAAGAAAACAAACGAAAAAACGACCCCCACCTGTCCAAACTCATTTCTGACCGTATTCTGAAACTCAACCACATCTTCTCTCTGAAAGGCATAGCTGAGATGGTGAAACTTTTTTAAATTAAACAAAAATGCTTTTCCGGCTGATCAGCTGGAGATGATCCTTGCTTGCCCTGGGCAACTAGGCCAACATGGCTGTCTGCAATCCAGCTTACCAAAGCCTCTGTTGAACTTTTGCCAACTCCTTGGGTTATAGAGAATGAGTTTGTAACACTCCAGAATGGAAAGTGGGCCATAACTGATTGAGGGGTGGGGGGTGGAGGAGGCAACATCCCAGAACTGACCCCTGAAATTTAAACATACCAGGAGGAGAAAACACACACGCACACAAGATTGTCCTTGATTTAAAAACAACAACCCAGAAGGGTCACTTGGGGCGATGCCCTGCACAAAAGGGCAACCACCACCACGCCTGACGAAGAAGCTTCACACCCAGAGAGATTTGTCTGTAGGTGGGGAAATGCGAACGAGAGCAAAGGCATGGGGTGACAGGTTGCCATGCCACAGCTAGACACTAGGGAGTCCTGTCCTCTCTCCCCCAACCCTCCTCACATGCCGGTCTCCATTGAGCCTCCGCCCGCAAATATACGTCCGCAATGGCTGGGATCGGACTGCCCAATTGCTCTTGGTGCAGTTGAAGCAGCTGCCTTTAGAGGAGGCTGCCCATGGTCTCTGTAGGGGCGCTGACTTGAGCACCAGGTTATGGGTGCCCAATGGTGACGTCACGTGACAACATGATGTCACGGCGCTGGCAGGGTCTCCGACGTTGTCTGGGAGGTGCAGGGCTGTGACGCAACTTCCGGTTTCTACCAGAAGTCACATCACAGCCCTGCACTGTGGGTGCTAAGCACCCACAATTCCTTTTTTTCTGTGGGTGCCCTGTCACCCCTAGACCTGGTGCCTATGTCTCTCTGCATGTCCAGACCAGTGACTCATGCAGAAACACAGCAGCAGCAGGCCCAGCAGCCTCCGGGGAGGTTCCCCGCGGCCGATACCGACCGACCTCTTTCCTGAAAATTGTAAACCTTTGCAAAGGTGCAGAGCTCAGCCACAGCAAGACGAAGAGAAGGATCACCAGAGGCATTCTGGGTAAATAAAGATGGTGGCTCTGGTGGCAGCCTCCTCAGCACTGTTAGCTGTTTCTGCTCCTGCCCCCCCCCCCAGGGCCCCCGCTGCATGTGTCCAGGCCCCCTCACTCTCAAATGCAGGAGCACAAATGCCTAATCTGAGATCTTGCCAACTCTGCTCGGACTTGCTAAGCCTGGCTAAATGTCACCGTACTCTCCTCGTATTTAGAATTGGGTTGAACATACCGGTAGATTCAAATATTGCCTTCTCTTCCCCCTCCAGCTTGAAACATCTTCGACCACCACCCCAAAAATATGACCAGGACTGTATCGCCCCCTAGTGGCTGGGAGGACACCGTGCAGAATAATGTCGGCCAGAACACACAGCACAGCGAAGGGGCAATCTGTGGCCCCCACCCTCAGATGTTGCTGGACTCCAACTCCCAACAGCCCCAGCGGCCAGCGTGGCCCCAATGGACAGGGATGGTGATGGAAGTTGTAGCCCAGCCGTCTCTGGAGAGTCGCAGGTTCCTCTCCCCCCCCCCCCCGGGCTCAGGGCTTGGTGGTCTTCTGTGGACTCCGGCAAACCCCCCACTCCCCCAGCCAAAACTTGCCAGCGGGTTGCAACATGGGCTTGCAGCAACTGGTGCCAATTGTTTACACAGAGAGAGAGAGAGAGATCTAAATATTTTGCCTTTTGTGCTCTCTGTGTCTGTTGGTTGCTGCACGAGCCCCCCCCCCCAAGGCCTGGCATCAACATGTCCCTCAAAGAACGGGCAGAAGCTACTCCACCAGGAAGGCATTGGGGTTGATGGGTCAGCGGTTAAGGAACATAAGCTTTCCCGGAAGAGATTTTACGTTGTGATTTCCCTCTCAGATCCTTGCAACCAGCCAGTAAATGCATTCTGGGGTGGGGTGGGGGGGTCAGGTGTTGTGGCGCTGTGGCACCCTCCCTCCAACCCTCGGCAGACTAACGATGCCCGATATGCCCGCCAGCCCCAGCGGTGTCTCCTAAGCTCCCTTGCCTTGGAAGGTGTGGGCACCCACCTGATGGACAGCTGGCTCAGTAGGGGCGGTTGGCGTCTTTGGGCCTCTTGAGCTGGACTTTGAGGCGCTTCATCCCAATCTGGAAACCGTTCATGGCCTGGATGGCAGCCTGGGCGCTGGCGGGATTGTCAAAACTTACGAATCCTGCAAAGGTGGAGGGGAAATGGACAAGGAGAAGGGAGGGTGGGGTGGGCGAGGGCCTGCTGTGACCTCACAGCATGCAGACGGAGACCGTCCCACCCTCTGTAGAATCCACCTCTTGCTTTGTTTGGTTTCTAAAGCCAAAGGTTTAAGTTGATAGTCCCTATGAGGGAGGCGGAGAAGGCTGGTGGGATGCTTCTCTCTCTGCGTGCCGTGTGCGAGAAGGCCGCTGGTTTTAACTTTTAGCCCCTGAGGACTGTGTTCCCCCATGATTTGCGGGACCCTATTCTCTTCCCCCAGAACCCCGCTGGGCTATCCCTACCGAAACATTTGCTCTGATTGGTGGCCCGGTCCACAAAGACTTTGGCGGAGATGACGTTTCCGAAGGGGAGGAACATCTGCAAGATCTCGGAGTCTGTGAACTCCTGCGGCAGGTGGTAGATGAAGATGTTACAGCCCTCGGGGCCTGGGAGAGGACAGCCATGTTTTGGGATAAAGGAAGGCAGGGAGGGAGGAGAGAGAGAGAGAGAATTGCTGCTTGAGAACATGCTGGAACACAGAGGGAACATCCCCTGTAACATTTAGATTAGCGTTGTCGAACCAGACTCATGCCAAGTTGCCTCTTTGAACAGGGGAGTCCCAAAGAGCGTTCCAGGCTTCCATGTTAAAAAGGTAAAGGGACCCCTGACCATTAGGTCCAGTCGTGACTGAATCTGGGGTTGCTGCACTCATCTCGCATTATTGGCCGAGGGAGCCGGCGTATAGTTTCCAGGTCATGTGGCCAGCAAGACAAAGCCACTTCTGGCGAACCAGAGCAGCACATGGAAACGCCGTTTACCTTCCCGCTGTAGCGGTTCCTATTTATCTACTTGCATTTTGACGTGCTTTCGAACTGCTAGGTGGGCAGGAGCTGGGACCGAGCAACGGGAGCTCACCCCGCCACAGGGATTCGAACCGCTGACCTTCTGATCAGCAAGCCCTAGGCTCAGTGGCTTAACCCACAGAGCCATGTTACTCTTATGCAATTTTCAAGGCTTAACCCTGAACAGCCGTTCTCAAGGAGGTCGGAGCTCAAAGCTTTCGCCTTACGGTTCCCTTTCACCCCCAACCACGCCCCCCACCAAATTCGACAAGTGAAAATGCAATGCCAGGAATGAGGCCCTGTCTGCACGGTACATTTAAAGCAGTATCACACTGCTTAAAACTGTAATGGCTTCCCCACAAAGAATCCTGGGAACTGTAGTTTGTTCAGTGTGCTGAGAGTTGTCAGGCGGCACCTTTTCTCCCAACAGAGCTACGATTATCAGTTTGTTTTAAGAATCTCTGGGAATTGTAGTTCTGGGAGGGGAACAGGGACCTCGTAACAACTACCAGCACTAGAGTTCCCACGATTCTTTGAGAAACCATGACTGCTTCACGTGGTCTGAGATCGCTTTAAATAAATAGCGCAGGTGGGGCCTGACTCTAGAGAGATGCTGTGCCTGTGTCGGGCCGCTCAGAAGAGTCACCCCAGTCCTTGCCATTCCCATTTAGCTGTGGATACTTCTGCAGTGGCCAGATAGGGGCGGAAGAGAAATGGGTGGGGTTCTCTGCACCTTCAAAACAGGGAATTCCAGCAGGTGTAGCCTCCGCAACCATCCACACCTGATGAAAATCATGTCTTCTACCTAGGTCTTAAAGGTGTGGAAGCCTCCCTGCCCACTTAAAAAAACCAGTATGCCCTAGATCAGCATTCCTCAACCTAGTGCCCACCAGAAGTTTTGGACTACAACTCCCAGCCAGCACGGCTGATGGGTGTTGTAGTTCAAAACATCGAGGGGGGGGACCACACCAGATTGGGGGAGGCTGCCCCCGGCGCTTCTGAAAATTATCTTCCACCAAAATGTCCTCTTTGATTCTGGAATCTCAAAGCACCTGGTTTTTAGAATTGTGGAGTTGGGAGGGAACCCCAGTGGTCATCTAGTCCAACCCCCTGCCACTAAACCAACCCTGACAGATGGCCATCCAACCTCTGCTTCGAAATCTCTGAGGAAGGAGACTCCACCGCTGTCCCGCGGAGCCTGTTCCACAGCCGAACAGGCTTGTCCCCAATGCTGTGTTGAGCCAGGGTGGTTTAGTGTTCGACAAGGACCTGTGGCACAAGCCAAAACTCGGGGAAGGAGCAAGTGATGTGCTTGAGTCCCCTCAGATTATTATTATTATTATTACTATTAATTTATTTATACCCCGCCCATCTGGCTGGGTTTCCCCTGCCACTCTGGGCGGCTTCCAACAAATACCAAAATACATTAAAATATCACAGGTTAAAAACTTCCCTAAACAGGGCTGCCTTTAGGTGTTTTCTAAATGTCAGGTAGTTGTTTATCTCCTTGACCTCCGGTGGGGGCTAAAGAGACCTCTGCCTGCGCCGTGGCTGAATCTGCGGGGAAAGCGAGCCATTGCTGGCGCCTCAGGACTTCCGCAGAGGAAGCGGCGGATGGGATTCCAGATAGGAATAAGGTCTACAAATCAACCGCAGCTGGTGGGTGGGCGGGAAAAGGGGCTCGGTGACCCACCTACCTTCCCGCTGCTGCTGCTGCTGCTGCTGCTGTTGTGGAGGTGGCTGCTGGGCAATGATGGTGGCTGGCTGTTGCGGGAAGGCCGGGCTCACCAGTCCGTAGGCGGCAGGGTAGGCGGCTGTGGGGGGAAGCGGGCAGAGAAAAGCCTAAGGTGGCATCGGCCGAGCAACAGGGGCAGAGAGAGAGAGAGAGAGAGAGAGAGCGAGAGAGCGACAGGCCTGCGGTGTTGTCTGACCCAGGGAAGAACACATTGCTGGCATTGCCCAGGCAGAAAGGCTTAAGGCGCAGAGTGGGCATCGTGCCCTTCTAGGAATGGACAAAACTATCAGCTTTTCCAATCTTGTGTATTTATGAACCATTTTTTTGCTTGCTTGCATTTTATCCTAAGGTATGCATTTTCACATACAGGTATGCCTAATACACACTTTTGAAAAACCAGCAATTTACCCCATTCTTGGGAGCATTTTTGTATGTGGTTTTCACCAACACATGCATATACAGTACCGTATTTTTCCGTGTATAAGACTAGGTTTCTTCCCTAAAAAAGACTGAGAAATTACATTTCCCATTTTCTTAAATCTGAGTCTCCCAAAATAGGGGGCGTCTTATACATGGGGGCGTCTTATAGATGGAAAAATACGGTGTATATATTTAAAAACAAATATATTTAAAAATATATTTAAAAACAAGCACTTTCCTCTATTGTGCTTTTTTTTTAGTTTGGAGAACTGCATGGTAAAATCTGAAGCGGTGCAAACTACGAAGGACAGCTGTGTTTCTCAGTCATTATTCCAAGAAGTAGGCATGAGGGAGCTTCATGCCGCCCCCTGCGAACCAAGCTGAATTTCTCCCTCCTCTCTGGACTCTCCCGGAGATCGCTGGACCACAAATCCCCCAGGCCCTGAGAGCCACTGGCCTGTGGAGTGCCAGAGACGTTCCCCATCCCAGACGTAATAGATGCGGCATTCTGGGAAAGCGATTGAGCAAACATCCCTAGTGCCATCTTATAGCCATAGAACACAGAGAGCAGGGACCAGGTCTCGGGCTTTGCCTGGGCAATGAGGCCTTGGCACAAGAGAGGGTGCCATGCTCTCCATATTGCCCAGACAATGGAGTCTAGGCAAGGAGATATATTGGCCCAGAATCCTAGAGATTCCCATTCTCCACCTCCTACCTGTATAGTGTTGCATCCCGGCGTACGCCTGTTGCAATGGGTCCACGGGGGCTGCTGGGCTCTGTGCTGTGTCAGGATGCGAAGAGGAAAGAGTACATACTTATGAGACGATAATGGCCTGCTTCACACTACCACTACTACTACTATTACTACTAATAATAATTTATTTGTACCCCACCCACCTGGCTGAGTCTCCCCAGCCACTCTGGGCGGCTCCCAATCAAGTATTAAAACAATGCAGCATTAAATATTAAAAACTTCCCTAAACAGGGCTGCCTTCAGATGTCTTTTAAAAATAGGATAGCCACTTATTTCCTTGACACCTGATGAGAGGGTGTTCCACAGGGCGGGAGCCACTACCGAGAAGGCCCTCTGCCTGGTTCCCTGTAACCTCACTTCTCACAATGAGGGAACCGCTAGAAGGCCCTCGGCGCTGGATCTCAGTGTCTGGGCTGAACGATGGGGGTGGAGACACTCCTTCGGGTATACAAGTATACACAAAGCAAAAAAATATCCAACTCGCCATACCGGTCATGGTTTGTTTCCTAAGAACCAACCACATTGTGCAGCCATGGTTTGATGCTGGCTTACAAACCATGGTTTTTTAAAGCTGCGGTTTAGTGTTGTGTCGGAATCCAACCATCCTTTATTTGGGCCGCTTGGTCCCAGGCTCTAAAGCTGGGGCGGGGTGGGCGGGGAGCCACACTCTGCAGAAATGCACAGTGCCGTGGGGGGGGGGGGACAACTTGAGGCTTGTTAGGCAAACCACGGTTAAAGCAAACGTCAGCTGAGTGTTACGTGTAAACACAGCCAATGTTATTTCAGATTCCTCAAGCTCCGGAATCCATCAGATCTGGAACCCAGAAAGCTCCCAAGTAGGACATGATGAAGCAATTTCCCTCCTAACTTGTCTGCCCACAGAATCCTGCTCCTGTACATGGAGGCTCCATCTCTAGATACTCTCACAGCTAATAAGCATACCAGAGCAGCCCTGGTGAAAAGGACACATGGAGGCGTGGGGTTTTATTCATTTAAAAACTGCTTTCCTTCTGTTTGATTGGTGCTCCGACTCTTGTGCAAAATGTGTCTAGGCCTTTATTCCTCCATTCTCTCATCCGGTGCATTTTGTTTACTTCCATGTTATTCCACATTCTCTGCTTTTACTACATTATCGTCATTATTATTAATTGGGTGCCCCCCCCAGCTGTCTTTGTTGCCATCGCAGAAAGGCTGCATGCAAGTGAACAAACAAGCTAGTATTCCAAAAGGTAGTCTGCTTCAGAACATGGGAGGTCTGTCATGGCCAGGGGCGGATTTAGGTTTGATGCGGCCCTCAGCTCCTGAAGGTAATGGGGCCCTTTCTATGTCCAGCTGTCCTTTGTCAACAACAAACTGTGACTGTTTTTGTGCTGAATATATGCTCTATGGCAATTCATGGACCTAACAGGTATCTAAAGGCATTTGCACATAACAAAATAGGAGCCTACACAACACAAAACACTGTTGCTGTATGTAGGTTTTATTTTATTTGTTTTTAATCTTATATTTTGGAAATGTACATCCAGTTTTTATTTCCCTTAAAAAATTTTGGGGGCCCCCCAAGAGAGTGGGGCCCTAAGCAATAGCTTGTTTAGTTTATACGTAAATCCAGCACTAGTCCCGGCTAACAGCCACCCATAGGGCCATGCTCCCTAAACCAAGACCAAGTGCAATCATTCTTCCCAGGGGTTGTGACTGCAAAAACTCAGATTTATACCTCCTTAAAAAAAGAAGTTTATGCTGAATTTTTGAAGTAGTCCCGTCCCCCGTTTCTGATTGAATTATATGTTTCTGATCAACCAAAAATGAATTTTTTATAAGAAAGGAACAGCAAGCAGCAAGCTCAGACAAAATTTGAGACTGGAGCAAGCTTTATAGGATTACAGTGGTGCATTGGGGGTTGTGTGTGTGTCGGGGGGGGGGGAGGAATCTATGTGGTCTCAAGGACTTGGGTGTCCAGGAAAGAAAGACTGAAAAACAGGGGAGGGGTTTGTGTGAGCAGAGGGAGAAGAAGATTCCGAGGAGCCTCAGATACCTGGGTATGGGTGGACGCCATTTGTGTAAATGGCCTCGGAGGCCGGCTGCCCCGTGCTCTGCGTGGGAACAGGGCTGTAGCCGTTGACGCTGAGGGTGGCCGGGATGGCAGACACTGGCGTGGCAGCAATGGCAGGTGGCGTGCTGGTCCCTGTGGGCAGAAGGCAGAGAAAGGTTGGCGGGGCAGCAAAAATCTCACCAGGCCCCCCCCCCCCCTGATGCAGTGTCCATAAATCCCATAGGTCTGCCCTTTTTACTCCTCTACTCAGCTCAGGCTGTCAGATCCGCATGCTAAGCAAATGTTAAGAACAAAACGGGGACCCCTTGGTGGGAATAAACGGTGCCAGGCTTTGCATAATACATCGTGTATATTTTCGGCTGCTTTGCATAATCTATTCCGGGTAGAATTTCACCGCTCACCAAGTTTCAAGGGCATCATAAGGACCGGAAGCTGGATTTGAAAAAAAGAAGGGAACCGGGAACCTCTCATATATTGGACTCTGGTTGAACTGTGCCTACGTCTCTTCTCGCAGCCCCATCTAAAGATGAACTCTGACTACCCCCCCCCAATTTGAACTTTCCTTCTTAATAGCAAGAAGGTTGAGAGTGCATATGGGGGCGGAAGTCAGGGGAACTGAATTCCCTTGCCTTTTAAAAATTAAATAATTAATATACTTTTTTGTCTGGGGGGGCTGGAATGGCTATGCCTGAGCCAAAAACCCACCTATATCTGTAATCAGTAAAGTTGTGGCCATTTCCAATCCAGATCATTGTCTGCTTGAGTTTATTCATCACGTCTTACATTTAGCCACTGTGACTCGGACCGCAACAAACAAACAAACTTCGTGTTGAATCCCCCCCCCACCTTTCCCCCCAGAAAAAAACACACACATTGGGAGTAGGAAACATTTCGGACTCCTGCCAGCGCCTGGACGAGACGGACGTTTCCAGAAAACCCTGGTTGGTCACTGATTGTTCTGTTTGTGTGCCCTGCGAGGAAGGCAGAGCCCACCCACCACTTCCTGGCTGGCCCCCCCTTACCTGAGGAGGTTGTGATGGGGGTGATGGGGGTGGCAATGAGGCCGTTGGGGTTGATGGTGGCCATCTGCTGCATCTGGACGGCGGCCATCGTCGCCATGGGGTTGAGGTAGGCGGAGTGTGTGGCAACAAGGGCTGCCTGTTGCTGCATTAGCTGAGGGCGGAGCAGCGGGGAGGGGGGGCAGGAGAGAGAGAGAGAGATCAATATACGTAAATATAAAGCATCATGGATGTCCACAGAGTCTGCTCCATTGGAGCCCCATCAGCACCCTGTTATGTGACTGTCCTGCATCTCCTTCCAAGCAGACGTCAGGGTACTGTCTTGCCCTGGTTATCTCCCACTTGGACTACTGCAATGCGCTCTACGTGGGGCTGCCTTTGAAGGTGACTCGGAAACTACAGCAGGCAGACTGGGGACTGGGGGCGGCCGCCGAGACCACATTACACCAGTCCTGAGAGATCTACATTGGCTCCCAGTACGTTTCCGAGCACAATTCAAAGTGTTGGTGCTGACCTTTAAAGCCCTAAACAACCTCGGTCCAGTATACCTGAAGGAGCGTCTCTACCTCCATCATTCTGCCCGGACACGGAGGTCCAGCTCCGAGGGTCTTCTGGCGGTTCCCTCACTGCGAGAAGTGAGGTTACAGGGAACCAGGCAGAGGGCCTTCTTGGTGGTGGCGCCCACCCTGTAGAACGCCCTCCCATCAGATGCCAAGGATTCCCCTCCCTCTAGAAAAAGGTCCACAACTTTAGCTCCCCACCTTCATGGGTAGATCACTTCCAGAATTTTTATACAGTACTGGGAGTAGATCACAGTCTCTTGTGAGTTGGATGTGGCTGCTCTAGGCTATCTGAAAACTCTGCTTCCTCCTTCTTCCTTCCCTTTCTCTGGAGGAGTGCTCGAAATGGGCTGCAAAATCTTAGAAGGTGAGCAGTTGTGAGGGAACGTGGAGTGGAACCTACACTTCTAAATTTGCCACTACACTACTGCACATAAGGTAAGGCTCCTCCTTTAAAAATAAAATAAAAATCCCTGCATGTAGAAGATTAGCATATCAGGGTGAATAGTTCTTGTCCTTCCTTCCTCTTGGCATGCTAGTTATCTATAATGCAGCTTTTCCAGGGGGGTGTTAATGGAAATCCCTTCCTTTTAGATAGCTAGCATATGAAGGATAAGGGCATAGCCTAGTTTACACCCTGATATACTAGCTTTCTAGATGCGGTAAGACGATCTTAAGGAAAAGTGTGCGCATATTCACACATCAGTGTCCCTGTTTATGTACTGAGCTGGGAACCTTCCCCACCCCCCAAAAAAACAGCTGGCACCACCCCCCTCCCCACAACTCCAGGCTCCTCTAGCGAAGTGGAGCCTCTTACTGCTTGGGTGTAGGCACTGTACACCCCAAACTGGAGGGCGATGGGGCTGAACATCCCCAGCTGGTTTGCCACTTGCTGCATCCGGCGGAGCCCCCTCTCCTTCTCCGTGTCGGCAAATTTCACCACGAGGCTGGATGAGGCGCCCTGGAAGGGAGAGGAGGAAATTGAGGGCCCCCAAACACAGTAACTTTGCTGAAGCTCAGACAGCCTTTCCCAAGCTGGCGCCCTCCAGAGAGTCAGTGTGGGCTACAACCTGGGAGTTAACAGGTTTCATATCCCCGCTCAGACACGGGCCAGTCACTCTCTCCCAGCCTAACCTACACCACAGGGCTGTTGGGAGGAGAAAAAGGGGTGGGGAGAACTTTTTACAGCAACACCTTGGTGGAATATAAATGTTTTTGGCACCCGCTGAGATCCTGAGCTGCCCAGATGACAAGACCCCCCCCCCCAGCCTCAACAAAGGAAAGCAGAGCAAGACATTTGGCTCCAGCTTGGCTGCAGGAGTTGCCAGAAGGAGGTGTCCAAGGCGCCACCCAAGTGCCTTAGGGACTCCACTCCAGATTTGTTTACTTTTGAGCATTTTCTTCTCCTGCAGATATCCCGCAAGGCAGCAGAGGTTTTCCTTCTCTTAGATGGTCTACCTTTCCAGTGGGACGAGCCCCACCTGCCCCTCACTTCCCTCTCCAGCACACAAGGGCATCTCCTTCTTGACCGTTGGACCCACTCTTGGTCTCTTGCACTCCATGTGCCAGAGCCTGTCTTTGCATGCAAGGGGAAGAAGCCCTTACTCACTGAGGGTTTGAGACCCATTGGCTGCCCTCGCCTGGTTTGGCCAGCCAGTCAGTGCCATTTCCCGGGATGTGGCTGCTGTCTAATGCCGACAGCTTCCGGGAGCCACAGGTGAGAGCTGGGTGCAGGGTGGGAGCCAAAGGTGGACAAACTACCCCATAAGGAACATGGCGTGCCCCCCAACCATGTCCCTACACTTCCCCTAACACCCCTATATAAATGTAAGGAACTAATAAAATAACAAATAAGGAAATGATCGTAATTTATATGCTGCCTCTCATTTCATGCAGAAAGGCCATGGCAAGTCACAAACACATAAAAGGCCACAGTCAAATAAGTGTAAACCCAATTATAGAAACACAGTGACCTGTAATTGCATTAAGACATCCATAATTAAAATACATTTTCAAGGGTCGGTGGAATGCCAATACTGACGGCACTTGAAGACACCCGTTTAGATGAGCGTTTTCTCCTGATCTCCTTTCTTCAATCCCCAAATTCTTCTTTTAACTGTTATGCTCTGGTTAATGGGCTTTGCTCATGACATACTTTAATCTCAGATGTTTTAATATACAGTCGTATCTTGGAGTCGAACGGAATCCATTCTGGAAGTCCTTTCGACTTCCAAAACGTTTGAAAATTAAATTGCGGCTTCTGATTGGCTGCAGGAAGCTCCTGCAGCCAATCAGAAGCCTCGGAAGCCCCATCGGACATTCAGCTTCCAAAAGAATAGTCAAAAATCGGAACATTCACTTCCGGGTTTTGATTGTTTGGGAGCCAAAACGTTTGAAAACTAGGCTGTTTGACTTCCAAGGTACAACTGTAGTTGATTTGCTACGTGTTGTCAGACAGCAGCTCATGTCAGTCCTTAGACAGGACAGTCAACAGCCAGGGATGATGGAAATCATGTTAACTTCTAGACAGCACCAGCTTGGGAGAAGGTCTAGAGCTGGTCCAAAAGGCATTGGGGGAGGGGAATGGAGGAGAGGAGACAGTGCTAACAAAGATTGGGGTAGGGCTTTTCTCAAAAATGCATATTATTAGGGGAAAGTGTCAGTTAAATGCATATGTTAATGAAAGTAGCATTAAAAATGCATTATTGTTAGGGAAATTTGTTTGGAAATATGGGTGCACAAGGGGAAATTGTGTACAAAAATTTGTATATTAAAGAGAAAATGAATATATATATATATACTGGTGCAGAAATGCGGAGAATTGTAGTTAAGATTGGAAAGATTAGAAACGGAGAAGAACCCAAACTGATTGATTTGTGCTCTATTTGACACCCCCTGATCGCTGCCATCTTAGGTCAGGGGTCAGCAAACTTTTTCAGCAGGGGGCCGGTCCACTGTCCCTCAGACCTTGTGGGGGGCCGGACTATATTTTGAAAAAAATATGAGCGAATTCCTATGCCCCACAAATAACCCAGAGATGCATTTTAAATAAAAGGACACATTCTACTCATGTAAAAACATGCTGATTCCCAGACCGTCCACGGGCTGGATTTAGAAGGTGATTGGGCCACATCTGGCCCCGGGCCTTAGTTTGGGGACCCCTGTCTTAGGTCATGTGTGAATGCATAGCATCGGAGGATAGCTTGAAAAGTTGGCAACCCCCCCCCCCCAAAAATCTATTTAATTCACAAAGAAAATTGTCAGATCTCTTTTCTGCACCCTCGGGCAAATATGCCTTGCTTTTTTTTTTTTTTTTAAAAAAAGTTGACAAATGTGCAGCCGGCAAGTCTTTTGGACTACTCTTTTGGGAAAGCACAACAGAGGACGTTTGTCCACTAGGAGGAAGCAGAGCCCGTGGAAGATTTCTTCCCTCTCCCTGCTCCCTCACTTGCTGAAGGCGGAGCCTCAAAATGAAAGGACTTAATGGAAGGCAGGAGGGATTTAGCAAGACAACCTCCTCCTCCTCTGCCCCCCCCACAGCCCTTGGCTCTCCCTGCCCCCCACCAAGGCAGAAGTTGTGGGTCTCACCGGTAACGTGCGGCTTCCGTGCAACGTATTGATGGCAGCTTGTGCTTCTGCGTGTGTTTGGAACTTCACAAAGGCACAGCCTGGCAGAGGGGAGAGAAAGGGAAAGACTCGGAGACAGAAACAGGAAGAGCTTGCCCGCTAGATGAGGTCAGTGGCCCTTCTAGGCCTGCACCCTGTACTCACAGTGGCCAATCTGATGCGCCACAAGCAGGAGACTGACCACAGGAGCCCTGTGCGCTCCTATGGTTTCCAGCAACTGGCATTTGGAAGCACTGCTAACTCTTGACCGCAGAGGCATCGCCTCCACGAACTGGTCTAATTCTCTTTTAAAGCTGGCCATCGCTACATCTTCTCATAGTAGCCTTTCGCCAGCCGCCCCCTCCACCAAGGCCCCCTTGTCTCTCCCGGGTTGCGCTCAGGATTGCAAAACCAATTGTGTGTGCTTTGAGCTGCGCCTAGCTCTGACTGGCTGGAACCCGTGACATCATGAATCCAGCTCACCCGCTTTAAACCTCTGAAAGGCTCCATGTGGAGCATGGAGCTGGGGGCGTGGAGGAGGACCCACTGAAACAGGGTCCAATTGGCTGTCTGGTATGTCTGTCTCCTGCCTCCTAGATGCAGGAGGATGCCAAGAGCCACCTTTCCGATGATCAACGCTCTGCAAGGACGTAAGATCGGGCCAACGTTAGCTCGCTGTGCCTCATCGCTTTTTAAAATAGGCTGCATGAATCAGGCCCGGCACACCCATGAGGCAAGGGGAAGCAGCCGCCTTGGGTGGAAGGAACTCCCAAGGCAGCACTGGGTGGGCACTCTTCCACCTCTGGCATTGGCAGAGAAGAGGTGCCAATATCAGTGCCGATTTCCGGCGAAATCTCGCTGGAAATCACTACTGATGCTTCTCCAATGGTGGAGGTGACACTTCCTGTCTGGCATCAGGCGGCAATAAGTGATGTGCCCACTCCTAGCATGCGCACAAAATGTTCTTATGTAACAGTGCCCCTGAAGGGGCCCCTTAGTCACTTCCCAGAGCAGCAACTCTCTCCAGATGTTCTTGGACTGCGACTCCCAACCCTAGCCCTTGGGCCAAGCTGGTGGTGATGGGAGTTGTAGTTCGAGGGCACCTGCTCAGGGGCAACCTTCCGATGGCAGCGGAGGGCGGCTGCCCCCCTTCTCCACTCACCTTTGCTGGTGCCGTCGGGACCCCGCAGTACCGTGCACTCGTCGATGTTCCCGAACGGCTCGAACATTTTCCGGACGTCCTCGTCTGTCTGCTGCTTACCCAGCATTCCCACAAAGAGCTTCCTGTCTTCTGGAAGGAGAAAGGAGGTTGCTCAGATAAAGGCCATCTTGGGGGAGCCCAGACTGCGCTATAAACATGCTCACCTCTGTTCAGAAAGCTGGCACAAGTTTTAATTTGTTTCCAGTCTATTTTTAACTTTTCAGACGCCTTAGACTGTTGCTGTTTCTCTTAGTGGCAATGACGTCTTTTAGGGTTTGTTTGTTTTTTTTACAATCAAGCAGTATATAAATTCCACAAAATAAATAATATACATAACACACACAGCCCGAAAAAACCTGGGTTGTTTTTTTTTGAAACTTATTAGCTCTCCACCACCTTTGCCAAAATAGAGCCCTCCAGAAGTTATGGACTACGACTCCCAGCTGGCTGGCACTGATGGGAGTCGTAGTCCAAAACATATGGGAGGGTGGTGGTTTTCAAGGTGGAGAAGGCTATATTGTATTATTAAGGGAATCAAACCTGTCCAGAAATTTGAGGCCAGCTCCTCAAAAGACACCAGCTGAGCAGGCAATCTGCTCTCTGAACCGCCCAGCACCCCAGAACCCCCGAGGGCGACTTTACCTCCTCTGCTTTCGCTGTCTGCTGGCTTCACCTGGATCGGTCGGTTCATCTGGAACGAGAAGGAGACAATGTTAAAAACATTGCCGTTTCATTCCATTTTTGTATCGCTCCTTTGGTCCAAGGAGTTCAAGGGGGTATTCATCACCCCCCCACACACCATCTCCCCATTGTATCCTTGCGACAACCCTGCAAGGTAGCGTTAGGCTAAGAGCCCAGGGTCGCATTCACAGAGCTTCATGGCCGAGGCCACACACATGCCGTGCCATTTTTAAACAGCCATGGCTTTCCCCAGGGAATTCTGGGAGCTGCAGTTTGCGGTGGGTGCTGAGAGACCCCACCTAGAGTTACAATTTCCCCAGAGTTCCCTGGGAAGACGGGCTGGTTGCTAAACCACTTTGCAAATTGTTGTTCCTCCGGGAGGGGAATAGCGCCCTTAAACTACAGTTCCTGGGATTCTTCCACGACTGTTTTAAGATTATATAATAATGCTTTAAAGGTGCGATGTCGGTGCGGCCTTTGCGTGAGGGTCAGAACCCTGCCCCCCCCCGATCCTAGTCCCAAACCCCAACTGCCACAGCACACGGGCACCTTATATGTGCTATGGGTCATATAAAGAAATAAAAAGATGCACAGCTCTCCCTCTCCCCACAACGACCCTGCGGGGTAGGTTAGACTGGAAGAGATAGCCCAAGGTCGCACCTAGTGAGCTTCACAGCCGAGTAAGGATTTGAGGCCTGGTCTCCCAGGTCTTAGCCTGACACTCTAACCACTATGCCACACTGTCTCTTGTTTTACAAAGGAAATTGCACACACGCACACACACACAGCAAGCCCCAGGCAGCCTTGGGAGGGTTAAGTCCCCGATGGAGAGCACTCTCCCCAGCCTCCAGGATTAGAAAGAGCTAGATTATCCCAGCAGGCAGCTGGGGCCTTTTTTCTGTAAAAGCATTTGTAATCACATTAAAGGAACGCAGGCCTTGCGGAGGCGGACGAGGCCCTCAAAAGGCCCGGTTGTCGACGGAAGCAGGGAAAGGGCGCAAAGAAGAAAGAGAGAAAGGGGGATTTCGCTGGCAAAGGCTTGTCGACAAGGCTCCATCTTGCCTCCCTGAAACTGCTGCGGTGGTGGCAAGCTCACCATCCATCTAGTGGGCCATCAAGCTCAGTATTGACCACTCTGACTGGCAGCTGCTCTCCAGGGTTTCAGACTCAAGGGCCACTCCCAGATCTAATGCATGCTAAATGGGTGCCCTGCCACTGAGCCACAGCTCTTTCCTTAAAAATCAAAGATTCTAGTTCTCATGGTTCCAAAAAAGGAATGACTTAGATAGCAGCACGGGAAGCGACATTCTACTGGGCCATCTTGCTCAATATTGCCTGCACTGACAGGCAGCAGCTCTTCAGGGCTTCAGGCAGCCCTGTATCAAACGCAGTGCAAGGAGGTTGAACGTTCAAGCTACCGGCATGAAGCAGGAACCCCAGCAAAGAAAAGGAAAGACGTAGCTAGCCTCTGTTTACTTGTTTCCTCTGGCTGGCTTCCCACATGCAAATCTGTCAGACAGACCAGCTTGAGAGCTTCAGCTGCACCTCACTCCCTTGCCAGAGCAAGGGATCTTTGTGTCTATCAGCCACCCAGGCACTGCCAGTCAGTGACGACAATACTGAGATTGATGGACAAGAGGTCTGAGGAAGCTTCCTAATATAAACCAGCAAATAATACACAAGAGCAAGAACAGTTTGAAAACATTAAATGTTTGGGATTCAAAACAAGCTAATAGCCACCCCACAATAAACACATCATCCATAAAAATCCTTAAGAGTGATGACTCCTGCATTGCAGGGGGGTGGACTAGATGACCCTCGGGGTCCCTTCCAACTCTACACTTTTATGGCAATGATATGCATGATCCTGGCAACAAGCACAGTGAGATTTACTTCTGAGTGAACGCAGATAGGATTGTGCTGTCGGGACACTTGGATGCTGATTGTGGTCATGTTTTCTGAAAGTTAAGGAGTTAGGTCTCATGCTCTTGACTGCTACAATGCCCTGTGCATGGTGCTGCCCTTGGAAGCAGTTCAGAAAATTCAGCTGGTCCAGGACGCAGCATCCCAGCTTCTACCCACATGGCCTCATGTAGAGTGAATCCTTTTCAGTCCTTGATGCTTCGAAGCCAAACTCGGGCCACAACATTGGGTTTTTCTTTTTCCTTAAAAAAATCCCCCCAAAGTCAGAATGTGAGTTATTTCTCACAAAGTGCGCTTCCCCCTCCCTGTGAAATAAGATAAATTGGTGACACTGTGTGTGCCGCAGGTGCGGGCGGCTTCTCCTAATGAGGTAATCCTGGACCAAAAATAGGGCGCAGGGAGAAGTGGCGCCAGATTATGGGACTCCTTCTTGGCGGAGGTTGATCTCACCGAGGTTTGCAGCTGTTCGTTCAGAACGCATCTTTGCCTTCTGCAGGCGAAACCGAGCTCAGGGGCAGGTGTGCTTTCTCGTGAGCTGCCATGGTGCTTTTGCCCAAGCTGCCGTGAGGATGTCCGTGATATAACACTCATTTTTCATGCTCTAGCAGCTCAATCTCAGAAAATAAAATAAAATAAAATAAGAGGATTTCGTGGATCTGGAATAAACATGGAGAGGGAAGAGGAAAATGGGGGCAGAGGATCTCCTCTCCCAGGAGAGATGAAAGTATTTGGGGCTTTTTAAATGTGGATGGATCTGAGAGAGAAATTCAATTGAGGTCACATCTAAAGGCGAATTCTACTTAATTTGCACGTTCCAAAACAATACATGAACCAAAAAAAGTGGCCATCCTTTGAAATTTTCACTCCCTGAATTTTGCCCTGCAGTTCTCCAGCAGGATATTGTTTACCAACAAACATACATACATACTGGGGCAAAGTGTGGAAGAAGCTGCCTATATTGTTGGAAACAGCATACAAAAATACATTATATAGAGGGAAATCTCATTGCAAAAAAAAGGTGCCTGTTAGGCAAAAATGCATAAGAAAATGTGCAGGGGAGAATTCACACTGAAATGTTCGTGGGGTTTATTTTTATTTTTCTAATCCACAAATTGCAGCAGAAATGTGGAGAACAGGATTTAAGATTGGGGAAATGGAGAGAAACTGAAACGGGCATATTCATTCCCATCCTCACCCATAACACTAGAACTCGGAGTCACCTGACAAAACTGATGGGTAGGGAATTAAGAAGAGAACCAAAGGATATGATTTCTTCACCCAACACATTCTTATGGAACTGCCTGCCACAAGGAACACTGCCTTGGAATCCTCTAGGAGAGCATTAGACTAATCTATGGGTCTGCTAATAGCTACTAGCTGGCAAATATCTGAAAAGTATATCTCCCCCCCCCTCCGGCTGAGAAAGGGTCTACCTGTGAAAACCAGATACCGAGGACAAAGGATGGTGGGAAGAAAGGGAAGCTATTATAAACACCCCCAAGAAATTGGGAACCGTAGTTTGTTATGGGTGCTGGAGATTCTAGGTCTGTTAGGGGCAAACTACAGTTCCCAGGAGTCTTTTGAGGGAGCAATGTACTTTAAACGCATGGTTTGCTTAGAGCCACCAATTACAGTTCCCTGGATTTTCCGCTTTGTGGGGGAAGGAAGCTGTAACTGGTATAAATAAATCTGTGGTGCAGAATTTCTCGAAGTCCCAGGTGTGCTTGCTTCTCTAAAGATCATAAAGGGGGAACCTTCTTACCTTCTTATTATGGAACGGTTAATAGGGTTTTTTAATTATTGATTTCAAGATGCTCGGAGTGTACCTTGATGGCCAAAGACCCAGCAGCGTATTGAATTCAACTATAAATATAAATAAGAATCGATAGCGAAAGGTGCAAGTAGGAGAGGCTGCCAAGTTCCTCACTCGCAAGGTGCAGTAAGAGAGACGATTGGTGAGGAACAGAAATGCCCACGCCAGCCCTCCCCACCCCCCAAAAAGAACAGATCCTTGCAAAGAGGGATTGTGTGACTAAACCAGCTTTAGTCTCGTATGCAGTGGCTAATTCCTTCCCACCCCGTTGCTGCAACGAGAACAATTTCATTTATTGATTGCGTTTATTTCTCACCCTTTCTTCCAAGGAGCTCAAGGTGGTGTGTGCGTGGTCCTCCCCACTCATTTTATCCCCACAAAACAACCTTGAGAGGTAGGCTAGGTTGAGAGGCAGTGACTGGCCCAAGTGAGCTTCCTGGCTCTGGGGCAATTCGAACCCAGCACTCTAGGCACACTGGCTTTGTGGTGGAGATGGAAGGAAAGGCTAAATAAAACTATAATAATAATAATAATAATAATAATAATAATAATAATAATAATACCTCTCTTCACTGTTCCACCACTAGATCCCACTGACCTCTCTCACCCCCCTCCTCGCCCTCCGGCGCTGAAGTTGGGTGTGTGTGTGTGCTCCAAACCGAGCGATCAGCGTAATGAACGCTCTGCTAATTGACCCGCTGATCGATGGCTATCACTAATGTACTGCAGACGGGGGCTCTGACGATCAAAGAGGGACAGCCTGCAGCAAAAGTGGGGTGTGCTGGGTATACAACCACAGCCAGCTAACGCAATGTAGGGAGATTTTATGACATGCGCCCAGATATGTCGCCATGAGTCTGAGCAGGGCCGAGACACAGAAACCCGTGTTTTAATTCTTGTTCATGGATCACCAATGTAAGGGCCCTAAATTAGACAATCATTCCTTGACAACTACTGACCATCAGCAAAGGGCAGGCCCTCTGATCATGAGCAGAGTGCCTTTCCCTCCCCACGGAGGCTTGAAACATTTGGTTGGACTCTCCAGGGACAGTCTCAGATTTACAGAAGCTGGATTTTGGCAACCCCAAATCTGTGAGAGGGAGCCGCAGGCCGCTGTGTTTCAGGGACAACATCAGCTCTGGCCTTATAAGATGGTTCCCTTTGCACTGGGGCGGAGGACCGAACACCCCTCTCCTCCCCACAAACCACCCCCTAAAGCTGCTGGCAGGGATTGGGATGTGGTTGCCATGGCGCCCGAGGCCGGGTACCTTTCTTCCTCATCGCCTCCTTTGCCTCTCGTTGCCACAGCAACCGGCGCAGCCAAGTAGTTGGGGATGGGAGGGGAAACTGACCAGTATTATTATTATTCCTCACCAATAATGCACCACTCCCAGTTTTTATTTCTTATTCTCATCTCTCCCACCCCCCCACCCCGTCCCCAGCTGTGGTCCTGCCACTAAAAATCAGAACTGGAGGATAGAGTCACCACCGGGAATTAGAGAGAGAGAGAGGCAGGTGGAGGGTCCTTTCATTGGGACTTTGATGAGGTGGAGCAGGGGAGAAAATAAAATGCCTCGTGTGTGTGTGTGTGTGTGTGTGTGTGTGTGTGTTGTGTGTGTGTGTGTGTGTGTAACATTTATTCAACTCAGGCCTACAAGATTCCCCACCCCTAAAGAGAATATTCATCTCTGCCAGGAGACCGTTTGTGGGTTACAAACCTTTCAATGTCACAATTTTAATGCAAGGGTTATACTGCCTAGCTTTAGGATTTGCAGCCAATGGGTTGTGTAGACCCATTGGAATGAATGGGACCAGCTTAGGCATAGCCATTCATTTAAATGGGTTTAGTCCGGGCAGACCTTAGCTGGATGCAACTGTATGGAGAGGAGGGGCTAGGTGGCCCTGGGCGGTGGTGTGGCTAACCCCCTCCAGGGCCGGCCCTATGGCAAGGCTGGGTGGTGCAGGGCGCCAGGGCGGTGCTGCGCTGCACACAGCGCCCGCCAGACAGCCGTGCTGGGAAACGGGGCGGGGGGGCGGGTGCTGGAGGGATCTTCGCGCCAGGGCGCCAGATATGCTTAAGACGGCCCTGACACCCTCCTTCTCCGGTTTACCTACCTTGCAGGATTGTTGTGAGAATTAAAGAAGTAGCAAATGAGGCCTTTTAAGAGCAAGCAACTCATTATTTTGGCAGTCCGGGTTAAGGAAGGATTTCTCTGTCCATCCTTCAAACATGTTACGGGGGCCCAAAGGGACACATCTAATCCATCGCTCGATTGCTAATTACTCCTGCTCATGGGATGTGCCAGAGAGTATTTAAAAACTATATTTTTCTGTACTGACTTAGCTGGCTGACGGCTGACGGGAGTTTCAGTCCAAAACATCTTTATTATTTTCACCATCATCACCGTTGAAAATAATAAAGATGTTTTGGACTGAAACTCCCATTAGCCCCCCAGCCAGCTAACTGCTTGATTCACTGATAATTACTACTACTTAATAACAGTAGTTCTATATAGGATAGCATGCAACTCAAGTTCTGCTCAAAACAGGCCCATGGAAATTAATTAATTGACCATACATTTAAAGCACTATGATGCTACTTTAAGAACAGCCATGGCTTCCCCCAAAGAATCCTGGGAGATGTAGTTTGTTGAGGGCACTGAGAGGCAATAGGGCAGGCACCCCCAAACTCATCCCTCCAGATGTTTTGGGACTACAACTCCCATCATCCCTAGCCAACAGGACCAGTGGTTAGGGATGATGGGAATTGTAGTCCCAAAACAACTGAAGAGCCGAATTTGGGGATGCCTGCGATTGAAGATTCACCCCTATTCCCCTCTTGGAGCTGAATTGGTTTCCTGAATTGGTTTCCTGAAATCCCCGTGAAGAGGAATTGACTGTTAAACCATTCTGAGAATTGCAGTTCTGCGAGGGGAAATGGGGAGGGGGAGTCTCCTAGCAACTCTCAGCACCACGCCTAACAAACTACATTTCCCAGAACTCCTTGGGAGACACCCCAACTGTTTAAAGTGGTATCAAAGCGCTTTAAATGTAGGGTGTGAATGTGGCCTGTCTAAGGTCCTTTCATTTCTAGTGACCTCCCTGTCTAAAGATAGGCTCCGTCTTGTCCATTGATTTTAAACCATTATGGGGAACCAGAAATCATTATTCAATTTCAATGGGTCTACTCTGGGTAGGGCTGACGTTGGACCCGTAGAGGTTGTAACAAATAATGGGAAAGAGGGAAACAGGACATAAGAAAGGGAAGCTAAAACAGGACATCAGAAAGGGAAATAGTGGCAGGGAAAGAAAGAAAGAAAGCAAGCTCAGGAAGAATATGCATTTATTTCAATACAAGAGGAGAAGTCCTTGCCCAAAGCAGCTCCCATTTGAAAGCTGAACAACGGAGGGGTGTGTGTGTGAAGCTGATAAAAACTGAGGCTGACTGGTGAAAAATTAGCATTTATTTCAGCTGCAAGCTACATTTCAAGAGAGGGACTGGCTCTAAGGGGTGGTGTCAGATATGAACTCATCAATGTGCATGGTTTGTTTGTTTTTTGGAATGAACCACACCTTTTCCATTAGCATTCACAGCGTACACACACACACACACACACACACACACACACACACACACACACACGAATCTTGGCCCTTTACTTCCAATTCAACCCAACACAGGATCGTATCCCGGTTTTTACCGAGGCAAAGGTTTCTGTGCCGTGTATTCATTCCCGACACTGTTCCCTCAGATGTAGAAGATTCCAGAAAGGGTAATCACCACCGACATCATCAGGAAATTGTTGATACCACCTCCCCCCACCCACCCGCCAGTCATTTATGCTATTGAAATCACGAGTGGAGGGGGGACAGGAGTGAAAAAGGGGGGGGGAGAGAGAGAGAGAGAGAGAGAGAGAGAGAAAGAAAGAAAGAAAGAAAGAAAGAAAGAAAGAAAGAAAGAAAGAAAGAAAGAAAGAAAGGGAGCAGGTGCTTGGTAACGATGGCAACAGAAGAATATACTCCATGACAACCACCCACTCATCTCTAATTTACCCATCGGGTTGCCATAGGAACATGCGCTGACATCACAACTTATCTCTATAAACAATGACCTGGAGACTTTGGCAAAGGGAAGGAGAGAAAGGGGATGGGAAGGAAAGGTGTGTGTTTTGGGGGGTGGGGGTGGGGAGGAAGGAAATGTTCATAACAAAAGGTGAACGAGCAAGCTATTTGCAGAAGATGATGTGTGTGCGTGGGTCGGTTTGTTTGTGTTTCACAAAAATCAGGAGACCGCGAGGAAGATCAGCGTGCAAAATATAAATTTGCTCCTAAGCATCGCCCCCCCCCCCCCGGCACAAAAACCCCAGTTGGTTTTTATTTGCGCTGATACGCCACACAGGTTTTGATCAGGCAAAGTCAGCTCCCCCCCCCCAGTCCTGTGTGTGCAGATGACACGGCGTGGCAGAAGTGTGGGCCCTATAGAATAATCCCCAGCCCCATGGGAGATGCTATTCCACAGCCCTGGGTTTATTTTGCTGATTTGGGGAATGGCATGGTGCTGTGGCTAAGCGCGACAGCCCCAGGTTAGGGAAAACGGAAGCTGAGCTGAGGGGTTTGCATGCAGCCAGCTCTGGGGTGGATGAGAGGTGCCTTAATGACTGAGTAAGGAGGTCCCCGATGTGTGTGGCCAGTTCCTAGTGCCTGCGGAAAGGGAGCTTATATCCTCAGGGCCACCTGGGCACCCTCTGGGTCATCGCTCGCATCTCCCACTTCCTCCTAAGGGGGCTCTGGCATCGGAAAAGACTCTTGGGAGCCCAACAAATGGCAACTCGCGTCCAGAAGGTCCCAGGTTCAGTCCCTGGTGCGGTTAAAAGCAGGATCAGGAAATGTCCCCCGCAATCGGAGACTTTGCAAAGCCTTTGCTGGGGGAACCAGCAGTTGAAGGCAGATTCCTGGGAGGTGGCCTCCCAGCTTGCAGTTGGGCCAGATGCGATGGGCAAATAAAACGGGCCCTGGCTGCGTTTCACACCTACGCTCTCACCCCCTCGCTGGCAAGGGAAGCAGCCAGGGGTCTCGGCAAAAGACGGCAGGAGCTGAGAGCCACGAGGGTCTCAGGGAAATGGCAACGATTCTGAAGCTCTGTTTGGTACTCAGGAGAGGCGAGCGTGTGTCTGTGTGAATAGAAGAATACAGGAAGGTACCGTATACCGATGAGAAGAGAAGACTCCCTGGAAAAGACCCTGATGTTGGGAAAGATGGAGGGCACAAGGAGAAGGGGATGACAGAGGATGAGATGGCTGGACAGTGTTCTCAAAGCCACCAACATGAGTCTGACCAAACTGCGGGAGGCAGTGAAAGACATGCTTTTGAATAAATTAGGTGCCTACTCAGGGCCGGATTAAGCGATCTTGCATGGTGCTCCGAAACACGTGTTTTTGAGCGTTGTGTCCAAAAAAAAAGCACCAAATGCCCCCCAAAATGTACCAAAGCAGTTTACAGCTATAAAACAAAAAAACCATAAACTAGACACCCTAAAAAAGAAGAAGTTTAAAGCATACATCATTTCGGAAGGGTGCATTCTTGGCTGCCGGTGTTGGCCTAGTGCAACATAAAGGTTTTCAGCAGGCATTTCAAAGTGGGCACTGATGGTCCCTGCAAGTCCCCAATTCTGGTTCCTGGACAGGGCAGGCTCCAGATTTATAGAGCCAAACCTGCAGGGAAGGAAAGAAAACGAAAGTCCCCCCCCCCCGACAGTTGTCTCTGCTGCTTGGAGCCCCCCCTCCTGATCCTGCCGGTGCCTCCGTGGGGGAGATTAAGGCGCGGATTACCCACATCGAGACACAGGTTTAATTTTCTTTGGCCATCTGTAGCTGGCATGCGACACGCTCCCTTTCTAGCAAGACGTGTGTGTTATTTCAGCCTTTATTCCCAGAAGCGAAGCAGAGGGAGATTTGGGGCAGGTAGCAAGACACACACTAAGTGCCTCTGGGCAAGCACAGAGTTCCTTTTGTCCAAGGGGAACCTACAGCACTCCTGATGCTATCGGACACCAACTGCCACCCCCACCCCACCCTGGCCAGCATGTCCAATGGTCAAGGAGGTGGAGCCTGTTGAGATCCAAAGGGAAACCACTTCTCTGCCATGGGTGTAAACCCTTCCTTGGCCATAAAGTACCCCCCCCCCAAAGAAAATAAGTAGGACTTTATTCTGAGGTTCTCCCCCCAAAAAACCCTGTCCAAAAGTGTAAGAAACAAATCCAAGGGCAAAATGCTTCTGCACATGCACAGAGGGCATTGGGCTGTTTCTAACTGAATCCCACTCACAGTAGATCCATCGATATTAATGGACACGGCCAATGTAACGACGTTGGAACAGCAAATGGTCCGTATGGTCCAGCCTCCTGTTGTCACGGCTGCCAACCAGATGGCTGCGGGGAACCTGCAAGCGGGTCCCGAGTGCGAGAGCATCCTCTGCTCCTGCGGCTTCCAGGAAAGGGTACTGTGAAGCAGCTCAAACTATGGAACTCACTGCTGCAGGAGGGAAGTGATGGCCATCCACTCATCCACCCCAACCTTTCTCTCCAAGGACTAAATAGCTCTCAAGATGTTTTGGGACTACAGCTCCCATCATCCCTGACCACCGGTCCTGTTAGCTACGGGTGATGGGAGTTGTAGTCCCAAACATCTGGAGGGCCGGGTTTGCCTATGCCTGGTTAAGAGGCTATGACTGACTCCACGATCACCCACTGAGCTTCCTGACTGAGTGAGGATTTGAACCCGGACCTCGCAGGTCCTAGTCCAACACTCTAAACGCTATGCCACATGACATTCCTGGAGTACTTCTGCTGTCGGGCGGCTATATAAATTAAGGAGGTGAATAAATACGGGGAAAGCACTTGGAGAAGCATCTGAAATATTTCCCTAGAAACTTTGAATTTATTTTGGATTATTTTATTTGATGTGTTGTAAACCACTTTGAAATATATAGCAATATAGAAATAATAATAATAATAATAATAATAGGAAGAAGAAGAAGAAGGTGGTAAAGGGTCCCCTGACCATTAGGTCCAGTTGTGGCCGACTGGGGTAGCGGCGCTCATATCACGTTATTGGCCGAGGGAGCCGGCGTACAGCTTCCAGGTCATGTGGCTAGCATGACTAAGCCACTTCTGGCGAAACCAGAGCAGCACACGGAAACGCCATTTACCTTCCCGCTGTAGCGGTACCTATTTATCTACTTGCACTTTGATGTGCTTTCAAACTGCTAGGTTGGCAGGAGCAGGGACCGAGCAACGGGAGCTCACCCCATCACGGGGATTCGAACCACCAACCTTCTGATCGGCAAGCCCTAGGCTCTGTGGTTTAACTCACAGCGCCACCCGCGTACCTAATAATAATAATAATAATAATATTAATGTTTTAAAAGAGGATTAGACAAATTCACTGAGGATAAGGCTATCAGCAGCTATTAGGCACGATGGCTGTGCTCTGCCTCCACGGTGCCCAACCAGATGCCTTTGGGAAACGTGGAAACAGGATCAGGGCCCAAGAGCACCTCCCCTTCCTGCCTGCCAACTTCAAAATTCACACTTCACCAGATTTTGAAGTGCAAAGATCTCCAGCCAGGCAATGTGTTCAAGAATGCATATAATAGGACAAAATGTGCACAAATGCACACACATTGCTGAAAAGAACATGGGAAAATGTGTTGCATCAGAGGAGGGGATGCCTATGAAAAAAATGCATGTCTTGGGCAAAGTTGCATCCCCCTCCCCAAATGTGTGTATTAGAATAAGTTCACACGGATATGCTGGTGAATTCTCACAAGAAGCCACGATTTGCAAACTGATGTGGAAACCGGGAGAAGTGAGGGCAAAGTTGGGAAAGTGAGAAGCCGAGAGAAGCCGACATCGACAGATCCACCCGTTCCTCATTATAGCTCTGTTGCAAATAAACAGGTCCGCTTCTTGCTCCAGAGAGAAATCCCAAATGGTTAGCCGGAGGGAGTGCAGGGTTGGAGTACGTCTCCGAAGCAGAAAGGCAGACACATTGGGGACCTTGCTTAGTGATCCTTGGGATCACCACATGAAGGGATCTCAAAAATAAGAGAGGTGGGTGGGGAGGCCTGAGCCTAGAAATCTGCTGCCAGTCAGAGTCTGGCACTGCAAGGCCAGATGGCCAGGACTAAGGGCAGCCTCACAGATATTCGAATTATTTCTTCCCGGACCCTCCTCTGTCCCCCCCCCTAAAGAATAGCAAACCTCACAGCTTCCTTTTTTTTGCACGGAGGCTACAAATCGACCGGGCTGGGTCTTTAAGCTCTGGGATCGCTTGATCCCTGGATATTTCCAGAGAAGTGACCTGCCACCTCTCCCCCTCTCCATCTCCAGAGCCATTTACCTTGAATGGCGTATCGCCCTCCCTCGGCCACCGATACTAAACAAACAGCAGGCTGCTCATCCCCCACCTCCGCAGCCCCTGGTAATGCGCCGGCCGTGCACAGCATTCTGGGATCTAAGGAGATTTGGGATTGGGCTGGATAATCCCTGGATTTAGGCCTGGCGAAGCCGAGGCAAAGCGTGTTGCAGTGGGGGTGGGGAGGGGACCGCGAAGCCGGCTTAGAGCAGTTGCCACCCAGATAAATGCCTTCTGATCTCAGGCGAGTGCCAGTGCCCTTCCTTCGGAGTGAAGAGACAGGAAACGAGAGCAAAAATCTCACCCGCCGCCTTCCTTCCTCGCAGGGAGCGACTCCTTGCGTGGAGAGCGCTGTTCAAGGTGAATCGGGGCCACCGAGGGCTGAGCCCAGGCCTTGACAAGGGAGACAATTTCACCCACCAAATCAGAGCCAAATTTCACCCAAAGTGACATTTCAAAGCCAGTTTGGTGGTTCCTAATGAGGAGGTCCAATCAAGAGTTTCCGAGGGCAACAGAAAGGTTTTCGCTAATGTATTGCTGGAAGGGTTGCTTTGTGATTCTGCCCTGGGGGAAAATTGAAGCTGGGTTGTTAGTTGTGCATTGGTCATTGTCTGCCTCTCACTAGCCCTAGGAGACCTGTTGGCAGTGGGGCTGAGAGATCTATCGATTTAGCATCCAAAACCGGTTCGAAGTCCATATCATGATATCGGTTCCATAGTTTTTGACCCGGCAATATATTGCAAATCATGAAGTGTGTTAGAGCTGGGTGATATATCGCCTGAAAGCAGTTTCAATTCCATATTGTGATACTGATTTCATAATTTTTGACCTGGCAATATCATGCAAAAATCACAATATGGGGGGGAAACATGGAGCCAGACGATGCCTCTACATAGCTCCATCCTTTTTGCAGATATTGTGGATATAACGAGATACCGTGATGTTTAGCTGGCAATATATCGCGATACTGAAAACCAGATATTGCCCAAACCTAGTTGTTAGTCAATGAGGAGCTGAAGTGATCGAACCAACATGACAGAAGATTATAAAATTATGGGTAGTGGAGAAAAAACGAGCAGAGAAAAGTTTTTGTCTTTGTCTCATAACACTGGATCTCGGGGACATCGATGGAGCTGGATGCTGGAAGATTCAGGGCTGACAAAAGGAAGTGCTTCTTTAGTTGAACTGCGGAACTCCCTCCCACTGGAGGCAGGAATGGCCACCCAGCTGGATGGTTTGAAAAGAGGACCAGGCAATTAACGGAGGAGAAGAGGGATCTCAATGTCTACTAACCATGACAGACCTATCTAACTTCTGCTGTCGGAGGCAGTAAATGCTTCTGAATACCAATTGTTGGGAACTGCAGGAGGGGAGAGTTGCTATGGTGCTCACGTCTTCCTCAAGGGGACATCTGGTCAGCCACGGGGAGAACATGTTGCTGGAGAGAATTTAGACTCTGAGGCAGCTTTTCCCATTGGGGTGCTCCTCCAAGAACATAAGAGGCAGCTGGATCAGGCCAAAGGGGGCCCATCTAGTCCAGCATCCTTTTCTCAGAGCGGCCAATCCAATGCCCCGAGGGGGAACTCACAAGCAGGGCCTGAGCACAAGAGCCCCCTCTCCCCTCCCCTCGTATTTCGAAGCTTCGCTGCCTCTGATCATGGAGCCAGAGGAGAGCCATTGTTGCTCGCAGCCGTTGGGAGCCCTGATCCTTCATTAACTTGTCTATTCCTCCAAGTTGATGGCCGCCACTGACTCTTGTGGGAGTGAGTTCCACAGCTTAACTAAAGAAGCACTTTCTTTGCATGTCCTGAAATCTTCCCAATGTTCAGCTTCACTCCCCACCCTGCATGGAGAAGCGGCAGCCCCCAGAATTCTCCCCTCCTGCAAAACTGCTAACCACAAAGAGGCCTGAGAGGGGTGGAGAGATTGGGGGGGGGAGCAGACACTGATATCAACCTAGACGCAAAACCCTCCTGGGATGTGGATGTTATTCCCACAACGCGGAAAGCAGACACATCACCACTGCTTATCCCGGCGGACCCTCCTGCCATTGTTAGCTCAGCCACCCACAGCTCAGCGCACCTGCCCCCCTTTTCCATCCCTCCTCTCCCCCCCTTCTTCCCCGCCATGAGCCGCCCCGGACCGTGTTTACCTGGCAACGGTGCTTTCTCGAGCCGCCGGTTTCCTAGCAACCGAGCAGCCAGGTGACGCCGTACCAGGAGCAAAGTGGGAGATATTTATAACAGATGTTTCCAGATAAGTCCCTGAACAAAAGGGAGGACCAGGAGGGAGAGGGAAAGCAAGAAAGCCAGACCAGGGTGCCAGATATATATATATTTCTACAGTTCCACAGAAGGAAATAATCCCCACCCTTAAATTCTGCCACTGGTTATCATTTGCATGGCTTCATCCTGAAATCTATGTACTGTGAGCAGCAGAGGGGGCGACTCTTGTCAATTTCAGTTTCTATCCATTTGTCACCCCCCCCCATCTGAAGTTTGCTTCGCCACCTTTCTGCCTCATTTGGAGCTTTTTTAAAAATTTAAAAAGTCAGCATTTTCATTTCTCCCCACATGCCCTTTTCAGAACGCAGTTTTGCTTAATGTATACATTTCCATTTTGCAGGCGGTCTCCCTTCACGTAGAGCATCGTCACTCGCAGCTGCATTTCTGTGCACGCTCCCTGCTAAGAATAACCATATTTTGTGCCTCTCTCTCTGTGTGTATTGGAGAACAGCATCACAATCCAGAAAATCGCAAATTTCACAGGGGGCCAACCAGGTGCCCCAGTGGGCAGCCTGAGCAGGACCCGAGTGCGAAAGCAGCCCTCTCCCCTCCTGTGGTTTCCACCAAGGGGTATTCAGAAGCATTGCTGCCTCTGACCGTGGAGCGGGGACTGCAGTCATCGTCGGAGAAACAAAAAGTTAGGAAGAGCTGTTGCCAAACACACCTTGCTTTTGGGCTTCCCAGAGGCCAACTATGGGGAACAGGAAACTGGACTAGATGAAGATTTCAGGTCTGAGACAGAAGGCTTCTTCACGGAAAGGGGTGCCCGAGGGCTGCTCTGCCCTCTTAGCCAACCCTCCAGGGAATTAGGGGTGAGGTGGGGAGGAAACATGGCCAAGATAAATATGGCCACAGCCACCTACACACACAAACCTGTGGGGCAGATGGAGAAGCTCCGGAGACTGCTTCTGACCTGTGGGTCAGCAGTCTCTCCTCTCCGGTGGAAGGGCCCGAATACAGCTAGCCAATGCTATGCCCTCCAATTTTTGTCGGACTACAACTCCCATCCATAGCTACCAAGTCTCCCGTTTTTCGCGGGAATCCTCCATATTTTGTTACCGTTTCCCGCTGTTATCCCAAATTGATTATATCCCGTAAATATCCCGTAAAGCTCCTGCCGGCGGCCATGCCCCGGCTCCCGGCTGTCTGCGCATGTCTGGACATGCACAGAAGCAATTTCTGGTGCCCAGACATGCAGAAACTGGCATCCCGGCACCGGAAGTCGCTTCTACACATGTCTGGACATGCGTAGAAGTGACTTCTGGTGCCGCGCCGCCGCTGATCCCAGATTTTTCAATCTGGGAGTTGGAGGGTATGCTTCCATCTTCCCCAACCACTGGTCAAATCAGGTGGTGCTGATGGAAGCTGGGAGTCCAGCAATGACTTGAGGGCACCACGGGGACTAGAAAACTTGCTGCGTTGAAAGCTACAAACTGAAGCCTCTACCACGGTCCGCGCCTTTCCCTGTGGAATCCCAGTATACAAATGTTTGGGGTGGAATGAATCCGTCAGTTTCAAGTTTCTGTTTCTCACTTGTCCTATCTTCAATCCACCTCTTCCCATTTCTGCAGCAATTTGCATTGAAGAAAATCCTCGTGAAAATTCACCAGAGTGCGATTTCCTCCCAATAAACACATTTTTGAAGGGAGCTCTGACCACTGTACACCGTTCTGTGAGCCATTTCCCCACATGTAACACATTTTAATAATATATTCAATATTTTCACTGATGCATCCATTTTTTAATAACAGATGCATTTTTGTGTAAATGCTGCTTGGCTAGAAAACTGCATTGTAGAATTCACCCTTTTAAATGTGTCGAGGGAGGGGATTATTTTGTCCTGTTCTTATTTTTATTATGAATTTTGTGCTTTTATGTTGTAAAAGCGGGACCCAGGTAGCACTGTGGGTTAAACCACTGAGCCTAGGGCTTGCTGATCAGAAGGTCAGCGGTTCGAATCCCTGTGGCGGGGTGAGCTCCCGTTGCTTGGTCCCAGCTCCTGCCAACCTAGCAGTTAGAAAGCATGTCAAAATCATAGCTGCCAAGTTTTCCCTTTTCTCGCGAGGAAGCCTATTCAGCATAAGGGAAAATCCCTTAAAAAAAGGGATAACTTGGCAGCTATGGTCAAAATGCAAGTAGATAAATAGGAACCGCTACAGTGGGAAGGTAAGCGGCGTTTCCGTGTGCTGCTCAGGTTCACCAGAAGCGGCTTTGTCATGCTGGCCACATGACCCAGAAGCTGTACGCCGGCTCCCTCGGCCAATAATGCGAGATGAGCGCGCAACCCCAGAGTCGGTCATGACTGGACCTAATGGTCAGGGGTCCCTTTACCTTTACCTTTATGTTGTAATTTTATGTTGTGAACTGCCCTGAGATCTACAGATGAAGGGTGGTATGTAAACTATAATAATAATAATAATAATAATAATAATAATAATAATAATAATAATAATAATAATAGATTTTGAAGGATGGTTCTGCATTATTTTGCAAAGTGTGAATGTGATAAACTCATCACAGAATGGGAACCAAAGCTCATTACCTTCAGCGGCACTCACACACCTGGAACCGTAGCTGAAAGGATGGGCACAGACGAAAAGCAAGAGGCAGGTGACTGCTATGGTCAGGGCCTCAGGCCCCGCCAGAACAAAGGTAGCAGCAGACAAACTTAGTTGGTATCTAAGGTGATACTGGAAGGATTTTTTTATTATTTTGTTTCGACTACGGCAGACCAAAACGGCTACCTACCTGTAACTAAAGGTAGCAGCTGTAGCTCTTATTCCGACATCGGGCGTAACACCTGCCCTTTGAATGTGTTGCTGTTCTACCTCCTCCCTCGCTAAGCAGGTGCTAGGAAACCAGGTGGGAGGGAGGTGGAAAAGCAAGTGTCTGTGGTCCTCCTCCCCCACAAATAAATAAGGAAAGGTGTGCCGAGACAGAGCTGGAACCCACAAATGCATAAAACACCTGCTGTTTTGTCAACGCTCAAAGAACAAAAGGCTGCTAAAGAGAAAAGCCCGCTGATGAGAGTTCAGGCCTGAAGACTGTGACGGAGCGAGGGTACCCTTGTGCACGTGCAGAGCGCCTCCCCTGCATTAGTGAAAATGGTAATTGCTTTTAAAAAAATAATAATTCTGTACGTAAGGGCAAAATTGCATCAAAAAATGTATCTCTCTGACAAAAAATTGGAGGAGCTGTTTCAAAGAACGACAGAAATGTAGCAAACTGTACGAAAGATTGGAAAAAGGAGGAAACGGAATCAGGAGGACTGGAATCTTAACTTCATTTTTAAGGGAAGGGGGGTAACTCAGGTGATAGAGAACCTGTTTTGCATGAAGACGCCCCCACATTCATTCTGCCTGCATCTCCAGGTAGGGCCGGGGATGTCCGCTGCCTGAAAACCTGGACAGCTGCTGCCAGTCAGTGTAGACAATACTCAACTATACAGTGCAAGGCAGCTTCCTATAGTCTGCTCAGAACCCTATTTCTCCTTCGCAACTTCCCATATCCAATGAGCAAAACTGGAAAAACGAGGCGTTCTGAGGTGAGGAGCAGACATTTCTGTCCGGCACACTGTCTGTCCCTAATCCCCACTCCCCCAAAATAAAATAAAAATCAATAGCAACAAGCAGCATTTTACTGAAGAACAAACTCTGGAAAGTGAAAGCAGGTGGTGGTGGGGGGCTGGAGGGGGCAGAAGGAGGGTACAAAACAAAACCCTGTTCCCCACAGACAAAGAGGGGGCCTTCCAGTCAGAAACATCTGCTCTGCACACCCACAAGGGAAGCAAGGAAAGGAAAGGAAAGAAGGCTTTAGGTCTCCCACCATTCCTCGTGCCATTTTAATTCTGCTGTTGTGCATTTGGCCATGGAGGGGGAAAGGAGAAAAAGAGGATGGAGAAGGGGCTATTTTTTTGGGGGGGGGCAACAAAATGGAAGTGAGATCCTTAAGGATACTGGGGTGGGGTTTTTTTTTTGCTTTCTTTTTTTTGGAAGGGGTGTTTCTCTGATTAAGGTGATGGATGGGGGAGATAGAGGGAGATATTGGGGCCAGTTTGCACACGAAGGCAACCTAATTCACCCTTTTCGAAATAATGCGGGAACTGAAGTGCAGCCATGGCCTTGGAAATTTGTGCTTCTCTGAATTTTGCAATGCAGTTCTCCAGTCGTGTATGAATAACATGTATGCATCCGTAGGGTTTGTGTGTGAAAACAACGTATCCAAATGCACCATAGAATCATAGAACTGTTGAGTTGGAAGGGACCCCAAGGGTCATCCAGTCCAACCCCCTGCAATGCAGGAATCTTAGCTAAAGCATCCATGACTGGAGAAATTTGCATTGAAATGCAGTTGAATGTTCATGAGGGCTTTTAAAGAAAATCATAAACTGGCAGTGGAAATTTGGAGAACTGAACTTAACCCTGGCAAAGTGAGAGAAAATGAAATTGACCAATTTGCCCGTTCCTAGCGCTGTGGGAAGAAGCACTTCCGTTTGCCGGAATCCTTGCTTTTTAAAAAAATAAAAATGACCCATTACTTATTGTTAATGTTTTATCAGGTGTGTTTGATGAGGCTTCACTGGATAACTGCTTTCATTTTCAGTCTCCTTAGTTATTTGGGCTTTTTAAAATAATAATGAAAAAAAGCCTAATGACCCAATATCTTGATGAGTTTTATTATTCTTAGCTGCCTCGGGGGATGTACAGAAAAGCAGGGTAAACATCTTTCCCTACGGAATAAGAATCACTGTTTATTATTTATAAAGGTGCCTTAAGTCACTAGGTGCTGCCAAGAAATTACTGTAAACATAAAATTGGGTCCTGTCTGCAGGTTTACAATCTAAGGGGAAGCGTCGCTTTTCATGCAGAGGGTCTTGGGTTCAAGTCCCTGGCATCTCCATGTAGATATGGGAATGTCCCCAGCCCAAAACTCTGGAGAGCTGTTGCCAATCAGTGTAGACAATACTGAGTTTGATGGACCAATGGCCTGATTCATTTTAAGGCAGCTTCCTAGGTTCCTGTGATTAAAACCCCGCCCTTCCTCTCCTCTGCCCCGAGATCTCTGCTAGTTCTGCCCAGACAAACCTTTCCTGGCACATGAAATTTTGCTGGACACCGGCAAAAATTATCCTGTTTAACAATCCCATCAACATCTCACCCTTTATCCAATAAGCTCAGGGTAGAGAACATGAGAGTTACCCCATTCCATCCTCATAACAACCCTGCGAGGTAGGCTAGATCGAGAATTAGTGACACATCCAGAGGGCAGAGTGAGAGTCAGGTCTGGGGAGGGAATATCTTCTCCACTGCCCACCTGTCCTGGTCCAAGTCTGACACTCTTTTTGCAGCATCAATTCTCCGTAGTCATAAGGACTAGGCACTTGATATTTTCCAAACAAAACAGAAACGTAAGGTTATCAGGATGCTGGGTTCTGCAGCTGGGCAGTGTGATTGCCAAAGTACATTGTGCATCCACAATCCTGCTGAAAGTTTGTGTGTGTGTGTGTGTGTGTGTGTGTGTGTGTGTGTGTGTCGGTGTTCAGCATGTACATGTCCATATTTTCGGCTGCCCTTTTTTTACGTTTAGCATTTCATATTTTTACATTTCTCTTCCTTTTGTTAAGTTGTGGCAAACTGCTCTGGATAGGCGCTGCAGTTTACAAAAAAACTTAAAAATAAAAGGCATTGTTGCCTCTGGTCAAACAGCTCAGACAGATTGCACATTGCTACAAAAAGCTGCTTAACCAGATGCAGAAGTGGGGTGACTGTACATGTGCCAAGGACTGGCCCCTCTTCCGAGCCTCTGCTGTCGCCACCCCCATCTCCCACTGAAGTAAATTCATTCAAGGATGCAACGAGTGGACAACTCCTTTCCCCTGCTTGTCCTGAAATCTGATTGCAAATTGGTTTAATTAAGTAAGACCCTGAGTATTATCAGACATAAGTAGGGGGCAAATGCCCTTCTCTCCACATGGTTTATAACGCGGCAGAGGCATTCCTCCGACCCCATATGCCAGGCACACACTCTGCCGCTGAGCTACAGCTCCCCTCTTTAGGCAGCAATCTTAAAGACTAGCCCCTTGGTTTCCAACAGACATTTACCAGTGGCCTTTACCTAAAGGACCGCCTTCCTGCTTGCGAACCTACTTACCAAGAAAGACCTTCTCTAAATGCCCCCTCCCCACTTAGGACAGGTAAGCAAGAGAGGGTTTTTTTCTGGAAAGGCTTCCAAGCTGGGAAACTTCCTCTCGAGGCATATTCCCCTGGAACCACCTCCGCCCTCTTTGAAACTTAAAATGAAGTCTGGACTACTCACCTGAGCAATTAACAGGGATCGAGTCTCACTGCATTGCTGATTTTATAGTCTCTTAATTAATAATAATAATAATAATAATAATAATAATAATAATAATAATAATTTATTATTTATACCCCGCCCATCTGGCCAGGTTCCCCCAGCCACTCTGGTCGGCTTCCAACAAAACATTAAAATACATTTCCCTATATTCCCTATATAATGTTGTTATTAGCACCCATCTGTTTATTATTATTATTATTATTATTATTATTATTATTATTATGCCTTGAGGGATTTCATAGTAGGAAAAGCAAGATGATAAAATGTCAAATGCCCTTCTGAGACTGTTATATGCATTGCCTCTTAAACCTCCCTGTGGGGGAACAGGCTTCACAGCCTTCTCAAAGGACCTTGGGGGCAGAGGTGCGGGTTCAAATCCATCCCACTTCTGACGCCACGTGTGTTTGCCAGTTTGAACCTTGGACCTCTGGAATCAGGCTCCACAAAAAGGCATTGGCGATTCAGACTAACGTATATACAGTACAAGGTAATATGCAACTAACTAACTGTATAACTTAAGCCGCAGCCAAACCAAACCCTTGGCAGGATTTCGAAGGACAGCGCTCCCGCAGACAAGCTCTCCTTGACTAAGTGAAGAGGTCTGTGTGAGAGAGAGAGAGGGAAAGAGAGAGGGTTTGAGTGGTCTTTCGGGGGAGACAACTGAGCCTGAATGCAAGGGGGCCAGGGGCGAAATCTCAGGGAGAGCCCATTCCCCAACCGGCTCCAAACAGAGAGAAATGGCCATGTGGTTATTGCAAGAGAGACAGACAGACAGAGAGAGAGAGTTGTGCATTAACAGCTTTTACGGCAGGTGACCAGGAAGGTGACGGACGTCGAGGTGAAGCGGCAAACGGCGCCGTCCAACTTACCCCGGGTAACGTCTTCTGCTCGTGAAGAGCACTTTGGGCCTTGAGAGCTGACTCGCGGGCGCAGTAAGTCAGGAAGGCGCATCCTGGAAGAAAAAGAGGTGGGAATGTAATCCTCAGACAGTGGTATTTGCCCCAGAAAGAGGTAGCAGCATCCACCAGCTTTAAAAGGGAATTAGACAAATTCGTGGAGGAGGAGGAGAAGGCGGCTGCCAGGGGCTACTCCTAACCATGATGTCTCAGTGATTGTCGGGGAGACAGCATGCCTCTTGAATCCCACTTGCTAGGAAACCTGGGTGGGGAAGAAGAGGGGCTGTGCTGAAGGCCTGCTCGGGGGCTTCCCATCGAGGCATGGCCCCTGTGAAAAGAGGACATGGGGACTAGACGGGCCCCATGTGGATTGATTCACCCACACACTAATAGTATCTGATTTATCCATAGTATCTGATTTATCCATATGGAAGTAACCCACAATCTCAGAAGTGGAGGTTGGCACAACCAGTCAGTGAGCTCCAAAATCTACTGATCCATCCACCAATCTCATTTATATATGGCCCGTCAGCTGAAGATCTCAGGGCGGCTCACAAGATAAAAATGCAGGATAAACGCACATAGAAATAGTTAAAGCAGAGACCATTAGGAATGCTGGCCACTGGGAGTTGGATTCCAGCAGAATCTGGGAGGGCTTCGCATTGTCAGCTCCCGTCTCCTGACTTCCCCTCCAAGGCTCCGATGCCTCACTTTGCTGCCACTGCAAACGCCACACTCACACGTTGTTTACTTCTTTTTATTGCTTTTAATTTAATTTTTATTGCAGCAATAAAGTATCAAAATCAGCAACACCATACAATTCTCTGAAAAACCACCTTATGCAGCGTTGCACAATATATACAGGTGTAACCCTGGGTTTTATAGTTTTCAATCGTTTGCAGACTCCCATTTCTCAACAAACCTATGCAGTGAGCGTCTTCCTTTGACTCTTGTGTCCAGAACAAGATGAGACAGCAAAGCTCCTCTCCAAAGATGTTAAAGGCGGCCACTGCAAAAGGGCATCACAATCTTCTGCCATCCTCTGACACGTGTTTCAAACTATCACCTGGGGCACCAGGGTTGAAATTCTCACCCAGCCATGAAGGTCACCGGGTGACCCTGGGCCAGATCCTGCCTTTCTCAGCCTGACCTACCCCATAGACTTCTTGTGAGGTTGAAAGGAGCGTGGGGAGAGCTGTGTACTCCACCTCGAGCTCTTTGAAGGAAAGGTGGGCTACAAAAGTAACATACCTGAAAAAATTATCTCCCTAAACAAACCTGCCCAGCAGGTGCTATGATCCTTGGGTGAGCACCTTCTCTTGATCCCATCCGTATTCAAGGCATGGGTGGTGGTCACATGAGAGAAAGAGAAAGAGAGCCTTTTCTGTGACTGCTCCCGGGTTGTGGAATTCCCTCCCCAAAGGTGTCAGGCTGTCTCCCTCTTTGTTATCTTTCTGCCTGCTGGCTAAAACTTTCCTGTCCAGACAGGCCTTTGGAAATTAAGGCACGGACTAGGCTGATCATTAGGCTGCTGCTGTCAGGTCAAGCTGGATTTTAATTGCTGGTTCTTAAAACGTTTTAACTATTGTTATTAACACGTTTGTTTGCATTTTTGAACCATGCTTTCAAAATGCCGTAAGCTGCCTTGAATCCCAGCTCGGGATAAAGGTAGGATCCAAACCCATTAAGTAAGCAAACAAGCAAGCAACCCATATTATTTATATATCCCAGCTTTTAACTCTCAAAGGGACACCCTTGTCCCACTGCACGCCCAGGACAGTTCAAAATCTTCCATTCAAAGAAACGGGAAACGCATTTTAGAAGGTAATAACTTGAAAAGAAAAAGAAACCGTGAAAGGGTTTTGAAACCAGGCCGAAAGCTGACATTGCGCCTGCTCGAAGTCCCGTTCCACGTCTCAGAGAAGAAACGGGGACATTTTGAAAACGCCCCCATTGTGGCAGTGAGCACCACTGCCAGGGTTATTATTATTATTGCACGCTGCCGAAGCCTTTGCGCTCTCTCTCTCTCTCTCTCTCTCTCTCTCTCTGTGCTATAGTCATTTGTACGCCGACAGCTTATCCTCTGCCAATTTAAAAGAGCAAAGGAGGTCTTCTTTTTTCTTGGGGGAGTTGGAAGTCAAACCTATGGGGAACCAGCTTTGTATCCCATACAGCACGGCTGGAGTATGCTCAGACTAGAGGCAGTGAGGGCCACCAAACTGGGTGCCTTTTGAAAGAGGATCAGGCAGATTCACGAGGCCATGGTGGCTCCTTGCCATGGCGGCCACATCCCCCCTCTACTTTCAGATGGATTGGGTCCTGGTTTTGGGCTTCTCTTTGAGGCATCTGGTTGGCCACTGCGAACACAGGAGGAGCGTGTAGGACCAGGCCAATGGCCCATCTAGCCCAGCATCCTGTTCTCACAGTGGCCAACCAGCTGCCCCGATGGGAAGCCTGCAAGCAGGATTCGAACGCAAGAGCATCCCCACGCATGTGGTTTGCAGCAGCTGGGTTTTCAGAAACACCGATGCCTCCCAACTGTGGGGGCAGATCACAGGCACTATCATTTTTATTATTTGCCAAATTTGTATACCACCCTATACCCATAGATCTCAACATAAAATCACAATATAAAAACAAACAAACCACAAAATACTAATAAAAACTAAAACAACCTAATAATCCCCACCTTCCACAACAAATTTTAAAAGGGCAGCGGATGTCAATCAGCCAAAGGCCTGGTCAAAGAGGAACATTTTCGCCAAGTTCTAGTAGCCACTGATAAAGCCTCATTCTCCCCTTTTCTACATGTTTGCAATCAGATTTTGTAAAAGTGCTTCTGAAAATTCATCAGTGTTTTAGGGCGAATTTCTCCCAACGGACACTTTTTTTTTGCTTACAATTTTGCAAAATGCGCAGATCTGCCTCATATGTGAGCGCCACCAGTTTCACTACTTAGAAGGGAGGCTGTGTGGCCCTTGCAAGGCTACCCAGAATGGAATGCGGCCTCTGGGAAGGAAGAGGTTTCTCATCTCTGGGATATGAACGCTGGGACCCGCTGTAAAAAGAATTTGGGGCTGCTAGATAATGGGGTGGAAATTCAAGTCACCCCACCTCGCCTGCTGTCTCTGAACTCCAAATCAAATTTTAACTCCACCTTAATAGATTCTTTTAAATAAAAGCACACAGCCCAAAACGATATGATTTCTCACCTGGGCCGAATCGTCTTAACATCTTTCCAGCAGCCCAAAAGAAAAAAGCTAAAAATATATCTGTTGATGCAGAGCGTGAGACGGAAAGGCAGGAACTTCCCTGAAGATATTCTCACAGGAGAATTTTCCACATGGATCAACCACTCGGCGTCCTCACCCAAAGCATAGGACGTATCTACGTTTTGAAACCACAATAATTGGGGCCACCGTGAAGTTGGAAATTCATCCAAACTGAGGGGGGTCGGATTTATAACAGGAATGTCAGAGAGAGGGACAGTGACCCACCAGCCTCAGCCAACCTCCACCTTGCAGAGAATAAAAGCGTGAGCTGAAAGGGACCCTGAGGGTCATCTAGTCCAGCCCCCTGCAATGGAGGAATCTTTTGCCCAACATGGGGCTCGAACCCACGACCCTGAGATTCAGCATCTCATGCTCAACTGACTGACCTATCTGAGGCTTACCTGCCTGCCCTATATCACACAACCCACCCATGGGGCGACTCTGCCTGCCAGCTTCCTCCTCCCCCATTTTGGTGTTGCTCCTCGGCAGAACTTAGCACAGGGGGGAAGGATAGGGAGAAAACTGGAATGAGTTGGCTCCGCCTCTCCTTGGCTCTGGCTCCAGCCACTGCCAAGTTCTCTGCCTTGCGTCCTGCCAGGCCCGACAGGCACCAGTTGACACTGGGTGGCGGGCAGAAATGCTGCGGTGGGTGTCAGTCTAGGCCCTGTGAAACGTGGGTTCAAGACCCCACTTGACCACGAAGCTCACTGGGAGGCCTTGGGGTGGCTATTGTCTCTCAGCCGAACCTACCTCACAGGGTCGTTGTGAGGATAAAATGGAGGCAGAGGAGAACTATGCAGGCCTCTTTGAGCTCCTTGGAGCAAAGGTGGGGTATAAATAGAATACCGAAATAAGAAATTTTGTAATTATTACCAGCAGATGTTCTGAAACCTAAAGACCCCCGTACCCTCGCACCTTGGCTCCGAAATAACCATGCAGTTAGAAGCATTTATAAACCTCTTAATTTTTAAAAAAGCTTCTAAGCATTGTGCAATTATTTTAAAAACCCCAAATGAAAAATTTAAAAACCCCAAACAGCACTATGAGTTTGGAGAGGGGGCAGATCCCCCTAAATGTGTTATGATGTAATGAAGTTATAATGGATCAAGGTTTGGTTAAACTTTGCCAAAGTTGCACAGAAACCCCTTGGATTGAGTTATGCTAAGGAGCCAAGCCAGCTGGGCAGAGAACTAGCCGGGTGGGTCATGAGCAGAGGCCAGAGCCCAGAGATGGCCCATGAAGGGAACCATCGGAGGGCAAGACTCAGAGGAAATATAAGGTACTGTTCGGGTTTATGTTTGGGCTTTATGACGTCTGTCGGTTTATTTCTATTCTTAGAAACACGAATGATTAAACAGTGCGTGCATGTTGTAAATGAATTCAGTCATCGTTGACGTTACCTGGAGAGCAAACCAGGTGTGTCTCCAGGTGACAGTGAGATAGCAAATGGGCAGAGACCGTCATTGCTGCACTGAAAACTCCTGAATTACAGGACAAAGAGGATCAAAGAGGGAAAGCCGCAATCAGTGTTTTACTTGCGGGTTTGTCCCAGCTCCTGCCAACCCAGCAGTTCGAAAGCATGTCAAAGTGCAAGTAGATAAATAGGTACTGCTCCGGCGGGAAGGTAAACGGCGTTTCTGTGCGCTGCTCTGGTTCGCCAGAAGCGGCTTAGTCATGTTGGACACAAGACCCGGAAGCTGTCTGCGGACAAACACTGGCTCCCTCGGCCAGTAAAGCGAGATGAGCTCCGCAACCCAAGTCATTCATGACTGGACCTAATGGTCAGGGGTCCCTTTACATTTACTTTACCTAACGGAGCATCTCTCATTCCCCACAATGAAAATGAGTCTATTTATTTAAATGGTAATCCTTCGCCACAGTGGAAAAAAGGCTGTGGATTTCTATGCATATCAGAGGCATGAATCTTTTTTCAAAGAAAGAGGGATGTCATTTAATGAAGGTATCTCTGAGTCTTCCCCTCACCAGTGATTACTTTGCTATCCTACACATGGACCACTGACACAACTTTCACCAACCTTGCATGCACTTCAGGATAGACCATGCTAAAGTTATTTTCCGTCATTTGCATACTATCCCTTGCTTTTTCCTGTAGGACTAATTGCAGTCATTAACAGTGTCAACAGGTTTACCTACCCATTGAGTTAATCACCCATCTCCTACTACCCTTCTGAGAAAAAACACCACCCCACCCCACTTCTATTTCAGTGTATCTGAAGAAGTGTACATGCACACGAAAGCTTATACGCAGAACAAACTTAGTTGATCTCTAAGGCAGTGTTTCCCAACCAGTGTGCCTCCAGATGTTTTGGGACTACAACTCCCATCATCCCTAGCTAGCAAGACCAGTGGTCAGGAATGATGGGAGTTGTAGTCCCAAAACATCTGGAGGCACACTGGTTGGGAAACACTGCTCTAAGGTACTACTGGACATTTTTTAAAAATAAATAAATAAATTGTATTTATTTCAGTTGTTTTCATGTAACACATAGTGAAACTATGTAACTGGCTCCCAAAGGAGGCAACGATGGCCACCAAGCTAGACAGCTTAAAAGAGGATTGGACAAATTCACAGAGGTGGAGAGGACTATCGATGGCCATTAGCCATGATGGTTATGCTTTGCCTCCACAGTTGGGGCAGCGATTCCTCTGGACACCGGTTCCTGGAAACCCCAGGAGGGGAAAGAGCTGCTCTTGTGCTTGAATCCTGCTTGCGAGTTTCCCACAGACATCTGGTTGGCCACTGTGAGGATAGGATACTGGACTGGATGGGCTGTTGGACTGATCCAGAAGACACTTCATATGTTTATCTGCACACAGGTGCACAGACACACACACCACAAACTGTGCCTCAAAGCAGACCTATCAAAGAGCTGGTGTTGCCTGGGACTTTTCTGTGCAAAGCAAGTCAAGATGCAAGCGTGAGAATCTACACCAAGAACGGCTTCCTTGATCATGCAGCCTCCTTATATCTGAGGCAGGGCGGAAATGCGCAGAGCTGATTCACACATGCCTGCCCATCACTTAATGAGTGCATGTGCAAACAGGGCTATTGTGCTAGGAAGGGGAGAGGGAAATTTGTCGAAAAGGGCAGGCCAAAATGAGCACAGGGCCAGAGCCGCTTCTCTAGCAGGGTGGGGAATTTCCCAGCCCATGGGCCAATCTTGGTCCACCGGGTGGGTGGGGAGGGAGTTCAGTTTGGCCAATGAGACCATTTCCCCAAACCACACCCACCAGTCAATCAACTGACATCACCATCCGATGGGCAGGGTTCAATCCTGCTGCTTTGCCAGTGCATTCATTGCAGAGAACGGCCTGGAAAAAGCAGGATCCCTGCACAGAGCTCAGCTCCTGCTTGCGGGGAAGGGGGGACAGGAGGCAGGACTAGATCGCTGGTTAGATTCCACAGAGACAATATTTTTTTACAGACGCAAACATTTCGGGCAGCTAGGCAAAGAGGAGCCACACACAAGAGATCCGACCTATATACAGAACAAAAACCCACATAGCACAGCCCTATGGCGAACCGAGTGCCAGGCCAGGCGATCACGTTTTCCTGGGGATCCTTGTCCTTCCTTCCTGTCATTCCCAGCTCGCCACTGTGGAGTTCCTGCGTAGTTTGAAAGGCGGAAAAACTTGCTCCAGAGTGATTCTGTTCGCCCCCATTCCCCCCTCCCTCCCCCCGCCACCCTTTTTCAAAAATTCATGAGCAAAATATGTTCCTTTTCTTCCAAGCTGCAGTGCCGGGTTCTATATTTAGATTCCCTGCCAGCGAGCCTGTCGCAAGGAGCAGCGAGGCGGAAAAGCAAAAGCCGTCACACTCCAGCGGACCCATCTTGCGGCGCCACGTCAGCTGAGCGGACAAGCCGCCGGCAGTAGCTTTCCTGGGGGAGAGGGGGAGGGGGTGCAAGCAGGACGAGAAGGTGGCTCTGTGCAGCCTCGCCAGTTGCTGCTCCCCTGGGCTGAGTAGGAAAAAACTGCCTGCAAGTGACCAGGCCATTGGCAAAAGAGGTGGATTGGTCCCCGTCCCCGCAAACCAGTGTGCTGCAAACTGGAAGTCTGGAAGTCCCTGCATCAAATTTCATCTTGCCCATAAACAGCAAATCATACAGAGACACGACAGGCACAGTCCTCCATGGACAGGAATTTCTCCGAGTCTCCGCACCAAAAGTGAACGAAGGCAAAAGTCGCACCCAGTGCAGAGGTGTAGCAGAAACTTCTGCCCTCCTGCAGAGGCTGATGGGAAGGAGGGACGCCTAGAACGAGGACTCATCCAGAGAGGCAGTGGGCAGCCCTCCTCTTTGAATTGGCGCTTTTAAGCTCCATGGCTTTATTGCTGTACTGTTTTTAATACTCGATTGGGAGCTGCCCACAGTGGCTGGGGAAACTCAGCCAGATGGGCGGGAAATAAATAATAAATAAGTAAATGTCTGCCCCCCCCCAAGACACCCCAACACTCCTCTAATGCTGCCCAGGTCTCTAAGATCCTGACTGAAGCCTTAAGGTTCTTCAAGAGAACACCTATGAAGGGCTTGCAATGCTCCCCACCCCACCCCCCAAAAGAGGGGGGGGGAATAAATATTTAACACCAAAGACGCGGGTAAGAAGAAATTTCAATTAATAAAATGCAAACAACTTATCAACCTGACTTTTTTTTTAGGTACACCGTCCAACAGACAAGCATAGCACATGTCGGGCTCAAGGGATTAAGATCAGCGAAGGGAGGGATTGTGGGTCACTGTTGCCCTGGCAAATATCGAAAATGAATTTTAAAAAGCCTGTGCCGATAAATGGCAGAGTTTGTCGCTTGCATGAATTATGCAAATGGACTGCTCTTTGCATAATCTATTCTGTTTCTTCCTCCGCCAAGCAGGCGTGGAAACCTCGGTTGCTGGAACATGAGTGCTCAGACGCTACAGGGACTTGAAAGGGAGCCCTGAGGGGGAAAACACACTTTGTACACACACAGAGTGAGGCCTCTGTGATTGCTCCTTCATATTTTCCGTGGTGGAATCCTGACATTCAGAAAACAGATGCTTAAGCCCTGCTGGGCCCTTAGAGGGTGCATAGCAGACAGAAATTCAACTGGTGCACTGGTCCTATAGCTGCCTGTCAAATTTTATTTTTATTTTTGGCCTGTTGTAACTCTGCTATAAGGATAGAACAGGAGCTCTCCAACCTTCGGGAGGCCCGTTTGAAAATTTAAGAAACAGCCGTGGGCACCACAAAACCTATTTCAAAGAAGAAAAAAGTGATCACACTTAGGAACGTTAAAGCCCAAAGAGGAGACTCACCTACATGCACCCGAAAACAAATGTAACAAAGACAAAAAAGGAGGCAATGCCCCCCCCCCACGGCCAGCAAGCAGACAAAAAAATCTGGGGCACCCATGTTGAGTGAAGAGGCATTAGATTTTATCTGACTGAGCATTGAAGTGACTGAACCATGGGTAGGCAAACTAAGGCCGGGGGCCAGATCTGGCCCAATAGCCTTCTCAATCCGGCCCTTGGATGGTTCGGGAATCAGCGTATTTTTACATGAGTAGAATGTGTCCTTTTATTTAAAATGCACCCCTGGGTTATTTGTGGGGCATAGGGATTCGTTCATTTTTTCTTCTTCAAAATATAGTCCGGCCCCTCCACAAGGTCTGAGGGACAGTGGACCAGCCCCCTGCTGAAAAAGTTTTCTGACCCCTGGTCACTGAACCTAAGTTAGTCCGAACCATTGGAGTAACTTTGGAAGAAAGAAGTGCGTTGGAAGGCAGATAAAAGGAAGTATTTCACACAGCACCTAGTTAAACTATGGAACTCACTGCCTCAGGAGGCAGTAGTGAGCACCACCTTGGATGGCCTAAAAGAGGGTTGTTGGGCAAACTCATGGAGGAAAAGTCTGCTGGTAGCTCCTAGCCAGGACAGCTCAGCTCTGTCCCCCCAGTTGGAGGGAGCAATGCTTCTGAATGCTAGTTCCTGGAAACTGCAGGAGGGGGAAATGCTCGGATCCTGCTTGCAGGTTTCCCATAAGCATCTGGTCAGTCACTGTGAGAACAGGAGGCTGGACTAGATGGTCCAGAGTTCTGATGCCATTGATTTGCCCTGGGTAGGATTCACCCAGGCTCCAATACTTTGGCCACCTCATGAGAAGAGAAGAATCCTTGGAAAAGACCCTGATGTTGGGAAAGATTGAGGGCACTAGGAGAAGGGGACGACAGAGGATGAGATGGTTGGACAGTGTTCTCGAAGCTACGAACATGAGTTTGACCAAACTGCGGGAGGCAGTGCAAGACAGGAGTGCCTGGCGTGCTATGGTCCATGGGGTCACGAAGAGTCGGACACGAACAACTAAACAACAACAACAGGATTCACACTGGATACAATTCATTGTGGGGAAAGACCAGGCAAGGCAGTGGAGTGGGGTGTCTGGAGAGCTGAACCCCGCTTTCCAGCCCCACCCATGGTTAAAAAGGAAGGTGGCAAAGGCCATCAATATATATGTGTGTGTGCCCCCAAAACGAACCCTACTCCCCAGATTCCCAGCTTTCTTTTTCTTTCTATTTTTAAGAGCAAGAGCATTCGAAGAACCTGAGATGTGCTGAATATATTTTTATCTCTCACTCTAAACAGGAATTTGCAGTCTTGGAAACTGCTTCACACCTAGGAAGAGGTGGCTTTCATTTGGGGAGGAAAGACTTGGGAGGCCAAAAAGCACACACATTTGCATGTGAATTTCTGCCTAAAAATCAGTGGGGATTGGTGTTTGAAAGCGGGGACAATTCGCTTTCAGTATGGGAGGGGGAAGCACCCCTTTGAAATGAAAATAATGCCCAAGGCTGTTTTTCTTTTTTAAAAATGAGTGTTTCACTGCTTTATTCTTTTCGCAAACTGCTTTGAGGCTGTTGCTTTTAACAATCAAGCAGTATCGTTTTTTAATGAAATAAACAAACAAACATGAAACAAAATCCATAGGCCCTATCCTTCTCATTTTGGGGTGAGAAAAACTGTTTCACCTTACTCCAGAAAAGGTGTGTGTTTGCGTGTATTAGGCTTGCCAGGTCAACAGCATCCTAGAACCTGAGATTTGAGAGCCCAAACCTGAGACACAGAGGCGGCCCTGGTGGTATCCAGGGGCGGTTCCTGGAGATGGAAGTTAATTGGGAGAGGAGAGTTCCAGCACTCTGAGTGTCTATACTAAAATTTGCAAACAGCTCCTGCAATACTGAAGCTTGCAAGCTGCAGGCACTGTCTCCTTAATAATTTCTTGCTGTTATTATTCAAGGCCCTCTCATCTCTACCTGCCACCTGGAGGAGGCCAGGTGAACCGGGAAACTTCAGGTGGGACCTGAAGGTCTGGAAACCCTTCTAATATACACTATCTCTCTGTGTGTGTTCCCTGATTCTATGGTACTGGCTTCTGAGGCTCCATCTCGATCCCAGCCTGCCTTCACCGCAAACTTCCACTTCTACCCCTGAACACTAGAGTATTTTGCTGAGAATGCCTGTCTGTTTGCAAAACACAATTTCCCCCCTCTCTTTTAAATGATGGTCGCATCTACGTATCTGTTTGCAAAGCCAGCTCAGGATACTCTTTGGGGGGACTAAGGTCAGAGAGAGGGAGACGAATGAGGTTCCGGATGAAATCACAGAGCATGGCAAAATAGCAGGAAAAAATTGCACTTTTGTCCATTTGTCCCCTAAACCAGATCAACTGAACAAAAGAAGAAACACACACACACCTGTACAAACCCTCTACAGCCACAGCCTGTAAGAGCTCTCTGGTTTCAATGAAATCAGATTCACATGGTTCAACTCACGGAGAGATCATCTCAGTAAACTTCACAGCAGCAACTTAAGTTTTGCTATGAGGATACAATACTACAGGCCCACCTTAATTATCCAAGTGACATGCATTAAGAGAGAAGTAGTTGCAGGCTTCGGGGAACTCTTAAGAAATTTAATGTATTAAAAAAAAACACTTGCAGGGGAGATCAAAAAGTGTGTGTGTTGAGGAGGGCAGAAAAACTTGGAAAAAACAAGCAAGGGGGGGAACAGAATAGGGTATCTTGGCCAACTGGAAGCCTTGGCAGGAGTGTTCCATGCTGCAACATTTTGTTGCAGACCCCATTTGTTACCCATATGTTACAATTTTGGGGAGGGTTGGGATTAGGGATGGGCAGGTGTGTCAGTTTTCAGTTTCTCATTTTCCCAATCTGAAGTTCAGTTCTCCACACTTACACCTCAGGTTGCAAATCTTTTTTTTTAAAGGTTCTCAAGAAAATTCACTGTTATTTTAGTGCAATTTTCTCCTAATATCCACATGCTCGCATGCAGTTTTAGTGTACCGTAAGACACATATTTTAGCAAAGCAGTTCTCCCTAATACAACATGTATTTGTACATTATATGCATTCTTATGCACACTTTACCACAGTATATGCATTTATGTACACATCCCTTGGGTGGAGAACTGCATTGCAAAATTCGAAGGGGTGCGAGTTTTGCAGGAGGGCCGCATTTCAGTCCGTGCATTGTTTTGGAAAGTGTGAATTTAGTAGGTTTTTGCCTTTAAATGAGAACTCGAATTTCTCTCCCTATCCCATGAGCGACAGCAAATTATCTAGAGGCATTCCAAAGATTTCTGTGTGCCAGGTGAGGTCTATTGGCCTCCGGTACCATTTACAGGGAATTTTCATAAGTTTGATTTTGTCACGCCAGTCTAAGAAATCTGTCCCAACTGATGCCCCTCTCATTTATTCAGCTCTGCAAGGCCCAGGACTTCATTTGCACCGGGCCTAACCTATCCCCCATCTCTCAGACAAGGGGATGCCAACTGACCATGAAAAGCCCACGCCAGTCTGCTCCTGCACCCATTTCAGCAGGCTGATTTGCAGGAAAGTAGGAAGTGAAACCCTTTGCAGCATGGAAATAATGTAGGGTCAGCTCTGCTTGCTGTTACTTCAAGTCTCAGGAGCAAGAGGCCGGTCCAAGAAGCTGGCGAGCCTGTCGAGGTGAGATTTAAACCAGGCACAATCTAAATCACACCCTGAAGCTCTGTGTTACGTCAGTTGTCTGATGGGTAGCAAACCACTGCATGCAGACGCAACCCTTTCGGCCGTTCAGATCTGAGGGTTGCTGGTGGGGTCAACCGTAACAGCAGCTGAGGAAGCAGCCTCATACCAAGGCAGACCCTTGGGTCCAGCCAGCTTCCTGCTGTTGACACTGACCAGCAGAGGCTCTCTGGGGTTTGGACAGGAGTCTTGTCAAGGAGATGCTTTCCCACTGAGCTGTGGTCTTTCTAGAGGAATCATAGAACTGTAGAGTTGAAAGGGACCCCAAAGGTCATCCAGTCCAACCCCCTGCAATGCAGGGGTCTCAGCTAGAGCACCCATGACAGATGGCCATCCAACCTCTAGTTAAAAACCTCCATGGAAGGAGAGTTCACCACCTCCCGAGGGAGACTGTTCCACTGCCAAACATCTCCTACAACCAGGAAGTTCTTCTTGATGTTTAGTTGAAACCTCCTCTTTTGTAATTTGAATCCATTGATTTGGGTCCTCGAGCATGAGAAAACATCTTCCATGTGAGAGACATCTGAATATGGCTAACACATCTCCTCTCAGTCTCCTCTTTTCCACACTAATCATACCCAACTCCCTCAGCCGTTCCTCATAAGCCTTGGTTTCCAGATCCTTGATCATTTTGGTCTCCCTCATCTGCACACCTTCCAGCTCGACAATACTATCCTCCTTAAATAGTGGCACCCAGAACTGGACAGATTCCAGGTGTGCTCTGACCAAGGCAGAATATAGTGGCACTATTAGTTCCCTTGATCTGACACTGTACTACTACTACTACTACTACTACTACTACTACTACTAATATTATTATTTATACCCCGCTCATCTGGCCAGGTTCCCCCAGCCACTCTGGGCGGCTTCCAACAAAATATTAAAATACAGAAATCCATCAAACATTAAAAGCTTCCCTAAACAGGGCTGCCTTGAGATGCCTTCTAAAGGTCTGGTAATTGTTGTTCTCTTTGACCTCTGGTGGGAGGGCGTTCCACAGGGTGGGTGCCACTACCGAGAAGGCCCTCTGCCTGGTTCCCTGTAACTTGGCTTCTCGTAGCGAGGGAACCGCCAGAAGGCCCTCGGCGCTGGACCTCAGTGTCCGGGCAGAACGATGGGGGTGGAAACGCTCCTTCAGGTATACTGGACCGAGGCCGTTTAGGGCTTTAAAGGTCAGCACCAACACTTTGAATTGTGCTCGGAAACGTACTGGGAGCCAATGTAGGTCTTTCAGGACCAGTGTTATGTGGTCTCAGCGGCCGTTCCCAGTCACCAGTCTAGCAGCCGTTTTCTGGGTTAGTTGTAGTTTCCGGGTCACCTTCAAAGGTAGCCCCACATAGAGCGCATTGCAGTAGTCCAAGCGAGAGATAACTAGAGCATGCACCACTCTGGCGAGACAGTCCGTGGGCAGGTAGGGTCTCAGCCTGCGTACCAGATGGAGCTGATAAACAGCTGCCCTGCACACAGAATTAACCTGTGCCTCCATGGACAGCTGTGAGCCCAAAATGACTCCCAGGCTGCGCAGCTGGTCCTTCAGGGGCACAGTTACCCCATTCAGGACCAGGGAGTCCTCCACACCTGCCTGCCTCCTGTTAGCCACTATCCAACCTCCACCTGCCTCCAGGCACTCACACAGGACCTTCACCGCCTTCACTGGTTCTGATTTAAAAGAGAGGTAGAGCTGGGTATCAACCGCATACTGATGAACACCCAGCCCAAACCCCCTGATGATCTCTCCCAGCGGCTTCATATAGATGTTAAAAAGCATGGGGGAGAGGACGGAACCCTGAGGCACCCCACAAGTGAGAGCCCAGGGGTCTGAACACTCATCCCCCAGCACCACTTTCTGAACACGGCCCAGGAGGAAGGAGCAGAACCACTGTATAACAATGCCCCCAGCTCCCAACCCCTCTAGACGGTCCAGAAGGATGTTATGGTCAATGGTGTCAAAAGCCACTGAGAGATCCAGCAGAACTGGGAAACAGCTCTCACCTTTATCTCTAGCCCGCTGGAGATCATCAACCAGCGCGACCAAGGCGGTTTCAGTCCCATGATGAGGCCTGAATCCCGACTGGAAGGGATCCAAATGGTCCGCTTCTGTTGATGCAGCCTAGAAAAGCATTAGCTTGTTGCGGTTTGGGGGGGGGGCGTGGTTCTTTTTTTGGTTTTTTTTTGCAGAGCAGGGCTCCCAAACATCTAATCAGATTCCATTTTTTGGCAGATGGTCCAGGCTAGGCCTTTGGGAACAATGTTTTGGGTCTTTTTCTTTTTTCAACCAAGTGGTACATAAATCTTAAGAAATAAATAAACAAATAGTTCACAAAGCCCTAAGAAACTTGGTTCTAAAGTTACTAGGGGACTGCCTGATTCTACCTCGATTGACAAGATCGTCTGATGGGCCACTTCTGGTGGTTCTCCCCCAGGCCCCAGGGGTTCAGCTGGCCTTAACTGACTCTTTAATGCAGCGGGCTCTGCCCTGTGGAACTCCCTGCCTCTAGAGGTTCAGATGGAACCACTCCTGACTTCTTTCAGCTGTCTTTTGAAAACTGAATACTGCTTAGACAGGCCTTCCCAAGACGAGCTTCTCTTTCCCACCATCCACCGAGGTTCTATTGACATTTCCAAATTATTTTTTATGGATATTTATAAACGTGGCTACCTAGTGTTTTCGACATGTTGTAAGCCACCTTGAGAAAGTGGATTATAAATTGGCAAATAAGCGAACGAATAAAATGCTAGTTGTGCCGGAACAGGCAATGGGGGTAGGATCCTTTTGGCTTACCGGAAGGATCCAGCAGTCCGTTGCAACGGAAACAGTGTGTTGGGTCTAAATGGGCCTCCCTTGGGCTTGATCCAGCAGCGGTCCTTGAAACTCTCCCAGGCCAAGAGAGAAGGGGGAGGCCTGTCTATCTTCAAGCCCATCTACCTGTCTCTCCTTGTTTGCTTAGTTAGTTAATATGCTCCTACATTATAATGAGCCATTCCCGTTGGGGCAATTAAGAGATTAAATTTGGCAGCTGTTCCTGTTCGCTCTGATTTGGCAATTTCCGTATCCCTCCCCCCACCCCAGCCCCAAATTGGGGGTTGAGCAGAACCAGATATCACACTGCCCTGGGCAAAATTAATTTCATATCTATCCCCCACCCCCCCAATGCCCCTCTTCCTCAGATCTTGCTGTACCAAACTCAACCTAAGCAACAAAGAGCAGCAGAGTTGAATCTTCTGCACCAATTTTATAGAATGAGAGAGAGGTGGGCTACCGGGGCAGGGCGGGGGCAGGAGACCAGGCACAAGTGGGGTTCTTCTCCCCCTACAGGAGTTTCCTTATTAGCTAGCCACCCCTGAGATTCTGCAGCACACACACACACCACAAGCAGCCACCTGAACTAGCGAAATAAAAGCCTCCTTCATCATTTCCCAAAGATCCTTCTCAAAGAGTTATCTTAAAAAACGTGCAATGTTGTACAGGTGGCTGTGGCCGATAGGAATTGTGGTCCAAAACACTTGGGGGGCTCCAGTTTGGCAAAGCCGGCCCTATCTTTCCTTTTAAAAGAAAACCACCATCAGCTGTGCTTTAAGGAGTCCTTCCCTTATTTTAGGGGGTGTAAACAGACAGACCAAGGAAATAAAAGCCCCACAATCATTCCAGATTTTATTTTTGATTTATCTCGGCACACGAAGGACAGCTGCCCAAATCATCCTGGAAAAGGAGGCCGACTTTGCCCCTTGAATTGTTAAAAATATTGCAAGTTATATAAAGACAGGGTGGAATAAGTTACCAGAGCCCCTGTTGTCCCATCTCCCTGCCCTGTGGTGCCCGGAACTTGGGGCTGTTTGCGTGACAAAGCCCCCAAGAAATCCCAATAACTCACAACTGACACAATATTTTAGGTTTGGTTTTTGGGCATTATTTTGGCCACAACTTTATTTAAAATACAATTTAATTCTGAGTGTTGGCTTAGGCTTTGGTTAATCCTTCTGTCCACTCTAAGGGACAGGACCATTTCCATCTGACCATTGGGTCAGGACCATACCATCTGCCCCATTGGGCAGGACCAATTCCATCTGACCATTTGGGTCAGGACCAGCTCCGACTTACCTAGGGGTTGGTAAGTCAAGTAAACACCCCAAGGGATTGGAGGTACGCAAGCTTTTCAAAAGAATGAGAAACCGAAAGGAACGTGGTCGTTAAGTTAGAAGTGGCTGTCAATCAACTCTAGGCACGCCCTGTGACTCATCCTAACTCACTGCCCACCCCCTCCCAGATTTCTTTCAGGCTCGTCCGCAAACGCCACTACGCTCTATAAGTGCAATGGACTTTGCTGTAGATTTCGGCATTTTGTGATCGGACAAGATCGGTAGGTAGATCCTAAACATGCTGGAGGCTCCCTGCCTTCTGACTTTCAACCAGCCTGTGGTTTGGCCCTCCCTGTCATCTTCTTAGCCCCGAGCTTCAATTTTGTCCTAGTAGAACACAGCAGGGAGGAGGTTGGGGGCAATCGAGAATGAGTTGGCTCTAGTTCCACCTACTGTGGGCCTCCCTGCCTTCCACGCCACCATGGGCACCAACCACCAGTGACTAAAGATTAAGGGTGCAAGACAGAAGGAGACCCCCGTGAGCATGTTTACTCAGAAGCAAGCCTCTCAGGTCCTGGTGAAGCTTGCTTCAGAGTGAGCACAGTTTAGGAATGTCAGCTGGGAGAACCATCCCACACAGGTTGATTCAAAAGGAAGTCTCACTGCATTCAACAGGGCTTGTTCCCAGGTAAGTATACAGGTACTGTAGAATGGATTCAAACCTCCCTGTGTCCCCCCCCCCCCCCGTATAATGGAAAGGGAGAGACCATTCAGTTCTGGGTTATGTGAACAATAACTCGTTGGACTTCCTTCATCTCTGGCAATTAGGCTTTTGGAATTGGTGAGCAAGGAAGAAGAAGGGCAAGCTCATTGCCAAAGCTTTGTGGTTGTTAGGTGGATATTATATATACTTCTTACTTCTATGCCGTCAGACCAGATCTTTCTCTCCCCAGCCATGCCAGGCCAAATTTGACAGGTGGGTGGGACCAATCACCTGTCAATCATCTGACATCACTTCGACATCAGATGCTGCTGCGCCCCAACGGTCGGGACTTCGAAGCGCAGCACGCGCTGTTTCAAAAGCACATTTGCAAGCAACCCTTTGCTGCTCTTTAAACCTCAAAAACCTTAGTTATACTGAAGGCCAGGCTTCCTCAACCTCGGCCCTCCAGATATTTTGAGACTACAATTCCCATTATCCCGGACCACTGGTCCTGCTAGCTAGGGATCATGGGAGTTGTAGGCCAAAAACATCTGGAGGGCCGAGGTTGAGGAAGCCTGCTGAAGGGTCTTTCCCACCTGGTTTGATACACCAGCTCTGATGAAATCCTGTTTTCTATCGATTTAAAAGCCACAGAGGTGTTTAGCTCTTTAGATTAGGATGGTGGTGGGTTAGGATCAGCCTTTCTAGATGCAGGGTGTGTGAAACAGGAACCTAACACCTTAGCACTCATGTGCGCTAAAGCAATGAGGTGCATTTGTTTTCCCATGGAGAGATTTCCCTTCTAAAGATTCCTTGGCAGGGTCGAGGGTTCTTGGACTCTGCTACAAACTCACACCAGCTAATTGTTATGCATTGATTACATTCATTACCCACCTTTCCTCCAAAGAGCTCAAGGCAACATACATGGTTCTCCCTCTCCCTGCTTTACCCTCGCAACAACCTTGCAAGGGAGGTTAGGCTGAGAAACAGAGAATAGTCCCAATGTCGCACCCATTGGCTGAATGGAGTTCTAGAACCCTAGCTTACCACCACAGCACAGGTGGTTCAAGGCATCCACAAACATGAAGAAAAAGTACTGGGGGAGGAAGGAGGGACAACGATTTGCCTGGGGCCAGGGCCAGGAACACAGAATGTGCCCAGGAAACCGAGGACGAGCATCCTGCCTCCGTTGGCATAGCCATTGCAGCTAGCAGCCAGTCATAACGGTGCCCCTCCATGAGGACAAGCCTGATCCTCTGAGCAAGGGTAGCAATGTGCTGCCCTCCAAATCTTGCTGGACTACAACTCCCATCCTCCTTGCCTGTTGCTGCACTGGCTGCTGGGTGTGGACCCCCTGAGAAGGCTGGTCAGATGTGGTGGTGGTGGGAAACAACCACACACTGATCTGCAGAACACCCAACCTTTCCCCTTGTTCAGCTCCTGTGAAACTGAAGCTACTCAATGAATTCTAACCAAAAATAATAATATTCAAACTGCATCATATTGCAGATTTAGAATATGCTTGTGTTTTTCCAGACCTGGAGGTTTGTCCTCAGCCCCCAAGCCCTGCATGGAAAATCTGATGGGATTAGTTTGTTAATTGATCTTATTTTATTGCCAGTGTTTTGCAACACCAAATGTGCAATACCACCAAACATGAAACTTTAACTCCTGCTCAAACATCCTGTTTATTATTATTTTGGGGGTGGGGTGGGGTGAGAAATATACTACACCCTACAAATTCCAACATACTCAGACTCCAGGCCTCAATCTCGACTCATTTCCCTTCTCACAAAGCTTACCAATTCCTTTTTCTGCCCTTGCTCCTCTGCCTTTAATAGCAGCTCAATTCATTGGAACTTGGGGTGGCAGGTGAGGGGGGAGAGATATTTTTTTCATGGCTGGTCCCCTTGTAAACTGAACCCTTGTCCGAGTCACAGAAACAAAGGTTGATCGCAAAAAGCTGGCAACTTCCTCGTCTGCGCGATACCTACCAAATACCATTTGCAGTAAAACCAATAGAAACCAACCAACCAACCAACCCAATAGCCTCACACCTAGTAATTGTGTTCCCGGATGGCCTGATGGGTGATCAGTTCTGTTTTCCTAGACTTCAGAGACAAGAGCAGCTTCAAATGGGCTCAGCAAATGTCACTTCGTTTTCTTATTGCCCCCTCTCCCAGCAGTTTACGAAGCCAAAACAATTTTTCACAGAACGGTGCCACAAATACCTGCCAAACTACGTCCATTAATCAGCGTTTTGGATCAGTAAGCCCAGACACATACGAGACGCCTCTTGCCTCCTGCTCTATCAGTTGCCAAAATTTGGATGCTGATGAAATCTCAAAATTAAGGGAAGCTGGACCTCATGAATTTTTGCCACTTTAAAAAAGACACCCCCCAAACCCCAAACCTCTTAATGTTCTTAATTATACTCCATTCCCTTCCTTGTGTTACTTCAGGGTCTGCTAAATGGATTTTGCTCTGCTTTCTCTTCGCTCTAAAGTGGCACTTGAGGGCAAAGCAGTGTTTACGAGCCGGCATCACAGGGAATAATAATAATAATAATCCTATATGGCAACTTTTCCTGCCACTCACCTACAAAAGTTTGATGCGTCTTGAAATGTGGTTTTAAAGACAATTTAAACAAAATAATTTCAGAGCTGGCTACTCTCTTACACAGCTGAGAAATAAAGGCCTGGGAAGGGGAGGCAGCCACAAGGAGGGGCAGTTTTGCTGGGGAATTTGGAGGGGGAATGATCCGGCAAAAATAATAAAAACCACCCAAGAAAGATGAAAGCTTTCTTGTCCTGAAAACCAAGAGGTCTCCAGAGTTCTGTTGTACAGGCATGTTTAAACCTGGAAATCATTCCAGGCGCTGCAATTGTGTCACCCAGCACTGAGCTTCAGCTAAAATTACACATTTGTTTCCTCTTCAAAAAGGTGGCTTTTATTTTAATTTCCTTTTTTTTAAAGAAAGGGCAAAACTTGATAAGCAATTAGGTTACAAAAATTCAGAAGCTCTACTGTCACAGGTATAAAAATAACACTGTGGATTTATTTAGCTACACTTTAAGAGGAGAGGCGGCACTGAAGCCCCTTCTGAAAAAGGTGGCTTGACCCCTCCCTCTTTTCAACTCCAAAAAGAAAACATAAAAGAGGAAATGAACTGGAGAAAGGGTCTGCTATCTTTTGCCCCCGCCTCCCTCTCCCTCTCTCCCCCCCCCTCTCTCTCACACACACAAGCTCAAAGCCAGTGGAAATCTGCTCAAAATACCCTCCCCGCTAAACGATTCCTGCTCCCCTGCTAACTTAGAGCCCTCTGGCTTCCGAACCTTTCTCCACATGACTTCAAGAAATCAGAACCTAGATGCCCACCCTCCATCCCATTGACACAGGCAAGCGAGTCTAACCCCATCCTGTGGGATGCTTAGACATCCAGAGTCCTATTCATGGTGCCCTTTTGGAGGGGGGACGCGAGGGGAGGGGGAAGAAATCTACTGGCTCTCTACCTCCGGCCATCTGTTACCATCTCCCGCCCCCCTCCTCCTGGAAAAACCGCTTACCCTCAAATGCCTTGCTCTGACAGCCCTCCCTAAGCCTACAAACTCCACGCGTAACGCTCGCCAGTGACGAGCCGGGCGGTGCTTTCTGAAAGACGAATTTATCTCCTCGCTTAAAGCTGTCTTTTCTGTGCCCCACCCCCACCCCCGGTAGTACAATTCCAGGCGATACTTTGAGCTCAGAATTTCTTCTTCTCTTCCTCTTTCTTCTCTCTCTCTCTCTCCCCCCCCCCAAGTACTGTCCCCTCCGGCTTTGTTGTACTTCGCCTATTCAATCCCACCGCTGCCACCAGCGCATCCAACGCGCGACGGTACCGGGGCGCAGCGCTTCGTGGTTGCGCGGAACGAGCGCCTTACCTTTATGCATGCCGGTGTATTTATCCTTAATGACTGTCAACTCGTAGATTTTGCCGAACTGCTCGAAGATAGGCTTAAGGTCCTTCTCCTCTAAATTCCGGGGGATTTGTCCAATGAAAAGTTTGATGGCGTCTGGTTCCTTCATTGGTCCAAAAAGGAGCGAGCAGGAGCGAGCCTCGAATTCAGAATGTTAACCAAAAAGGGGGGGGGAGAGAAAGAAAAGGGGGGAATCGCGCCGGAACAAAACAAAGAAAAAAGGAAAGGAAAAAAGAGCAGAAAATCCCAAGCTGGACTTGGTCGTCTTCGTCGTGTGTGTGTGTGGAAACAAAGAGATCAAAAGCCGGCAGCAGTTTGGGAGACAAAATTTCCCTCCAATCTCGCTTTAATTGAACGGCATTTCCGTCTGCCTCGCTTCTCTCCCAAATCCTTCAATTATTATTATTTTCTTTAAAAACAAGCAAACAAAAAAGGATGAGGAAGTGTGGTGGGGGGACGAGAAAGAGAGGGACAGAGATTTCCCTTCCTTTTTTCCCCCGCGTGCCAAAAAATACAATAAAATTCCTATTTAAAAGATAAAAATAAAATAATAATTCTTTTTTTAAAAAATGCAAAGAGTTCTACGATCCGGCCTTATCCAAGGGTCGTGGGCAGCCCCCAGACCCTCATTCTAATTCTTCTGATCAAACAATTACAAAGCTTGCAAGCAGTTAATTAGTTTATTGATTAACTTTCCGTGGCGCGGTTGAGATTCTGGGGTTTCTTGTGATTTCCTCCCCTTCTTCTTCTCCTCCTCCTTCCCCCCTCTCTTTTCCTCGCTTATTGATTCATTTTCGCACCCTGCCGGCTCTTTCCCTCCCTCCCACCCCTTTAAAATTTCCTTCCTTCCCTCCCCCCCAGCCCCACCTCAAGAGCGCGATTTCGGCTGCTTTTTCGGGTTTGACGGTCCCTTCCTTTAATGGATCTTGAGCTCTGTTTCAAATCTTTTTCTTTACCAACAAAACCTCCAGCAGCACACAGAGCCCTGGCAGCCCCTCCTCCTTCCCCCCCCTGACTAATAATCATGTCAGAGTAAGGGACCGGCAACAAATTACCGGCTCGGGAGAGAGGAGAACAGCGCTCGGGCTGAGAGGGGAGCCATGCAAAAAAATCGCAAGCGCTGAGAAAGCAGCTCTTTGCCTGCTTTCAAAGAGTGACCTGGAAACTTTGCAGAACCACCCGGGGGCAAATAACGCCTCCCTCCCAGGGCCCACCTTATTTCTGTGGGATACTGGGATGGGATATTGCTTAGGGGCTGTTGTCCGGGTCGAGATTTAATTTTGGAGGTGTTAATGTTCCTGTTATTGATACTCATTTGTTGCCTCTTAATTTTCAGATATGCCTGTTGTCTTTGTCCATGGAGTTTTCTTGGCAGGGATACTGGAGTGGCTTGCCAGTTCCTTCTCCAGGTGGATCATGTTTAGTCAAAACTCTCCACTATGACCTTTCCACCTTGGGTGGCCCTGCATGGCATAGCTCATAGCTTCTCTGAGTTATTCAAGCCCCTTCGCCACAACAAGGCATTGATCCATGAAGGACAGAGGACGAGATGGTTGGACAGTGTTCTCGAAGCTACGAACATGAGTTTGACCAAACTGCGGGAGGCAGTGCAAGACAGGAGTGCCTGGCGTGCTATGGTCCATGGGGTCACGAAGAGTCGGACACAACAATTTTCAGATCTTATTTGTTTGGTTGTTGTTGTTGTTTAGTCATTTAGTCATGTCCGACTCTTCGTGACCCCATGGACCATAGCATGCCAGGCACTCCTGTCTTGCACTGCCTCCCGCAGTTTGGTCAAAATTTGTTTGGTAATAACCTTTATTGGGATTTTTTTATTAAAGTGATACAAAACAGTTCCAAGAACAATGCAAAAAACAAATAAACAATAAGAAACATAATATTCCCCCAGCTCTGCTGGTTTCTTTTGGTCTCCCTCCGAATCCTATCGGGTTTCACTGTGTTTTTTAGATTTTATTATGACTCACGTGGGGATTGTGTAATTTCCCTGTGTTTGTTTTGATACGTTTTTTTTATTTAGTGCTTATGACTACTTTTGTTATACTTTTGTTATTACGTAAATCTTCTCATGTTGCAAGCTGCCTTTTCAAGCGGTCCCCTGGTGTCATAATGATTGACAGGTGGGTGGCCCCATCCAGGCAGAAGGCAGGAGGGGTGAAGAACTGGCTGGATCTAGTTCCCAACCCCTCTGTCAGAACATGGACAGAATAAAAAAACAGGCAATCAAACAGTTCCATTTAAACAACAACTCAATGGTTCAGATTGAGAGACCAGGGGAAAGACGTCTGTGAAGCCCCTCTGTATACATCTTGCAGTAGTGAAATCCACAAGTTATTTTCATGCCTCGTGTATGACATAGGACTTCCCCGTCTAATTCGCTCCCTGTAGTCATAAGAACCAAGGAAGGGTTTTCTGGATCAGGCCAGTGGCCCATCTAGTCCAGCATCCCGTTCTCACAGTGGCCACCCAGATCCCTGTGGGATACCTGCAAGCAGGATTCGAACACAAGAGCCCTCTCCCCCTCCTGCAGTTCTCAGCAACTAGTATTTGGAAGCAGGCTAAGGAATAAACCCTACACAAATCTGGAGTGGAGTCCCTAAGACGGTTCAGTGCTGTCTTGTGCGTTCCCTCCTGGAAACTCCTGCAGCCAAGTTGTATAAAAGTTTGTATAAAACCAAATGTATTGCTCTGCCTTCCTTTGGACCACATCAGTGAGACCGGCTGGTGTCTCGTCATCTGGGCAGCCCAGGACCTCCATGCACACTGCCCAGGCTTGCCCCCCCCCGAGGGATCACTGGTGAGACTAACGCAGCAAAAACAACGCAGGAGACAGGGGTTATGGGTTTGCTGGTCCAAGGGTAATCTGAGAGGCGAGGTCCAGGGCCGGTCCAAAGTCTAATGAATCAACAAGGGGTCAGTCCAATGAAGCTGAGGCAGGGTGCAGGGCAGGAAACTAGGTGAGGTCAGGAGCAGGATCTGGCAAGCAGCAATGTTGCTCCCACAACCTGGGTCTGACCGCCTTTTATCTCTGATGAGGTAATGGCCAGTCCTGATCTCTGAAGACGAGCACTCCTCCTGCGAGTACTCAGGTCTCTCAGCCCTGAGTCTCTGCAGCTCAGGAGACACTGGAGGGTTACTGGACCCATCTCCTGACCCAGCCGGTAGTGGAACAGCTGTTGGCAATGAGGTATTCTCAGCACCTGGAGCCAGGACAGGATCAGGCCCCTGACTCAGCCCAGCTGGTGCTTGTTGCAGGGGAACCTGAGCAGACTGAGGCTCTTCAGGAATAGGCCCCAGACTAAGTTCAGCCGATGTCCCAGGCAGAGGGTCCAGTACAGGCTGCGATTCCTCTGGCTCCAAACCCAAGCCTGAGTCCCAGGCCATCACACCTGGTCTCTGCAGCCATTGTGATTCTTCAGCGGTTTGACTTCACCCCCAGAGGCACACTCCATTGTCTCTCAAGACAGATGGATGGAAACAACAACTGGCTCTCACCGTGGTGCCAGAGCATAGTTACTGTGGTTAGCAGCATTCACTAGCCTTTCGTCCATGACTTTGTGCAATCTTATTTGAAAGCCATCTAAGCTAGCCACCCCAGAAACCCAAAGATTGGAAACATCCCTTGATGTTTTGGGGAACTTCCTGAAGATAACCCTCAGGATGCTTTCCCCATTTTTATTTTATTTGCCAAATGGGAATCCTCAAAAAAGAGATGTTGTTTCTCTTCCCCTCTCCAGCTTATAGAAAGGGGCTGGAAAAACCCCTTTTTGTCCTCGGATCTTATAGAAAGATTGTCACAAACGTCCTCCGATAATAATCAACAAGAATCTGACACCAGGTAAATTAACCCAAAACTCTTTGGGTTGGTATCCAGCTAAACAATGTGCAAAGTAGACGGACACTGAAATAAGTGGATCAACGTTAGTCATGCCCATGAATGCCAATGAGTTGTACTAAATTATCATCAGAGTAGACCCACTGAAATTAATGAGTTAGTCTTGCCCATGAATTTCAATGGATGTGCTCTGAGTAGGCCTAGCAATGGATACAATCCTTTGCTACTGCAGCATAGGTTAAACAAAGGATAATGTCTGTCATTCAAATGTGTCAAGGGAGCCCAAAATGCATGCATCCAATCCAGCTCACGACTGCTAATTACTCCTGCTCATGGGATGAGCAAAGGAGTGATTAAAATCAGGGTTTCATTGGAGACATCCTGGCCCCAGAACTTATTTTCAGTGCTGATGTTTAAACTGGAAATTGGCAGGCATTTAGCTGGCTGAGGGGCTGGCGGGCATCAAGTTGGGGATGGACTGGTCCAGGAAGACAGATATAAATACAGTTACACACACACACACACACACACACACACACACGGAACACACACCTGCCCATCAGATCTACTAAGCGCAGCTCACCCGCACAGCCCTTAGTGAAAAATTAATTGGCTTACACAGAGGTTTTAAAACCTTAAGAACATCAGAAGGGCCTGTCTGCTGGATGAGGCCAAAAGGCACATCTAGTGCAGCACTTTGTTCTCACAGTGGCCAACCAGATGCCCCAGTGAGAAGCCCACAAATGGGACCTGAGTGCAAAAGCAGCTCTCCCCACCTGCACTTCCCAGCAACCAGCACTCAGAAGCATTTACAGCCACTGGTTGTGGAGGTGGAACATAGGCAGCATGGCCAATAGCCACAGGTAGCCTATTCCCCTATCGATGTGTCTAATCCTGCTTTAAAGCCATCCAGGTTGGTAGACCACCCTACAACTTGTGGGAGAGAATTCCAAAGTTTAGACTATGCACTTTGTGAAGAGGTCTCTCCCTTGTGTGAGTCCTGTCTCTCCTAAAATTGCTAAGAACATAAGAGGACAAGGAGAGCCCACTGGATCAGGCCAAGGGCCCATCTAGGCCAGCATCCTATTCTCACAGGGGCCCCCTAAATGCCTCTTCTGGGAAGCCTACAAGCAGAATCTGAGTGCAAGAGTACTCTCGCCTGCTGTGGCTTCCAGCAACGGGTATTGAAAAGCATTACTTCTTCTTCGTTTGATGGCCCTGAGTTCAAGTATCATAGAATCACAGAACTGTAGAGTTGGAAGGGACCCGAAGAGTTATCTAGTCCAACCCACTGCAATGCAGGAATCCTGACCACAGCCATCCCTGGATGGGCTAGAACCACCAACCTTCTGCTTAACAGAGAGACACACTGACCCATTGCGCCACCAGTACAATGAGTGAAGAGGAGTGTCTCCCCATTCAATTTCTCTACAGTTTACAAATTTGATGCATAACAGATTTCCTGTATTCAAGCTCTTTCCCTCCCAGATTTTTTGGATGCTTTCGATAGGAAAAACGTACACGCAAAGCTTTTAAAAATCTTGATAAATGTGTCTCTGAGATTTGGCACAGTTCTAACGCACGGCGCCTGGGTGCTCTGCCCAAAATTTCAGACCATTTGGATAACAGCATTTCATTAGCATATAAAGAACGCTCAGACCCTGGAGGCTGGTTCATTAGGGTGAATGGGACTGTGCCCTGCCAAACTCATGTCTGTTGTCTACCAGTCACCACCTGTCTGTCTTCTTGCAACCCGTCCAGCGGGTGGTGACACTGGCTGCCATCTTCCTCCTCCTTGATCTCAGTGTTGCCTCTTTAGAATTGAGCAGGGAGGAGGATGAAGACAGAACCAGAATGAGTTGGCCCTGCCTTCCATTAGCTCTGGCGCCTCCTGCTGTTGGGCTCCCTGCATTCCACCCTACCAGTGGGTGGCTTCCATCACCGTGCTCAGGGTTTACAATGACGCTCAGCCTCTTCCGTCCTTACAGGCATCCTGCCTGTGTCTGTATATTATAAGACAATGGGGGCATTCAAATACACTGCAGGGAAAAAGAACCCACCGTAGAAATCCAGAACCAAATAGGTGAATCTGTGCATAGACAGTGCAAACTTGATCCACAATGTGATAAAAGATGGATAGAAGAAAGTACTTTTTTAACACAGCAGATACTCTGGAACTTCTGCACAAGACATTCATGGCCACCATCTTGGATGGTTTTTAATGAAGACTGGACAAATTCATGGAAGATGAGGCCAAAGAGCCACTGTGGGTAGTGGTGAGAGAGCTGGACTAGGACCTGGGAAAGAACAGGGTTCAGATCCACACTTGGCCATGAAGCTCACTGGGTGTGACCTTGGGCCAGTCCTTGCTTCTCAGCCAAAGCTACCTCACAGGGTTGCTGTGGAGAATAAATGAGAAATGTAAGAAGAGCTGGCTGGGTCAGCCTAACAGCCCATCTAGTCCAGAATCCCTGTTCTCACACTGGCCAAGCAGATGCCCCATGGGGGAAGCCCACAAGCAGAATTAGAGCACAATAACACTTTCCTCTCCTGCGGTTTTCTGATAATTTGGAACCAAGGGGCACTGTTCCCTGTGGCAGCGAGTTTAACTATGCTATGTAGGCATAAAGCCATGTGCACCACCTCAAGCCCCTTGAAGAAAAAGGTGGACTAGAAATAATTTAAATAAATAAATAAATAAATAAGCAAGCTTCAACACAAGGCCCATTTCCCTTCAGTCCCTGGAGGAAGCCAGGACATGGACAGCCAGACCCACGCCAGGAAGAGGGAGAAAGCGCACCCCTCTCTTTCTACCCCACCCTACATTAAACGCAACTGACTTGCCTAAAGTTTTCCTCTCCTTTGCTGCCGGCTAGGAATTTGTTGAGCATCCCTAAGCCGCCTCCATCGCACTGCCCCATTGTTCGGCTATGGAGCTGTCCTCGGTGCTGAAACACAGCTGGCCTGATCACAATTAGAAGAAAGCCCTACCTTGGGGAGGACGGGCAGGAAATGGACCGGAGGGAAGGAGGCTGGAGCAACCCACCCCCCTCTCGCTCGCTATGGAGGGAGGCAGAGAGAAAGAAAGAGGGACGGAGGGAGGGGGAGAAAAGGCTGTGCGAGCAGCCAAACCTCTGCCCACCTCTTCTCTCTCATATGCATACGATTCTATTCTATCCATTCGCACAGGCACGAGACTTGGGGCGTAACCGGCTCCTGCGCTCACCCTGGAACCTTCCGCCACCCCCAGCACCAGGATATATATATATGTATATTACACACAAAGAGAGTGCCTCTGAGCATATGCAAAGAGGCTTGCTTTCAAAAAGCAGCCCGCCTTATGCTTCAGGGATCTGGAAAGGCTGAAAGAGACCCCTGCCTTAAACCCTGGAGAGCCACTGCCAAATGACGACGACGACGACGACAACAACAACAATCCAGCTTTCCCCCAGACAGGGTCTCAAGGTGGCTTGCACAGATTAAAGCATAGACAAAATAAAAAAAGATTAAAAGATAATTATAAAGTAATTAAACTCTAGTAGAATTAGAACAATAAAAAATTTACCCAAATACAGAAAAGTGTCAATTCGTGCTGACCATACTGAACTAATGGACCATGGGGTTGATGCAGTAGAAGGGAGCTTCCTCCTGTGCCCTTTGTTCAGAGCCGTGAGGACTGGAGGCTTGCTTTGTTGTCAGGGCAAGGATCTCATGTCTACAGTGGACAACTTGCTTAGCTTGCAGAAGGTTCAATTCTTGGCATCTCCAGAATGGACTGGGAAGGCACCCTCTCAGAATCCCTAGAGAATCACTGTTGGGCAATGTTGACATTGCTGAGCTACACGGACCCCAATGGCTGACTCAGTACAGAGGCAGATTCTGTGGTTCCTGAGGTAGGTTTTCAAGGCAGCCAGTCACACAAAGAACAACAACAACAAAAATCAGCCAGACGAAATCAAAAATCTACGTTAAGGCAATACTTTAGAAAATTAGGAGCAAGTTTCTGGGTCCTCCAGAGTTCTTCTCTCAGTCTAGATGGTGGAAGAGTTGTGGGGTGCTTAAAAACTTACATATTGTTTTTTTAAAAAAAAATTGGTGGCACAGTTAGTGTGACTTTTACAAGTCCGGACATCTATTTTTCTTTTAGAAAATATGTCCAAGTATTGTTCCCAGTATTCCCTGCCCTCTCCTTGTATAAGGATGTCTCTGTGGCATTTCATGCTTGCACAACTCCCTAGGCCTCTAATCTGAAAACCACCTTGGAAGGTAGGATGCCGACCTGCCTGTTGTATATCTCAAAGATTAGAAGACTTGTCTGCACCTTTTCTGCAAAGAAAGGGTAAAGCCTTTGGGTCTTGGGTGGCGGCGGCGGAGGGGGGGGGGTAATACACAGATATGGGAGAACCCAATATATTGGTCTGGAGACATAAAACCAAAACAGCTCCCTGTGGCTGTTTTGGGCCTCCCTGGGCATGTGGCCACAAAGACAGTGAGAAGATCTCCTGCACAAAATGGATCAGGCTTAGGAAAAGATAGGCTAGATCAGAGGCCAACCAGATGCCTGGGAAAAGCTCACACACAACCTTCGGCTGCTCTTCCTTCCTGGCAATTGGCATTTAGAGGTATTCAGCCCTCCTGGCTGTAATAAAGGTAAAGGTAAAGGGACCCCTGACCATTAGGTCCAGTCGCGGACAACTCTGGGGTTGCAACACTTATCTCGCTCTATAGGCTGAGGGAGCTGCTGTTTGTCTGCAGACAGCTTCCGGGTCATGTGGCCAGCATGACTAAGCCGCTTCTGGTGCACAGAAACGCCGTTTACCTTCCCGCTGGAGTGGTACCTATTTATCTACTTGCACTTTGACGTGCTTTTAATCTGCTAGGTGGGCAGGAGCTGGGACTGAGCAATGGGAGCTCACCCTGTCGCGGGGATTCGAACCACCAACCTTCTGATCAGGAAGCCCTAGGCTCTGTGGTTTAGACCACAGCGCCACCCGCATCCCTCTCCTGGCTGTAATAGCAAAGGACAAATCTGTCTTCCTCCATGTGTTTGCTGAATCCCCTTTTAAAGCCATCTGAACTGCTTACTCTGTTCACCGAAGGTGGCGCAGGAGAATCTGGGTTGACCATGCTCCCTCTACCCTGGTGGGGCAGGCTCTAGGGGTCTCCTGGTCAGCTGGTGTAAATGAGTGCCCCCCCCCCCAAAATCTACTGCTTGATCTAGGCCACTTCTGATTGGAGAAAACCAGTTTCAATCTATGCCATCATAGCCCATGCACAACAGCACTTTTCACGCCATCGCAACCACATGCCTGAGAACATCATTGCAGGGGGTTGAACTAGATGACCCTCTGGGTCCCTTCCAATTCCATGATTATATCCCATTCCAGGCCAGCAGTCCTGCCAGCTCAGATTGCCATGTCTAGCATTTTGACTCCTCACAGAGGCCAGACAGATGCCTCCAGGGCAGCCCTCAAGCAGGGCAGGCGGCCTGAGCTGCCCCCTGGCACTTGAATTTCAGGGGCATACTGCACCTATACATGGGTGTTCCGTTCCTAAAAATCATGCCAATAAGAGAAGAAGGAGAGACCTGCTTAATCAGAACAGGTAGTCATCTCAAGTCCAGCTTCCTGCTTCCAGCAGTGGACAGCCCAGAAGATCTCTGGGATGCCCTTATTGTTAGCATACTTTCCAGTGCATGCCACCTTTTTGCAATGGCTCTAGGTTTGAGGGGGAGCATCCCCAGAGCAAGAGCTCCCCTAGGCCCCCCTTTCCTCCCCCTTCTCTCTCCCCCCTTCCCCCCATCTGTACCAGTGTCCAGGAGGATAGAGGAGGGTTTGGGCTGTTTTTGTTGTTGCAAAGGAGGAACAGCAGGAGCAGCCACAGCAGAGACATGGCCCAAGAGATGGGCAGTGCCTCTCTGCCACACGGAGGTCTCAGCCAATGCCCCATGCTGCTGCTGCTGCTCCCTGGTGCCTTCCAAGGCTGCCAATTCCCTTCCCTTCTCACCCCCCACCCCACCCCATGGCTAATAGCCTCAGCGCCGCCACCTTTAAAGCGTTAGACTTGCGGAACCTCCTCTTGTAAGAGGCCCTCGGCGCCTCAGCGTGGGGATGGGCGTGATGCCCGCCTGTGTAATATATATTGGCATCTGTCGAGGAGCGTGCACTGTTTGTTGATATTGGAGATGACAAGATGATTTAAGAATTTGCTCGTTTCCACGATGATCTCATTCGTGCTGGGGGGGCCCAGAAGAATGAACTCTCCTCTTTGCTTCTCTTTCCCTCTATCTGTGTAACACACACACACACACACACACACACACACACACACACACACCATTCGTCTTATGCTAGCAGCCTGGTTCTGAGATACTCCCCATCCTCCCAGAGGCCAGTATTTAATTTTCTAAAATGAATGCCGTTGCTCAGCTGTAATTTGCTTTGACCTGGATTACGGTGGATCAAATCAAGCGGAGAGGCAGTAGATCTCGAGAGCAGGAAAAGGTGTGCTTAAAAAGGGAGGCAGGCTGACAGCCCTCAAGATTCTCAGGGAGCCAGAGTTGGAAGGGTCTCCAAGGACCATCTACTCCAACCCCCTGCAAAGCAGGAATATCACAACTAAAGGATCCCTGGCAGAAGTTCTCTTGCAAAAGCATGGCTACATTTTCCGGGGGTGACGCCCTGTACCGGAAAGGTCTATCGCTGGAGAGCTCTAAACAAAAAGGGCTGTGTGCAATTTGGTGGGGGGTAGAAACAGATTTGCAGGAAAAGTGTTCTCCAGGCAAGGCAGTGGGATCTGGTGTTGCTCAGTTAACTCCAAAGCAATCTGATCAAAGCTTGTCCAGGTGGGTGACGCTTTAATTCTAGAGCATTTTAGTCCAAAAGCAGGTTATAAGTCAGGGTCCAAAGGTGCCCTTCAGGTAGGGTTACCAGATGTCCCCGTTTCCCAGGGACAGTCCCTGGATTTGCGAACAAGTCCCTGGACAAATTCCATCCCCGGAATGTCCCCGGATTTCATCTAATGTCCCCGGGAAACGCAGCAGCGGCAGTCTCAGCAGCCCGGAGCAGTTGGCTCTGGCTGGCTTCAGGAGCTGTTTCATGCTGCCTAAAAGGTAAAGGTAAAGCGACCCCTGACCATTAGGTCCAGTCGTGACCGACTCTGGGGTTGCGCGCTCATCTCGCATTATTGGCCGAGGGAGCCGGCGTACGGCTTCCGGGTCATGTGGCCAGCATGACTAAGCCGCTTCTGGCAAACCAGAGCAGCACATGGAAACGCCGTTTACCTTCCTGCTGTAGCGGTTCCTATTTATCTACTTGCATTTTGACGTGCTTTCGAACTGCTAGGTTGGCAGGAGCTGGGACCAAGCAACGGGAGCTCACCCCGCCACAGGGATTCGAACCGCCGACCTTCTGATCAACAAGCCCTAGGCTCAGTGGTTTAACCACAGCGCCACCTGGGTCCTATCAGAGCTTGATTGCAAGCTGGAGGGGGCAGGGATCTCTCAGTTAGGCAACGGGAAGCCTCCCTTCCCATCTGAGGGATCCCCACCCCCTCCTGCTTGCATGCAAGTAGGAATGGGATTGGGGCTTCTCCAATGGGAAGGGAGGCATTGCGCTGCCTGAGAGATCCCTGCCCCCTCCTACTTGCACGCAAGTAGGAGTTGGGCTGGGGCTGCTCCTCAATGTGATTGATTGATTGTGTCCCTGGATTCATTGAAAAAAAATCTGGCAGCCTTACCCGGGCTTCAGGTGCTGTTGAACTCCCAGCTCCCATCAGCCCCAGGTCTTATAGCGAGGTATGAGGGGAACTGGAATACAACAACATTTGGAGGCGCCCATTCATGCTGACAAACAGTTTCACTGCAAAACAAAATGTGGGTTGCAACCAGCTAAGTCCTGCTTTGAGTAGACCCATTGAACAGACCCAAGCAGAAGAGCCCTCTCCCCTCCTGGGGCTTCCAGCAACTGGTAATCAGACCCACTGCTCCCTCCGCCAATGGAGGCAGAGCACAGCCAGCGTGGGGAGTAGCCACGGATGGCAATATTCTCCGTGAATTTCTCTAATTCTGTAAGGCTTTAAGAAGATCCCTACAGCAGGATCAGGCCAGCAGCAGCCCTTCTAGTCCAGCATCCTGCTCTCCCGGGGGCCAACCAGATGCCTGTGGGAAGCCCGCAAGCAGAACCTGAGTCCTACAGCAACTCTCTCCACTTGCCATTCCCAGAAACTGTTTGCCCAGAGGAAAGAGATTATAGCCATGGTAGCCAGTAGCCACTGACCGCCAAGGTAAGGGAGGTGATCCTGTTATTTCTCAGTGCTGGACAAAAACTTAACGCCCACCCCATCAGTGTAAATATGGAAAGGACACAGAAGAGGGTGCCCAGTGCATCTCTAGGGGAGTTGCTGTTCAGCTGGTCCAATGGAATGCGCTTCCAAGGGTGAACCAGTTAAGACCCTCTAAAACAGGACTGGGAACCTTTTTCCATTCCATGGGCTACTTTCCCTGCTAGGCCCCCTCCAGAGGGCTGCATGGCAGCTGTGGGCAGGGGGGCAGAGGAAAAGGGGGTGGAGCAGCAAATGTTAATTTGCTCCCATATTCTCCATTTAGGCAAGCAAGAAGCCTTATCCGAATGTAAAGATAATGGTGAACGGAACTTAAGATTGTGGTAAAATAATAATAATAATAATAATAATAATAATAATAATAATAATAATACAAATAATATAAATGTGGTCTAATCTGGGCTGGGGAGAATCCCAAGGGCCAGAAAGACAGGGCTGGGGGGCCACATCCAGCCCCTGCGCCTGAGGTTCCCAAAAACCTCCTCTAATAGTTTTTGGTTTAAGAGCCCGTTTAAACCTGGGAAGGGGTGTAGAATGTGCTTTCCTCGACAGCTTTGTTATCAGTCAGCTTTGTACCAACATTTGGGAGGATGGGGGGGGGAGCTGGTTGGATGGAAGGAACATACACTGGGGAGGGGGAGGGCGTCAAGGCGAGCCTGAACAGCTTGAGCCCCCCATGCCAGGGGGTGGAGGAGAAGGAGAAGAGAAAGTGGGTCAGGAGGCAGCCCGTGGCTTACAGAGACGGAACAGCTGCTGGAGACGGAGGAGGGCAAAAGGCAGGTTTGGCAGAGGGGCGAGAGTGGAGAGTGGAGAGGATGTCCCTCCGTCCTGATTTGGAGACTGGCCAAGGTGAGTCTTGGCAAGAGTTGGGGGGGGCTGCTGGGAATGGCCTGCCCTTTCCTGGATGTGCTGACAGGGTTTCCCCAGCTGATTTCTGACCATGAGGGGATGATAGATGTCTGCACCTCAAGACTCAAACCAGTTTTTATACCGTCACAGATAACAGGGAGCCCAGGGAACTGGCTTGTGTTCGGTTAGGCCATAGGTCCATCTAGCTTAATACTGCAGACAATGACTGGCAGAAGCTCTTCAGGTCTTTCCTGGCCTTGTATTGGGAAATGTTGGGGATTGAACCTGGGAACTTGAGCGTGCAAAGCAGGTGTGCCCTGCCACACAGCTACAGAGCTTCCCCTTAAAATAGAGAAAGATTCCAGGCCCTGTGGTTCTGAACAAAGAGATGGTTTAAATGGGAAGTTGGTCCTTCTAGCTTAGCACTGTTTACAGTGACTGGCAGTGGCTCTCCAGGGAGTTGGACAGCGTTCTTTCCCCAGCCCTACCTGTAGATATCACGTTGAACCTGGAACCTTCTCCATTCAGAGCACGTGCTCTACCCCTGAGCTTCACCCCTCCTCCTTGCTCAGTACAAGGGATTATGGGAAAGAATTAGCAATAGTTTTGCTGTGTGCACCTGTCTGTCTGTGACCTCCCTGGGGCGCAAGTCTGAGCAGTGCATATGGAGGTCCTGGGCTGCTCATATGACAATACCCCCTCTCAGCCTCACCGATTGGGTACTGTGCTGGTCCCTAGGGTTACCCAAGAGGCATAGTCCATTGCTCAAAGGTTCAGGGTCGAGACAGTCTGAAGTAGCCAAAGCTGGGAGCAGTCAAAGGCGCCATCCGACTGCTTTTGGGACTCCATGCTGGATTTGTGTAGCCTTTTCTTCTCACAAATATATTCCATAAGGCTGCTAGGTGGGCTCCCTTCCCAGGCTGATGAGCCCCATCTTCCCCACCTGCAAGACTTTAATCCAGATGTTTTGAGACTACAGTTCCCATCATCCCTGACCACTGGTCCTGCTAGTTAGGGATCGTGGGAGTTGTAGGCCAAAAACATCTGGAGGGCCGAGGTTGAGGAAGCCTGCTTTAATCATTGTTCACCACTCAGTTCTATCCCACCCCGTTCTATCCACCTGCCCCTTCTCCAATTTATACACAGACCAGTGAACTCTCAAGAGCAGTAAACAAAACATCAACCGCTGGCCTATGATTATGGTTACGATTCCCACCGCAGTGCCCCAGTTAACACAGGATTTTGCTCCCAAAGTTAAGGCAAGCTCAATTTCTGCTGTTTGGAAGAGCTGGGAGCCAAAACCCAGAAAGAAATTCAAATTTCAGGAGCATCTCCAGCTAATTCCAGGGAAACCTCAAATGCAATGATGACCCAGGGGGCTTGGGATGGAGGTGAGAAATTGCACCTTCTAAGACAATATGCGCCTATCCCTTGAGATTTGTACTTCTTTAAATGTTGTGATGCTGTTCTCCAGCAACAACAAAAGTGTACAGAAATGCTTATATTACTAGGGTAAATATAACACATATATTAGTGAGAACCACCTGCCAGAATGAATTAGAGGAAACTGCAAATCCACATACTGAAATCCTCACTTTCTACAAATTTTGCAATGCATTCTCCAGCCAAGTCATGTGCACAAAAATGCATATACTGGGCTGGGATAAAAGTATGCATATAAACATATATATTAGGGGAAGTTGCTTTGCAATGTGTGTGTGTGTGTGTGTGTGTGTGTGTGTGTGTAGGTTGGGCCAGACAGCATACAAAAACGTGTCTATTGGGATTAATTTGCACTAAACCACTGAAGATTTTTTGCATGGACTTTTTAAACAACAAAAATGTACAAACTGATGGGGAATGTGGTGAACGGAACTTAAGATGGTGGAAAAATGAGAAACCGGAATTGACAGTATTTGCTTGTCCTTATCCTATCCCAAAGGGGGCGTGGGTGGTTGGCAAGATCAGAAGATCAGTGGTTCGAATCCCCGCGACGGGGTGAGCTCCCGTTGCTCGGTCCCAGCTCCTGCCAGCCTAGCAGTTTGAAAGCACATCAAAGTGCAAGTAGATAAATAGGTACTGCTCTGGCGGGAAGGTAAACGGCGTTTCCGTGTGCGGCTTAGTCATGCTGGCCACATGACCTGGAAAAACTGTCTGCGGACAAACGCTGGCTCCCTTAGTCAATAAAGCAAGATGAGCACCGCAACCCCAGAGATGAGCACTGCAACAGTCAGGGGTCCCTTTACCTTTACCCTATCCCAGAGAATATTTGGGATCTCCCAGCTGGCAAGCCCCCTCCCCCGCTTGCTGACTGCCAAAGGGCTTCTGCAATGCTGTGCTAACTGGCACAAGGACTCTTGCCCACCCAGGGCACTCTTGCTTCTTTGGACGAGGAGACAGGGTTTACCCATCAGCCTTCATGGTTAGTAGCACCACACAGCACAGGGCTCATTTGTAACAGACAGTACTGCAGCTTTTTCTGCAGGGAGTTGAGGTGATAAATTTGGAGGGATGGAGTGGGGGGGGGAATGGATCTCCATCTTAGGGGTGCTCCCCTCCCCAAAACTTGGCTTTCAATGGGGCTGCTCTAACTTAGTTGGGTAATGACAACCCCATCTCCGACTTAAGGGATTCAGGGAAACTTTTTTCAAAAGCCAAAAGGTTTCTTGGGTTTGTTTTTTTTAAAGCCCTCAGATGTACAATCTAAAAAGGCACAACACCAAAGGAAAATGGGTTGGGAGGGAGGAAATAATAGCCAGACATCATTTAGTTTTTGAATGCTTTCCATCAGGGAAAACTATCAGAATGGGAGGGCAACGTTATGGAAAGCAAAGATGATTGTCGGAAGAGGAACTGTTTTTCTAGTCTGTAGTGCTAGACTCAGAAAATTGACAGTTCAGGCATCTGACAACCTGTTTGGGCGATCCTCTCTGCTGAATTTGCAGCTGGAGCAACTTGAAGCCTCATATATTGTTCTGTTTGCAGAAGGTGCTTGCTCAATGTGTCTTGAGACCTGATCAGTGCCAGGTATAGCACCTAAATGAAACTGCTGGAGCTGGGAAGGTACAGAAGGAAACAGTTTTGTCCATTTAGGGAACTTCTGCACCCTTCTGGATGTTTAAAAAATGAACGTCCCCTACAAATCACCCCAGATCCACCCCACCCCCAGTTAATTGGTGCCCAACCCCAAATCTATTTCTCTTCAGTTCATTTACTCCCAAATCTGCCTCCAAATCAATTTGGCTGCTTTTTGATTGCTCTCATTCATTGCCCTGCCCTCCAAATCATTTCGATATAAATTAATTTATGCCCTTCAAATTAACACCTGCTAAGTAAGCCTGATTCAGTTTCGCCTGAATTCATTACCCGTCTGGCAAATTCTCCGAGAACCTCAAGAAGAGGTTTGGGTTCCTTGCCCTGTGGTCCAACAACGAGCAAAGCCACACCTCTGTCTGTATAGGATGTTGGCTACCTTGTGGTCACATGGTGTGGATTTTAGCCAAATGAGGACAGGGGAATTCCTTCTTGCCACAGAGGGAGGTAGCCAACAACTCAAATTGGGGAGGGGCAGGGGGAGGCGGCCAGCTCAGGATGTAAATCTTGAGGACCTCTGTGCAATAGGGGTTGTACGCAATGAGGATCTGCTCCAAGTTGACCTGCTGGAAAGAATGGGCCCAAGTTAGCCAAATCCCTTAATGGGTCTACTCGGAGTAGGACTAACACTGTCAACGACCCTAGCCAGATTTCTACATGCGCTCCTCTCTATTCAAGGAAGGAAGGAGCACGGCTGGAGTCCGAGGGCCCAATCCGACCAGGCAAAACACTCAAGGAGAGGGTGCGACGCAGGGCTGGAGAAGAGTGCAGCCTGGGCTTTTATAGAGAGGGTTTGACGGTCACATTCAGCCACTGGCTTTGCCTTTCCAGCCAAGGAAATGGAAAAGCCACGACTCCCCCCCTCCTGACTTTGCACCCCTAACCAATGCCTCCCTTGCCAAGCTCAGCCTGACCTGGAGTGCTCTTGCCAGCTGCCTCCTTCCCTCCTGCTGGGAGGAGGGAGAGCAGCTGGGCACCTCCTACGGCAAAACATGGAAGGACCACGGGAAGCGGCTTTCTTCAAGTCTATTATCTGCTCCCCACAGAGAGAGGGGGGGAGAAAGGAGAAGAAAGGGGGCACAGAGGCGGGGCTACAGAAGGGACATGTCTGAAAAGCTGCGGGGTGTATGGGGGCGGATGGGAGATCCTGCCTTCCCAGCGGGGGCCCTGAACACGTCATCTCTTGCAGAAAGGGAACCGGGCAGATTCAGCTCCAGTGACTTCTGGGAAGGCCAAGGCCGTTTTAAGCCTATCCGACACCGTGGTGCAAATATCCCTCCAGTGGCGCCCCTGCAACTCCAAAACAAGGGAGGGGGCAGTGGAAAATGTCCTCTGCCACCCCCCCACCCCAATCCCTGGTGTGGTGGCAGCAATCAAGCAGGAAAACATGCTGGCGGACATGCTCTCTGGCATCGGGGCGCCCAAGAAGGAAGCCCAGGAAGGCTGTGCGCTGCCTTTCGCCAGGAAGCAGGAGGAGGACAACGACCGGACCGTCTTTAGCAGATGCAAAGGTTTGGGAGGGAAGCTGCATGCATCTTCCACCCTAAACCTCTGTGGGGATCGCTCTCCTCGCATGGAGGCTTGGGAAGGAAGCTGCACGCCTGCCAGCCATATAGTTGGTGGGGCGCAACTGGCGGGCATGCAGGGAAAGGGGAGGCTGCCGGCAAAGCCGCGCAGTTCCCCTACTCGCTAGGGCGCCCCTGAGAGGTCAGCGCCCTGGCGCAATGAACCACTAAGACCAATGGGAAAGACGGCTCAGGGGAAGGCAGAACTGGCTCCTTTCTAAAGGCTGGCTACAGGGCTCCCACTTCCCAACATGCCTGTGACTTACCCTCCTCACCCACCCACTGCCTGGTCGCCTTCACCGCGACAGAGAAAGTGACTATATAAGAGCCAGCATGGCATAATGGTTAGAGTGTTGGACTAGGACCTGGGAGGCTGGGGTTTGAATCCTCGCTCAGCCATGAAGCTCACCAGGTGTGACCTTGGGCCAGTCACTGCCTCTCAGCCTTACCTGGGGGGCTTGCTTCCCCAGCCCTATGTGGAGATGCCAGGGATTGACCCTCTGCATGCAAAGTGGGGGCACTGGGAAAGGGTAGTTCTGTGAGGGGGGAGGCTCCTAACAACAGCACCCTTAGCAGCCTACATTTCCCAGGATTCCTGGGGGGAAGGCATGACTGTTTGAAACAGCACAATAGTGGTTTAAGAGCGGGGGGGGGGGGGCTGACCTATCTTCAGATACAGTTGAACCAGTACGGCACACCAGACCTTTCAAAACTGCACTGATTTTTAAATTTTTAGTAACATTCCAGTCCTCATGGTTCTAAAGAAAGCGTTGGCTTTAAATTGAGACCCGAGTCAGGCCATTGGTCCATCTAAGCCCAGCATTGTCCACACTGACTGGCAGCAGTTTGCCAGGGTTTCAGACAGGAGTGTCTTAATACTTGAGATATTGTCTTAATGCAGGGGTCAGCAAACCTTTTCAGCAGGGGGCTGGTCCCTCAGACCTTGCTGGGGGCTAGACTATATTTTGCAGAAGAAGAAAAAGAGCAAATTCCTATGCCCCACAAATAACCCAGAGATGCATTTTAAATAAAAGGACACATTCTACTCATGCAAAAACACACTGTTTCCCGGACTGTCCGCGGGCCGGATTTAGAAGGCGATTGGGCCGGATCCAGCCCCCAGGCCCGTGTGTGTGTGTGTGTGTGTGTGTGTGTGTGTGTGTAAAATATCAGATAGATTGCCCGCTTCTTTGCCAGGTTGCAGAAAGAGGCCCGTGGGCTGCTGATTGCCCTTCAAGGAGCAAATGTGCAAACGACTGTGTTTAGCGATGCCACGGCCGCCTCCGCTTGTCAGGAGATAATTGTAATTATCCTGCCAGGCCAGCCTCCCACCACTGGCAGCGCCCTGCACAGCAGCCTCTCTGAAGTGACGGGAGGCGGCGAGGAGAGGAGAGCCTGTCCTCTCAATTGGCAGGGCTTAATTTGCACTGAGGCAGCCTGCAGATCAGTTTCGAGTTAACATGCTCATGAGAACATAAACGGAGCCTGTTCGATTAGACCAAAGGCCTATCTAGTCCAGCAACCTGGTCTTTCAGTGGCCAAATATCCCTAAAAATCTAGGAATCTAGATAGACTCCCCCTGGACCTGGAGGTTACATAAGGCAGCCCTGGCTGAATCAGGCCAGGGGCTCTCCATCTAGCCCAGCATCCTGTTCTCACAAGTCATTGCCACTGGTCCTCTCTGTGCAACAAAGCACATCCCTTGGCACTCAAGGCATCTCTCTCTCTCTCTCTCTCTCTGCCAATTTCTCCTTTACTCCTTTCCAAAGGTCGCTGCTCTACCCAGAAATCTCAAACCAAAAGTCATCTTGGCGCAAAATATCGACTCTTGAGTGTGTGGCCTTCTTGCAGGCAGCTATTTCGGGCCCTCCTCATTTTCCCACTTTCCCTCTTTTAATTAGAACCTCGGGAGCAAGCCTCCCTCTATCCCTCTCTATTCCCTTCACCATTTCTCCATTTGACATTCACTTGAAAGAAAATCTTCCCTACAGGTTAGAAAACAACCACAAGAGGGGGGGGGGGTTAATATATCCAGGAGAGTGAGTTTGGCAATGCTTGCTAAAGGCCTAACCCCCCCCCCCCAGCTCCACCTGCCCAGAGATGCTGGCTGGTTCATGAGAATTTCTTCTTGAAAACTCACTAGATGGAGGCCTTGCTTATACACCATTGCCAAACCCCATGGCGCTCCAGGGGGGAACCCGCTGCCAGCTCCTGGCCTTGCTGCAGTGCCTTGGTGCTGTCCTTCCCTCTTTACCTGACCCCCCCCCCCCCGAGCATTGCAAGAACACAGCCTCAGTTTCCCTTACAGTCTCCTCTCTGGGCAGTTAGGCAGCTCAGGGGCAGAGGGCGAGTAGGTGGCAGTGCCTAGGAACTTCTGAGCATGGGCAGAGTGCCTACCTCGCCAGAGGGTAAGAATGAGTCACTGGGTTGGCCTGCACCACAATACCGTGCTCACTCTTTCTGTCTCGTTTTGTTTCCCTTAATTAACAAATGCTGATATCCTGTTCAATTTTCGTGCCCTTGCTGGTGGTGGTGGTGGTGGGAGAGAAATTTGGAAGGTTGGCTTTACCCTTTCCGCCGCCATCAAACAATTTTGCTTCAAGTTTCTCTTCTCATCTTGCCCCCACCGCCCCACCCCACACTCCCGCTCCTTGGCCATTTTCAAGAGAGGAGTTGCGGTTGCTCGGAGAAAATAAATAAATCTATTTATACAACCGCACAGCGAAAGGAAAGAGGCTTCAGATAGGAGGACTGGGAGGCTGCCAAGGGCCTGAGGCTGAGGAGGCTTAAGATAAACTCACGGGTCAAAACACTAACTGCCAGTGCCTGCCCAACACCCAGCAGGGCTCACGTGCCTTTCCCAGCTGCGCATTCAGGCAGAAATCCAACTGGTGAAGTTCTCTCCCCCCCCTACTGCACCTGTATGTGTGATGAGAAAGATTTCCCCTGAAGAATTCCTGCCTGTGTTAAAGGCACAGTGCTCTGCTGATGGTGCTTAGTTCTTCACCTTCTTTATTTGTTGACTTTCTTACCACACCCTTCGTCGTCTCTCAGCCTAACCTGCCTCACAGGGTTGTTGTGCGAGTGCAGAATGGGCAAGGACGTGGGAGAGAGCCAGGTATGGCACACCTTGAGCTCCTTGGATGCAAGGTGGGATATAAATGAAATAAATATTACTAAATAAAGAATAATTTCCCCTGTCTGCAATCAATTGGTGGTTAAGAAGCCCAGGAAATCTAGGGTCTATGTTTTTTCTCTCTCCTTAGGTTCTCCCATACAGAGAGTGTATATTATTGAAACCGCATTTACTGCCTGAGGTATAAACAGCACATACCCTGAAGGGAGGACTTGTTTCTTCCTGACCAAACAAGCAAGCAATATGAGCCCGGCAGGGACAGACTATGTGTGTGTGTGTAGGGGACCATGCAAAGGCATATTTGTAGGGCATCATAGAAGGATGCACTTTAAAATGAGCCAGAGGTCATCCAGTCCAACCCAAATTGGATCGCCACCGTTCCTTACCCTGCTGGCTCTGCTGTTGAATCAGAAATGGAGCCGGTGAATCTATGGGTTGCAAAATTGGGCTAAATCACATGTCATCACCATCAATTAATGAATTAACTTTCTATACCGCCCTTCAGCTGAGTATTACAATATAAAAAACAAAACAAAAAAGGCATTAATATTGTGACGAATGAAAACAACCTCTCCCCAACAGTGTGAAAGCCATACAGTGGTGCCTCGCTTAACGAATGCCCTGCTTAACGAAATTTCCGCTTAACGAAAGGATTTTTCTAGTGGAGGTTGCCTCGCTAGACAAATGCGTTTTATGAAAAATTCGTCGAGGGAATTGCGGTTTCCCATAGGAATGCATTGAAATTCAATTAATGCGTTCCTATGGGCAAAAAAAAGTTAAAAAAAAAACCAGTGCATTCCTATGGGATTTGCTAGATGAATTTTTCGCTATAAGAAAAGACCCGTGGAACGAATTAATTTCGTCTAGTGAGGCACCACTGTATATTGTATTGTTTAATTAGCCAAAGACCTGGGAGCAGAGGAATGTTTTTCCCCTGGCACCAAAATATATGTAAGGCCAGGTGACCCTCTTTGGGAATAGCATTTCACAAATGGGAACCCACCACAGAAAAGGCCTGTTCCTGACCCTTAGATCTTCTTCAGAGGTCCTTCTCCAGTTCCCCCCTCTGAGGGAGGCTCAGAGGGCAGTGACAAGGGATAGGGCCTTTTCAGTGGTGGCTCCTAGTCTGCAGAATGCTCTCCCCAGCAAGGACTGCCTGGCACCTTTGCCCTTTGATAGCCTGAAATGATGCTGTTTTTATTATTATTTGCTTCCTGTTATGGAGGTTGTTTTGTTCTGCTTTTATGGTATAGCACAGTGTGCTCTGGTGGTTAACAAAAAAAAAGAGGGGCCAGGACTCATATACTGCTAAAAATGTTGTGGGTACTTGCACAAAAGGGCTGCAAAAAGGAGACCAAAAAAGCAGGCGAAGGTAGTTTGCACCAGTGAGCACAGTCACAATAAAGAAAGAAAGATGTGGTATAATGTATTTATATTTAGCTCTGAAATATGTTGTACCTCTTGGAAACCTTTGGGTAACAAGCAACTAACAAGGATAATAAATAACAACTAGGGATATGTGGGCGGAAATCAATTCAGTTTGCATTTAAAGGACAGCTTACCTAATTTGTATTTTTTTGAAATGCGATGCAAACTGAAATGCAGCCGTCCTTCGAAATCCAAACTTCTTCTCTGAATTTTGCAACGTAGTTCTCCAAGCCACACATGGGGAAATGTGTGTGCGCTAGGGGAAAGTGTGCATGAAAACAACATGCTTCAAAATGCATTATTTCAGGTGGAATTTGCTCAGGAGAACTGCGTTTTTATCAGGCAGAATTGCAGGCAAAAAATGCTTCTAAGAAAAGTGCGCTAAAATGCTGGTGAATATTCATAACGAGATTTTACACACACACACACACACACACACACACACACACACACACACACACACACGTGGCGAAGAATGGGTAAGAAAAATAAGGAAAATTGCTATACAGTGGACCCTCCAGATACGAATGTAATTTGTTCCAGGGGTCCGTACGTACCCTGAAAAATCTGCAAGTAGAGGCGCCGCTTCTGCGCACACGCATGTGACAAAACCCGGAATAACACACTTCTGGGTTGGCCGCGTTTGCAACCTGAAAGTTACATGACCTGAAGGTAACGTAACCCGAGGGTCTACTGTAACAACAACAACAATGCCACACAAGTAAAATGGGCCAAAAGATAAGCATGTGTACTACAATTTTTTTTAAAAAATGACAATAATGGCAGCTGAGGGAAGGGGAGTCGAAAGGAGATTGTGCCTAACAGTAATGATAAAAGCAATTTAAAAAATGACAGTGTTTCCCACATGAACAAAGAGGAACCCCACAAGGGGAGGAACCCCTGGTTCTGCAAACATCGCTACCGAAAAAGGGCCAAGCCCGTGGTGTCTCCCCAGGAGTAGTGGGTCTTTATGGGGGTTGTTGTTGTGGAGCATTTTCTTTTTTCTAAACGAGAGAGAGAGAGAGAGAGAGAGAGAGAGAGAGAGAGAGAGAGAGAGAGAGAGAGAGAGAGAGAAGATCTTGGCATGAGTCTCCCTGTCTCTCTCTCTCTCTCTTTGTGTGTCTCTGTCCCCATGGCAACGCCAGCTGCCTGCCTGCCTGCCTGCCTGCCTAAGCATGGCGCTTCGCGACATGATCGATTTGGGCTCAGGCCTGCAAGGCCAGGATTGGGGCGCCCTCAACTCAGAGCAGCAGATCAAGCTCTCCCACTTCAAGGTGGGTCAAGGGGAGGCGAGGAGGAAGGGGCGTGGGTGGGGGTGTAGAGGGGGGGTCCCTTAGGAAAGACCCACAAAGGTTGACGCTGTGGCTCCGGTTTCCCAAGGCATGCTGGGAGTCTGGTTCACACGCCCCGCAAAGGGGCTTCTCTCGTGGTCCGGGAGAAGCGGGTTTGGAGAGGATGCCATAAGGCGGCTGGGCAAGAAATAGCCATAAAGCAGATGATGGGGAGCCTGGGGAAATGGGCGGTTGAGTTTTGGGGTGTGCCAAAGTCACAGCCCCCTGGAGAAGTTGCTTAGCATAATCACATTGTGATTATGATTACTATTATTAAACCTGTTTCTTTCAGAACAAAGTTTTAAATATCTGCCTGCTTCGGGTTGGCTTCTTTTTGTTGTTGTATGTATGTGTGTGTGTGTGTGTGTGTGTGTGTGTATATATATATATATATATATATGTGTGTGTGTGTGTGTGTGTGTGTGTGTGTGTGTGTGTGTGTGTATATACACACTCTCTCTCTCTCTCTCTCTCTCTTGTCTTTTTTTATGTGATGGCGCAATGTGGAGTGGGATTGACTTTATTTTTCCAGTGCAAAAACTTTGGGTTTGTGTCTATTTGGGGGGAACCTCTGGGGCTGGCATTAGTGATGACTGCAAATTCGGATGGCTTTTTAATAATGATAATAATAATAATAATAATAATAATAATAATAATAATAATAATACCCCGCCCATCTGGCCAGGCCTCCCCAGCCACTCTGGGCGGCTTCCAACAGAAAAATGAAATAAAATAATCTATTAAACATTAAAAGCCTCCCTAAACAGGGCTGCCTTCAGATGTCTTCTAAAAATCTGGTAGCTGTTTTTCTCTTTGACATCTGGTGGGAGGGCGTTCCACAGGGCGGTTGCCACTACCCAGAAGGCCCTCTGCCTGGTTCCCTGCAACTTGGCTTCTCGTAACGAGGGAACCGCCAGAAGGCCCTTGGTGCTGGACCTCAGTGTCAGGGCAGAACGATGGAGGTGGAGACGCTCCTTCAGGTATACTGGACCGAGGCCATTTAGGGCTTTAAAGGTCAGCACCAACACTTTGAATTGTGCTCGGAAACGTACTGGGAGCCAATGTAGATCTTTCAAGACTGGTGTTATGTGGTCCCGGCAGCCATTCCCAGTCACTGGTCTAGCTGCCGCATTCTGGATTAATTGCAGGCTTCAAAGGTAGCCCCACATAGAGCGCATTGCAGTAGTCCAAGCGGGAGATAACCAGATCATGCACCACTCTGGCAGGTAGGGTCTCAGCCTGCGTACCAGATGGAGCTTATAGACAGCTGCCCTGGACACAGAATTGACCTGTGCCTCCATGGACAGCTGTGAGTCCAGAATGACTCCCAGGCTGCGCATCTGGTCCTTCAGGGGCACAGTTACCCCATTCAGGACCAGGGAGTCCTCCTCCTGTCCGTCTCCTGTCCCCCACAAACAGTACTTCTGTCTTGTCAGGATTCAACCTCAATCTGTTAGCCACCATCCATCCTCTAACCGCCTCCAGGCACTCACGCAGGACCTTCACCGCCTTCACTAGGCACGCTCACAGAGGATGCAGCTCTCAGGGGTTGGCTGCAAGTACTCAATCAGCACTCTACACATGCTCAGGGATACTTATTTTGCACTCAAAACACTTGCTTGTAATTAGCGGTGATCTTTGCAGGTTGGGCTGGTGCTACGATACGACAGGCAGCCGTTACCTGTACTTTCCGGAAACACTCGAATACATTTTAATTTTATTTCCAAACTGGACAAAAAGATCTCTGCTTTGGCTTTTCTTTGCGTACCATCTTCAAAACTCACTCTCTCTCTCTCTCTCTTAACGATACTACGGCAAATCGCCTTGAGACATGAATGTAAAAGCAGATTCGTAAATTAATAAATCATCGCCATCCTTTTAAGTAGACGCCCTCCCCAGTTTGCATCTGCATCGGGATTGTTTTGAGATATTTTAATTGCTTTCTCGTTTGTGCAGTTGCTGCCCTGGGCTCCTCTGGGAGGAAGGGTGGGATATAAATTTAATAAAATAAAATAAAACAACCACAACCACCATAAAAGCTAACCGAGGCCGTATTTTAACTGTGACACGTTCCGGAGAGGGTAGCCTGGAGTTACGTCTAGATAGAGCCAACACCGGGGGGGGGGGAGGAGCACCGTGGCACCATCAAGACAAAACAGATTTATTGTGGCAGACGGTTTCATGGACTGGAGCCCAGCACATCAGGAGCATCCAGTCCGCGGACATTTATGCCACAATAAATCTGCTAGTCTTTAAAGGTGCCACATGGATCTTTGTTGTACATTTTAATGGGCCTCTCTGCAAGCTAAGGGTGTCTATATTATTATCGGAGTGGGTGGGGAGGCTCCCTGTACTCTGCCTTCCTCTGCTTTTCTGGGTAGTCTATCCCCTACCCCTTTTTTCCCCCTTTAAGGAATGTCTTGCTAAAATGGCTCGTGTCGACTACAAGCACCATCATCCCTGACCATTGGCTGTGGTTGCTGGGGCTGATGGGCATCAGAGTCAGAGAACTATAATTCCCATCCCCTTGGCCACTTGGCCTTGCTTGGGGCTGGTGGGGCTGCTACAGTGCTACATACTAATAAGTTACCTCCCGCTGATTCTTCAACATCAACTTTGTTGGACTGGTCATATTGTGCGGATGCCTGATGATCGTCTTCCAAAGCAACTACTCTATTCCCAACTTAAAAATGGAACGTGTAATGCTGGTGGTCAACAAAAGAGGTTTAAAGACTGTCTCAAGGCAAATATAAAAAAAATGTAGTATAAACACCAACAATTGGGAAACACTGGCCTGCGAGTGCTCCAGTTGGAGAACAGCCTTTACCAAAGGTGTCATGGGTTTTGAAGACACTCGAACTCAGGACGCAAGGGAGAAACGTGCTAAGAGGAAGGCACGCTTGGCAAACCCTCACCATGATCAAGTCTAGCCCAGAAACCAACATCCCCACTGTGGAAGGATGTGTGGATCCAGAATTGGCCTCCACAGTCATGGATTCATTAAAAAAAGGGCAACTTTACAAAAGGGTATAGCCTGGGTCATCACCTGGATCTTGGGGACGACAGTCCAAGAGACCATGGATAGGCCTCCACCGCCGTGAGGGTCAAGGGAGCAGCATACACAAACAGAAAACTCTGCCTAGGTAACTCAAAAAAGCAAGCCAATGCACATCCTTTAAATTTTTGTTTTAGCGACGTCCCCTTCCAACTGTCTGGTGTAACTGCAGTGTTCCCCCTCTTCCTCAAATCCTTTCAGGCTACCAGAAACTGCATCACAGTGTGGTATAGTGGTTAGAATATGGGCCTTAAGACCTGGGAGACAAAGGTTCAAATCTCCACTCAGCCATGAAGCCCTCACTGGGTGATCTTGGGCCAGTAACCTCTCTCTCTCTCTCTCTCTCTCTCTCTCTCTCTCTCTCTCTCTCTCTCTCTCTCTCAGCTTAACCTACCTCACAGGGTTGTGGTGAGGGGAGAAACGGAAACATTTTATTTCTGGGAGCTAGATGAGCCTTTGGCTGTATCCAGTATGGGAAGAGTTTGGTGACTCCTTTCCTCCCCACAATGTGCCTTTTCCCCATCGCTAGACCTTGTTTAGTATTTTTCCTCCCCAGCCAAAATGACCTTCCACTTCCCTCAAAGACCGAGCGCTGCTTGTTCACATTCTATTGCTGGCAGTCCCTCCCACCAAGCTGTTAAGAAATGGGTTGTGAACAATCTCTAACAGCTACCAGGCTTTTAGCCATAGTCTGCAATAAAATTTGGAACTGGGAAAAACCTCACCTCCAAGTCAGGACAAATTTGCTTAGATGCTCAGATCTTAGCCTCTTCTTGACCCTTTCTCCCCCAGATAAACACCAGGATTGCTAACGAGAAATACCTTCGTGGGCACAAGGAAGTAGAAATGCTGCTGTCAGGATTTCTCAGGTAAGTTTTTCAACTTCTATGATTGGCGGGGGGGATGGGACGGGGGACACAGCCTTGGAAGAATCAGCTGGTGACCCACCACGCTACTGAAAAAGTTATTTTAATTTACAAGGTGCCCAGGGTATGAAAAAAGTTTGGCAATCCCTCCGCCCCCCAGCTCACTTTCCTAGCTGCCTTGCTAATTGCTTTATCGATTCCCAGTGAAGGAACCGTTGTAATTACGAAGAGGTCTTCTTAATTGTTATAAATATTTCCTCGGCTCCGTGACGGTTGTACATTCTTGTTCCTTGTTTTTAATATAAAACTCCATCACACACACCCCCAAAGGTGAATGCAGATGTAAATTAAACGTTTCTCCCCGGTTGCTAATTGGCTTATCGATTCCCAATAAGGAAAGAGTGATTTACCAATTTGTCTTGCGTACCTTTGACAAGGACTTACAAAATCAACAGTGAGGAGAAAGGGGGGAAAACACAATCAACTGCTTAAAAAACTCCCTTGTAAAAGTCTTTTTTCTTGTCCACCTCTCTCCCCCTCCTCCCTGCTCCACGTTTCCAGGGAAGTTCTGCTGCAAAGACCAAATAATATACGGGAGTTTGCTGCTGGTAAGAGTTTCATTTACTAGCCTTAGGTATTGAGAGATTTTACTTTTTCACATACCAGTTGTTGGAAGGACCTGGAGGGGAGTATTTTCTTGGGCTTGAATCACGCAGGTTTCCCGCAGGCACTGGTTGCACTCTGTGAGAACAGGATGTTCGACTGGAAGGGCGGGTGGCCTGATCCAGCTTCTTATGTTATTAGAGTGGGTACCACAGCAGCTTCTGGCGATGGGGTACCTGCATCCCGCTGGTTGGGACTCCCAGCATCCCCTCACCCTTGGGCACCCATAGGGGTCCTCCCTCCATCCCTGGCCATGACCTCCACAGCTGGCAGGACCAGCTTCTGCGAGATGGCACTGGGCGTCACAGAATGCCCACAGACATTTCAACTGTGCAGGGGAGAGAACCAAGTGCACCGGAGTGAACCGCACACACGTTTCTGCGTGGAGACGATGTGCGCTTGAGCTTCTGCCGTGTACTAAGGAGGGTTCCACCCTCCCGATTCCTGTCCCTTGTAAATCTTTTGAGAATGTCTGGTCAAAATTTAGCTAACAGTGACTAGCACTGTTCTCCCTCAGGGAAGCCAACCCGTGGCCTTCTGAAGGCTGCTGGATTCCACTTCCCACCAGCCCCAACCACAGGAATGATGGGAACTGTAGTCCCAACAGGTTGGGGGCCACAGCTTCCCCTAGAGTGCCTTTCCCTCACGATGCCGCAGGGCCCACCTAAGAGGCTCTCAAAGTACAAGGTGCACCCAACGAACAACCCAGCCCCGTCAGAAATCAAAGATCAGGAGAGAGACACTGCTCGCAGAAGGAATAAACCGAAGTCATTCAAACAAGGGCAGATGCTCTGGCACTGGGAGTGGAGCTCAGGAATGGCCAGTGCATGAAGTACTCTTTGCTGTCGGGTCTGTGACAAAGAGAACACCCCGTACAGATGGGGGCTATTCAATCATGGCCGGGGTGGGTGGGTGGGGAGAGAACAGGAAGCCGAGGCCTTGCTGTCCCTTTCTATTCTGTGCCCTGGAGCTTTTATTGAGGAGAATGAATGGATGAGGCAGGCAGATCGGCACCAGGTGTGCTTGGGGGCTTCATGCAGCCCCCAAACCCCTCCCTGGCCCTCGGGGAGCTCTCGCCAGGCCCCGTCCCCCACCAGCCCTGCCCCACAGCTTCCTTGCGTGTTTTTCTCTGGGTGGGGTGTGCCCTCTCGGCGGGCCAAGGGAGGGGAACATCCAACCAGGAGCCAGATGCGGCCCTCCAGACCTCCCCGCCTGCCCCCCCGAGAGTCTCCCCAGGCAACGCTTCAGCCGCACACGACCGGAGTGCTTTTGCTTGGCTGGGATATGCCCTTGAATTCTTGAGGCCTTGAAGGTCCTCGGTGCACCTCGGAGATGCAATGAATCTGTTAGCGGCACAAGCTTCCCTCTCCCCTTGGCTAACCCCCTCCTCTTCCTTCGTCCTCTCCTCCCAGACTACTTCACCAACCCAGAACTCCCCAAGAAGATCAAGCAGCAGATGATGGAGAAACTCAACGAGGCTGTCTAAGCGACACCTCGCACTCGGGCCCCTCTCGGAGGAGAATGCAAACTCTTTGCTTTTGGACTTCCCATCACAAATGAACAGACCTTCTTCCCACCGCATGCAGCCTCTTGGGAATGGGTTGCCTGCGACTCGCTTCTGCTCAAGAGGAGCAGCTCTGAAATCAACCTCCACCAATTTCAGTGGGTCTCCTCAGAGCAGGAGTGAGGAGCGGACAACCCAACTCTTTTACTCTTTTGTGTTTTAGTTTAACCTCTTCTCTTCTGGGTCTGGAGGAGAGAGAATAAAGCTGGACTTCCAAGTCAAGGGGTGATGCGGACTTCATTTGCCATGGCAACTATTTGCTTGGGGATTAAAGGCACAAGGAGAGAGTGCCCGCGAACGGTTAGAAGGTATACCTTTGTAAAAGAAAGTATGCCAGCCTACGTAGGCTTCCTCGGGAGTAAGGCCACATTCACTTTAAACAGCAATACCACTGTCATGGCAACCCCCCAAAAAAATTCTGGAAGCTGCTTTTGCACCCTAGTCAGAGATCCCAGTTCACCTCACGGAGCTACAACTCCCAGAACTACTCTGGGAATTGTAGAACTAAGCTGCATGCCGGTTCCCTGCTCAGTTCACTCTTGCCCAGAGCATGGACCAGGAGCTTAAAAAAAACAAAACCCACTCGTTTCCTCTTTGGTTCCTCTAGCTGGTGCCTGGATATCAATGAACCCTCCACTATATGTGAGAGATGTGATTTGGTAGCAGGCTCAAGGGAGAGCCCAGAGATGTGCAAGGAGGGCAGGGCCTTTAGGATACCTGCAGGATAACTGGGTCGCAAGGACGTTAGTTACGAAAACAAGGTAGTTTGGGGAAATGGGTGGCGAGAGGCAGGATCCGCTTAGCAGCTCGAGGAGTCGGGTGCAGGATGAGGGCAGATGGACAGGGGAACGCCCTCGTAAATCACCCAGAGGTGTGATTCTGCTGCCACCTGGTGGTGCCAAACAGGAGAGGGTCATGGTGAAACCCTCTGAGGACAGGCAGGAGAGGAAGAGGGGAAACATTTATGTTGTCACGGCTATAATATGAATAAAAATAGCAGCCAAGCTGTAGGAAGGCAGACACCAACAAAAAAAGGGGAGGTGAATCTCTGCTTCATTAGTGCAGATTGCTCTTCCCCTCTGCTCACAGCTCTCCAAGACACCTAAAATAGTAATAATAGTAATAATAGTAATAATTTTATTACTTATACCCCATTTGGCTGGGTTGCCCCAACCACTCTTGTGTCCAGGCCCTGAGCTCTCACTAGGGTCCCAGGTGGCATTTTGTTTTATTATTTATATCCTGCTTTCCTGCTGGAATAAAGCTGCTCAGAATTTAAGAAAGGGGAGAGGGAAATGGTGACCAAGAACTAGTGGTCACCCCTCTGGTTCCATTGGTCAACCTTTGGAGGAGCTGGTGTGGCAATGTAGCTGTGCCAGGCCAGGACTCTGGGTGATGAGGGTTCAAATCTGCACTTGGCCATGAAGTTCACTGGGTGCCACCCTTTGGCCTTGTCACTGCCTCTCAGCCTGACCTACCTTGCAGGGTTGTTCGGGGCGCTATAGAGAAGAGGGAGAGCCCTGCCTATGCCGCTTCAAGCTCCCTGGAGGAAAAAAAGGTGGGGAAGAAATTCAATAAACAAACGGCTGGGGAGTATCAACAGGAGATGGGGAAGAGGCAGTGGGCAGATTAATACCAAAAGGCCACACAATACAGCAGGGATAGCTGGCATGGCTTCTTCCAGATCAGGCATCCCCAAACTGCGGCCCTCCAGATGTTTTGGCCTACAACTCCCATGATCCCTAACAGGACCAGTGGTCAGGGATGATGGGAATTGTAGTCCAAAACATCTGGAGGGCCAAAGTTTGGGGATGCCTGTTCCAGATATTGTTGCCAATGGCCAGGGATGCTTCTAGCCACAATGGCTGTGCCCTTTCTCCAGTTGAAGGCAGCAATGCTTCTGAAAATGGGTTGCTGGAAACCACAGGAGGGGAGACAGTGCTCTTGGGCTCGGGTGCCGTTTGCAGGCTTCCCTTTGGGGCGACTGGAGGGCCACTGTGAGAACAGGAGGCTGGACCAGATGGGCCCTTGGCCTGATCCATGAGGGCTCCTCTTATGTTCCTATGCTGATGGGAGTCCGGCAAGACCTGGAGGACCAAGGGTTAAGACAGACCCCCCCCCCTGAGTTAGCTGAGGACGGGTGTCTAGACTGTGGAATGAAGGCAGCGGACTCTCTTTCGCTGGAGGCTTTTCAGCAGAGGCTGGATGGCCGTCTGTCAGGGATTCTTGGGCTGCGAGGGGGTTGGACTGGGTGACCCCTGGGGGTCAATCCCAACTCTACCATTCTATGACCTTCCAGGTGCTGTTGGGATTCCCAAGTCCCAGCAAGAGTGACGGAGCTGGGGGTCCAACCACATCTGGATGGCACCACGCCGACCGACTGCGCTTCACAGCAAAACCGGGGTGGGTGGGTGTCTTTATGGATTCGCTAGCAGGTGGCCAGATATTTGCATCCCAGCTGGGAGATCAACTTCCCACATCCGTCCCATTAAAGGAAGAGACGGGGGTCTGCCTCTCGGCAGTGCGCCAGACCCTCTCCCTCCATCAGCCCCCATGTCCTCTGAGCCGCCTTCCCCTTCCCTTGTTTGGCAGGATCATCCTGACATTATCTCAGGAGTCACCTTGACGAGGCGGGACGTCAGCCTCACCATAACTGATGGGCCTTCTGCGGCAAAGGGCCGAGCGCGTCCGTGAATATTCATGGCCGTGTTCAGTCTCCCACCGGCAGAGAGAGCCCCTCCGCCGGCCCACGTAAGGGGCTTAATGACACTTTTGGCAGCTTCCCCTGCTTTGCTTTTAAAAGGGAGGAGGGGAGAACGAAATAAAAAGCTTTCCCGGCTATCTTCCCCGCAGGGAGAACACAGCACGCCCACACTTTCTTCCTTCCCGGGCCGCTCCAAGCCCTTCGCAGCTAAAGTGAGAGAAAGCTCGTGCTTCCCCTCTCGGGAGGGAGGGTGGTTTTTTTGAAAAGGGAGGAGGCAGAAGGCCCCATCAATCATCTGAAGGGCTGGCTCCGAAGGCACACCGCCCGAGGCGTGAATTATTCCAGGGCGCGCTTCAAATGGCATTGTTCATGCCCAAGGTGCGCACTGCCGTAATGAATGGCTGTGGAGGAGGAGAGACGTAGACCCGGAAAGGCGAAAGTCCACAGGCTGGGCCGCCAGGTGTCGTCCAGGATGGAGTCATTGGTTCCGTCTCCTTTTGCACCACCCGGGGAAGGGATCGCCACAGCGGCAAAGTCTCCTTGGTGGCGGGACACACCGCAGAGGGAAATGGGTCGCTGCTGCAAGTCCTTCCAAGAGTTCTGTTCTCGAAAGGTTCAAAACTTCAGCTGGGGCACAGCACAACCCACGCCGACTGCCAGCAGCTCTCCCGGGTCTGAGACAAGGATCCCAGCCCTATTGCGAGGTATCATTACACAATGACCCTAGCACTTTCTGTATGCACTGAGCGACGGTGCTTCCTTTAAAAATAAAGCAAGATCCTAGTTCTCACAACTCTGGAAACATGATTCTGATGATGAAAGGGTTTCTCCGACCCACAAGCACCTCTCATCTAGCTTGTTCCTTTTCCCGGTTTTCTGCCCTCGGAACTACTCCTCCTTCTCCTGACCTTCTCCCTGTTTTCCCTTGTATCTCTCCCTCTTCAAACCTTCCCGTTTAAGCCTTCTTCCACCTCTTTCCCGGGCTATTCTGTGAGCCCCACCCCTCCAGAGGAAACCGGGGGCAACTCAGCCAATGGCAATTGACAACTGCCGCAGCGTCAGGGCAAGCTTGGCCAAAGGGAAATCCGTAACCTTTAGGGTCAGAGCAAGGCTCGGCCAATGGCAGATCACTGGCACCCTTCCGTCTCCACACCCTGCGACCGAGGCAATTGGCCTCCATCGCCATCACAAAACTCTTTCAGTGCTTTATGATCCAAATGCCCTCAGACATTAAGAGAGGAGAGACACAGAGTGCCTCAGCAGCCAATCTCCCTCCGTCTCTCCTTCCCAGTCCACAGAACGGGGATCTTGGCCGAGCTTAGTCACTGCAACCAGGAAGAGTTTCTGATTTTGAAATGTTTTTATTTGTAAGAGACTCGACATTCTGTTGCTCCTCAGGAGAGGAGGGAAATCATGGAATTCTAGTTGGCACATCCTCTTACTTGAGAGAAGCTTGTCCATCAGAGATACCTTTGAACACTTAGGACAAAAACCACAATCTGAAGAAGATCTTGTTCAAACCCGATCGGACGAAGGTCCCTGGATCTCCTGAGCTGTGCAGGCAAACGTGGTGCCCCCCCAGTTCCCATCGCTTGTTTTGAGAGCACCCCCTGCTCCCTTCTCCTCCTGGGGTGGGGCGGACTTCAGTGCTACTGCTGAGGAGCGTCTTCCGGCTGAGCCAGCCAGACCCTGTAGCTTTCGGGCTTGGGTTCCGCAAACCGCACCACGGAAAGAGGGACCCGGACGGTGTCGAGGTCATTCACCTGAAAAAGGAGGCCAGAAGTGGGACAGGGGGCCCAGGGAGCAGGTGTGTCCCCCAGAGCCAAGACGATGGTGGTCAATCGAAAGAGGAGATGGGGAGGGTGTTTAAGCTCCCCTGCCGAGACCAGGACTGCTACGGTTCCTTTCAGGCAGACGGCTCGGCCACGGGACTCTTAACGTCCAGGCTGGATTATCGCCCCTCCACCCCAGGAGGCAGTGATGGCCTGATCCAGCAGGCCCTCATGCCTTTTTTATTACTGCCAAGCACTCTCCGTGGGACTGCCTTTCAACAGGTCCCAAACACAGTTGCCCAGATTACCGGCTGGAGTTCCATTTAGATCTCATATGACACCATTTTAAAACAGCTGCAGGGGCTGCCAGTTTGTTTCCAGGCCCAAATCAAGGTGCTCACTTTGGAGTTTTAAAGCCCTAAATGACTTGGGCCCCAAATATTTGAAAGACTATCTCCCTGTACCCCACAGGCACTCTCGGGTGTTAGGATCAGCCAAGGGGTCCCTCTTGGCAGTTCCAACACGCTCAGAAATTTTGGGGAGTGTGCCTCAGCCTGGGGAGGGGGGTCTTCTCTGTGGCAACCCCCTAACCTGTGAAATTTCCTCTCCTGGCCCCTTCATTATAGAGCTTCTGTTGTATGCAGAAGACACGCCTCTTTCCTCTGATACCTGAGATATATATATTTATAAGACCTGCCCTAATCTTGTCCCTATAACTTGTTTTGAACTGGCTTTCATATTGTACTTCTCAAATTGCTGGGGCTTTGTGGTGAAGAGTGAGCAAAAAAACCCTGAACAAATAAAGAAACCAAGAAACAAACGTATTTTACACGATACATGCATCATCCACCTTGGCATTTTGCTTTAGAGAAAATCTTCCTATTATAAATATCACATATGTCAATGTACAGGAGGCGAACTTACCGTAACTTCGCACCAATATTCCCCCAATTCCGTGATGGGCTCATCCGGAAGCTTCAAGGTGTGCGGCAGAACCACGACCCCAAGCTGGAAGGACCAGGGCACAGCATTATCCGAACCACCCACTTCAAGCGGGGCAGGGGCATGTTGTCTGAGATCTCCGCATCCCCCATAAAAACCCCTCCTCTCCCCTCAACCCCTCCCCCCAAGGATATGAGCCCACCCTAATCAGGAAGAGATCAACTCTACGAAATGCTCTTAAAACCCTCCGTTGCCATATCCCCACCAGCCCGTAACTCATTAGGGCTCTCACCCAAACACCCTAGCCTTTTTTTTTTTTTTGCAAATGGAAAAACGTCACAAATCTAATGGGCAGCATGGCCATTTTGGCCTACAATTCCCATCAGCCCCTGCCAGGACAGCCATTTTTGACTACGTCTCCCATCAGCCAGCCCAGGACTGTGTAGGCTGGGACTGTTAGGAGCTGGCCAGATCCCCTCCCCTCCCCCTCCCCACACCAGGAAGGCAGGACACAGCCAGAACTCACATTTCGCAGGAAGTGCCGTGCCACAATCTTGTGGGTCAGCTCAAACTGCTCACAGTCGTTCACTCCGACTTCCAGAGTGCACTTGCGCAGAAACCGGACGGTCTGAAAACCGGGGAGGGGGAAGAGGAACAACGGAAAGCCTTAGGAAAAGAAGCCCTTCAAAAAACTACACACAGACCTACCTGGAAGATCTTCTTTTGCCCGTGGCAGAACATCTGCTTTTCATGCAGAAGGTCCCAGTTCAATCCCAGCATCTGGGGCTGGGGGAGGACCCCCCCATAAAACCCCTGGAGAGCTTCTGCCCATCAGTGTAAATGCTGAGCTCGATAGGCTAGTGGTCTGGCTCGTGTAAGGCAACGCCCTCTGTTCCTATAAATCAGCCCTTCATTCAGAACAATGAGGACTAGACTCTTGCTTTTCTTTCAGGGGAAAGGCTTAGCTCAGCGGACAGAGCAAAAGGCGCCAAGTGCAATACCCGGCAACTCCAGGTAGGGCTAGGGGAGAATCCCACTGACTGAACCCCTGGTATGACTCTGTAATACAGGTGATACTCAGAAAATTAGAATATCGTCAAAAAGTGCATTTATTTCAGTAATGCAACTTAAAAGGTGAAACCAATATATGAGATAGATGCATGACATGCAAAGCAATATATGTCAAGCCTTTATTTGTTGAAATTGTAATTATTTGTCATTAGGCAGGTCAATTATAAATAGAATGTAATTAATGAAATGTACCTCAAAGTGCAAGTAGATAAATAGGTACTGCTCCGGTGGGAAGGTAAACGGCGTTTCCATGCGCTGCTCTGGTTCGCCAGAAGCGGCTTAGTCATGCTGGCCACATGACCTGGAAGCTATACGCCGGCTCCCTCGGCCAATAACGCGAGATGAGCGCCGCAACCCGAGTTGGTCATGACTGGACCTAATGGTCAGGGGTCCCTTTACCTTTACCAAATAGCGATGTTTAATTTTGTATTACAGTAACTATTTGTTTCATTACTGTGGAATTTCCAAAAGAAAGCATTTGTAAAAAAAATAGAAAAATAAAAAGTTGCATTACTGAAATAAATGCACTTTTCGACGATATTCTAATTTTCCGAGTTTCACCTGTAAGCCGCTTGCCCTGTTCCTCATAGCGCTACGTCCTCCTGCTTGTAGTTGAAGCTGCCATTTGACGGGGCTTTTGCATATTTAAATGCAAGGTGGGGTTTCCTGTCCAAGGAGGGGAGAGGGAGAGAGACGGCCTACTGTCGCCCACCCCCCACCCCCTCCACCCCGGCCAAAGAGAGAACTGCAAGGGAGAATATACAGCACTACCTAAATACTGAGTCATGAGAGTTCCTAAATCACCTCTGCACAGCATCGCATGCCCCTCCTTCCCTGTCCTCCATCTGGGCATGTTCAGAATCCAAGGACACAATCCACCTTGGCTGAAAAACACCCAGGGAGCTCCTGATTGTTCCTCTGCAAGCCCCGCAGGCATTGACCACACTAGCAAGCAGTTGCTGTTTTTATTATCATGATGAGATGTATTGCTCACCCTACACCACAAGGCCTCGGGGTGGGTGACAACAGTGTACAACGCAGTATAAATTCACTGTTGCATTGAATGTACAAGATGCAGGGAGGTTAAGGATCTGGCCTGCTGGCTATCTCCAGCTTCCCCTCACCCCACCCCACCCCCTCCCAGGGAATCTGTGATTTAGGAACTCCCACAAGATTTGCAACGTTCACGAAAGCGGCAAGCACTCGGCCACACGTGTTGATCTGGTACGTGGCCTGCCAGGTTCTCCCTGTTGTGCCAGGTAGGGAACTTAAAGAGTTTTAATCATCTTCCCAGCATTAGTTTTTTGTGCTCAAGTTAGGGCATTTCGCAGACTGTCCTACTGAAAAACTGTATTTACACACGCACCGTAGATCTGCACCATCAGTTTACCTTTTCGCCAGTGTGGGTCTGCAGCCTCGGCAGTTTCCCTTCCTGACGTAACTAAGAGCAAAAAAAAACAGAAGAGAGGGTCAAGGATGAGCGAGACAGCTTCCATATTGTCCCACTCAGCCCAGCAGCGCAGGTGGACCGAGGCTACAGGAATACCCATATCCATATTGAGGAGGGGTGTGAAAAAAATTATTCACATTCAGGAGAAAGCAGATAGAGAATCTATTCTCCCTCGCATATAATACGAGAGCACAGGGCCATGCAATGAAGCTAGATATTGGAAGATTCAGGACAGAACTTTTTCATACAGCACTTTTCATAAAGCACTTTTTCATACAGCAAATAATTAAATGATGCTGCCACAGAAAGTATGTTGATGTCCACTCATCCCTGGAGGTGAAGCCTATCAATGGCTCTGCTCTGCTGTCACTGCCAGAAACTGCAGGAGATGTGGCTGTTGTGCTTGGGTCCTGCTTGTAGGACACCTGGTTGGCTGCTGTGAGAACAGGATGCTGGACTAGATGGGCCCCCCTTTGGCCTGATCCAGCAACCAAGGTCTTCCAGTGTTGTCATGGCACTCACCCGGTTTTCCTCCTCAAATATCTTCTTGTTTTCAGGGGAGGCGTAAACGGCTTTGTTCTGGTTGAGGAGACGGCTGCGGCCAAAAGATTTGGGCACCAGGACGGTGTCGCCTCGACTTCCCACATCTGCAAAAGAGAAACCTGGAATGTTTCTGCCTGCAAAGCGGGGTAGGAAGTAAAGCGCTCTCCCAGAACATAGGGCAGGAGAGAGAGAGAATGCTCCCTTTACAAAACACACCCCATGTACAATTCCTTCCTGGAAATCCCGGCTCAATTTTTTTTAAAAAAACTAAGGCAGGAGAGAAGTTTCCAGCCTGTATCACAACAGTTCCTAACCCGATGTTCTCCAGATGGTTTCAGACTACCCTCTACTAAAGATACTTGCATATATTTAACTGCACTATCCTAGTATCTATGTTTGGATGAAGATGTGATTTAGTAAAGTAAAACATGAACAAATAAATATATTGGAGCTATTTTTTGTTTTAATATAAAGCACAAAGTCCACAGAAAGCCATGGACCCCAATGAAGGAAAATCAACTTAGAAACATGTTTATTGGATGCTTTGCAAGGAATGAGAGGGCAAGTCCTTGCCTCTTGGGAGGGGAGCTACAATCTAGAAATCAGCACAAGGAAGTCAGCAGGAAGGAGAGGGAGGCAGGAGGAGAACATTTTTATTTTATGTATAAGGTCAAAACTGCAACATAGCCCAGTGGCTGAGTGTGAACCGCAAAGCCCCCACCCCCAAATTCCCATGTTCCCTCAGGTGTGAACACCTGAGTCCCTGTGTGCCTGCCCTGTACCAGTCAGGGACACCCAAGAAAGTTGAGTGTTGGAAGATTCAGACCAAAAAAAGAGAGGGGCAGGCTACTTTTATGCAGTGCATAAAGAATAAACTATGAAACCTGCTGCTACAGGAGGTAGTGATGGCCACCAATTTGGGTGGCTTTTAAAGAAGGTGGAGCAAATTCGTGGAATATAAGGCTATCCATTGCTCCTAGCCAGCATGGCTGTGAATCCTGGAAACTGCAGCAGGAAAGGGGGTGCTGTTGTGCTCGGGTCAACCCATCATTTTATTTGTACGCTTTCTAAAGTTGAAACCGTGCTTAAGGCGGCTTGCAGCATGTAAAAAAATGGCAGATTCACAAACATAACAAAAGCAGTAATAAACACTAGTTAAAAAAAATCAAAAAGTACACATTGAACAACTGCCACACAAATCGTGAGATCTAAAATAAAGATGCAAAAAATTAATGTCCACCACAGCCACACACCCCCCCTCTCTTAAACAACACCCCAGCCCAAGGGTCTGTTCAGCAGTCTCAGGTTTTTGTAGCTGGAGTCAGTAAGGACTGTGCCATCCCAGGTCAGACGGGAAAAGGCCGGCAAGGCAGAGGGCAGGACTCCCAGGACTCCCAGCCAAGATGGGCCCTGCCTGCAGATTTCCCAAAGGCATCTGTTTGGCCACTGCGAGGACAGGATGCTGAGCTAGATGGGCCACTGGCCTGATCCAGCACGCTCTTCTTGTGTTCTTTAAAGGAAAAAAAGCATGTAGCCCTCCTAAAAAGAAAGTTACGGAGCAACATGGGCAAGTAGCTTCCAAGTGATTTCTGTGAAATGGCCGCAAGTGCGATGAGGCCTCTGTGTCTATTTTTCCTGGTGATGAGGAATGCTCCCTGCTGAGATAGATAGCAACAACGTCTGCTCTTGTGTGTGTGCGCCCGTGTAAAATCATTATTGTGTGATTGTCACAATCAGGACTAGCAAGACAACAGCTGACTTCCTAATATGAGGATAAGGTTTTTGGGAGCAGCTGTCTATGTGGAAGCCATTTTGTATTATGCCATACCCCCCCCCCAAACAGCCATTTTGTGACTGGCTCCTCCAGCACCCTCTCTCCAACTTCAGCATGTTCCCACTGGTGCAAAAAAGGGCTTGCTACCCCTGTGTTAATTCCTTACTCTTTAAAAATGAACCAGGAGCAAAGGCACATGATAATCTGACTTAAGCGTTCACACAAAAGGATGCCTGCCCCAAGCTTAATTCGGATTAGCAGGTGCTTCTGCAGAACGGCACCGGGTGCGGGAGTAATAAGGGGAGCAACGTACCGTCCACGGTTTGGGTGAGGATGAGCTCCAGAGGCTCCTTGGGCTTGTGCTTGGTGTCCTCCAACAAGCGGTAGACCTTATACCGGCGGTGCTTAATCCGAGGCGCCCGGCCCACCTTGCTCAAAGGCACCTTCCACCAACGCTCCACGATGCACGTTTCCTGAGCAGCGGAGACAGAGAACTTGGGAGAAGCCACCACCACCTCCGCTCTGACACAGCCACTCGGCCTGCCTCCTCGCTACTCCCTGTTAGGAAGTCCCATCTCTTAAAACAAATGTTCTAGTCCTCAGGGTTCAAAGACAAGCATAGGAAGCTGCCTTGGACCAAAAGCCAGTTCCTTTTTTTTTAAAAAAAAAATTATTAGCTATATGCTTATTACATACATACGAAAAGGAATACAATTACATAAATTATAAAAATAAAATCCCAAAAATACAAAAAAAGAACAGACAAAAATCCCAAAAATACAAAGTGGGGAAAATAAAATAAAAAGAATAAGGATATACAAGAAAAAAAGAAAGAAAAGAAAAAAGGTTGACTTCCTTCAACCACTATACGGGTTCTCTAATCTCATATTTTGGTTGTCTGTAATCATTTTTTACTTTGTGAAGAGGCAATTTGTTTACCTGTGAACTTTTTAGCCTAGGCTAAGCCAATCATAATTTTGGGAACCAATTTTCTTCATATAATTTGTAAAGACCTCCAATTCTCTCCTGATTTTTTTCAAAAGCCAGATCCTTTGGTCTATCTAGCTCAGGATTGCCTGCACTGACTGGCAGCAGCTCTCCAGGGCTTCAGGCAGGGGACTCTCCCAGAAGTACCTGGAGATGTCAGGGATTGAACCTGCCACTTTCTGTATGCAAAGCACACGCTCTGTCACTGAGCAATTTTTGGGGGGGGGGAGAGAGAAGGGGCCTATCTCAATGGGACAGGATCTGAATTGCATGTGGAAGGTCCCCGGTTCAATCCTCAGCATCTTCAGGTACGTCTGGGAATGTCCCCCTGCCTGGAACCCTGGATAGCCGCTGCCAGCCAGTGTAGACGCCATGGAGATACACTGACCAAGGTTCAGAGGAAGAATATGGCAGCTTCCCATGTTCCTCTTTGAACCAGCCCTTTACCCAGAACGATGAGGACTGAAAACTTCCTTTATTTTCAAAGGGCCATAGCTCCATTCTTAAAGGTAGCATGGACATATCTTATATACAGTGCTTTTTTTCTGGGGGTGGGGGATGGCACAGGGGTATGCATTCCCCTAAAGATTTTGTGGAACTTTGTACTTTTGTCCATTTACTGTATTTATTTTTCCTGATTTGAACGGTAAAATGGTGGTTTTCTTGAGTCAAAATGAGAGTACCCCTAAACATTTTCTGTCTCTCTCTGAATTTCCTCACAGTCACCCCACTCCAGAGCAACCCTAGAGCCCCCCATCTGCATTCTCCCTTCTGCATTTTGTCCCAACTGCATCCCCTTACCGAAAAAAAAGTCTGCTCTTCAAGGCAGCATACACCTAGATTTAAATACTGTACACAGCAAAACACGACCACGTGCTTATCTTGTGGTCCAAAAGCAACCCCAGAGGACTCCCCCCCCCCCAAAAAAAACACCTTTGCTCTCCCCCATCTCCTTTGTCTAAACTTACACCCCCTGGGGAATCGGAAGACAGCAGAGACATACCTGCACTGTAAAAATAAAATAAAATAAAACAATTCCTTCCAGTAGCATCTTAGAGACCAACTAAGTTTGTCATTGGTATGAGCTTTCATGTGCATGCACACTTCTTTCTGTTTCAGTGTATCTGAAGAAGTGTGCATGCACACGAAAGCTCATACCAATGACAACCTTAGTTGGTCTCCAAGGTGCTACTGGAAGGAATTGTTTTATTTTGTTTGGACTACGGCAGACCAAAAAGGCTACCTGCCTGTAACTTGCACTGTAAAGACATAAATGCACAGAGTCCATGGAACACCTCTCTGAGCTCCCCCCTAAAAAAAGCAATCCCAGGGCTCCCAATCTGCACTGCCCCCCCCCATCAACCTATTCATAAAAGCAGCAAACAAAGGCATAGATTTAAGTGTAGATTAAATCAATGCACCCACCCACCCATATGCCCCCTGAGACTCCCCTCCCCCCAAAGCAACCCCCAGAGACACCCCCAGGTCCACTCCGCCCTGTAATTTCTCTGAAATGACCTCCAAAAGAGTCTCCTCTTAAAGGCTCCCATTTAGATAGACATCAAACACACCCCTGCCCCCTTTCGCCCCCTCAGCAGTCTCCTCAAAGCGACCCCCCCTGCACCCCACCCCCTATATTTCTCCCAAAATCTACCCCTGAATTTTAAAATATGTACTAAAATCACTGTCGGATGGGCCCACAAAGCAACCCCCCGGCCCCCCACCTCCCTCTCCCCATGCATTTTACCCCCCTCCTTCCTCACCAGGGGGGCAGAGAGGCGGAGCCCCCTGCGCACGAGCGGGACCCCCAAGGAGGCCCCTGCCAGGATCAGGCCCCTCGCCGCCGCCGCCAGCATCGTCCTTCCACGCACGCGCCTCGCCTCGCTCCGCGCAGGCCCCCGAGAAGCCTCGGCCTCGCCTGGCTCCGCCCGCCGGGGTGGGTCGACCGCGGGGCGGGCAGCGCGAGAGGGAGGGGCCGGCGGGGACACCCAGCACGCTTTCTTCCCCCAGGGTTTATTTGCTCTTTTCTCTCTTTCCCTTGCCTACCGTGACACGGTAGCAAAAACCCACCAACCTACCCCCCTCCAAAAAAAATAAAAGCATGTCAAGTGGGGCCACTGAGCATATGCAGAGTGCAAAAATTCTTTTTTGCAGTCCTTTGCTGCAACCTGCTGAGTAATCTGTTCATATCCACTAGTTATTCCTTACGGAAATAAGCACTTAAGGAAAATTTAATGAAGATGATGTATAGGTGGTATTTGACGCCGTCTAAACTTGCTAAAAAGTATAGAAATCAAAATAAGGAATGTTGGAAATGTAAGGAAAAGGAGGGGAATTTTCTTCCATATTTGGTGGACTTGTACTAAGGTTAAAGCCTACTGGGATATGATATATAATGAACTGGAAAAGGTTTTTAAAAATAACTTTATTAAAAAACCAGAGGCGGTTTTGTTGGGTATAATTGGAGAAGAAATTCCCAAAACAAGATATAAATTTGTTTATGTATGCTACCACAGCTGCAAGGATACTTTTAGCCCAGAAATGGAAGCAGCAGGAATTTCCAACATTGGAAGAATGGCAGATGAAAATGATGGAATATGCAGAACTGGTGAAGCTGACGGGGAAGATACGAAATCAACGTGACGAGCTGTTTGAAAAGTGAATTTAGACAATATATGAGAGAACATTGTAAACATTTGAAAACGCTTGCAGGTTTGAGTTAAAATATTTTATAATGCTAATTTTTGGAATCTCTTTACAATTATTAAGGTAAAGCATGAAAGAAGGTAAATAGGTTGATATACGGTAGAAATGCTAAGTTGTAAGTGATTATTTATGAAAGCCAAATAATTTTATCGGATTTTAACGGATTGTGATTATGGTAAAAATAATGTAAACTCAATAAAAATTATTATTATAGAAATACCCACTAGTTATTATTCATATTACTATTGCCACCATGATCATCATTAAATTTACTGATGCCCTTGACGCCGGTGCGGTTGGGCTATGTGCCCGCAGGATGGGCAAAGGGGGCAGCAACTGGGGCCCAGCACAGAAGCCTGGCGAGTAATGGGGTAATGATCTCCCTTGGTTTGAATAGGTTGGACCAGTGGCTCTGGGCTGTAGGCCGGCTCCAAATGTTGGGAAACAAGATCCTAGTCCTCATGATTGCAGCCGAAAGCTTTGCTGTTGGGCTCTGGGCTCCAGGCAGGCTACCAAGTGATAAGACCACAAGATTCTAGTCCTTAGGATAGCAGCTAAAACTCTTGCTTGAAACTGAGAGTGGGGTGGGGGGGCAGGATGTTTGGGGGTGTGCGCCGTTTGCTGTGTCCCAAAATCTTGGCTGCGTCCATCCACAATGGCCATGCTCTGGAGCAGGAAGACTCACAAAAGTCACAAATTAGCAGGATGCTCTCAAGTGACTCTGAGCGTGCACCGAGTGTGCTTCTCCTTTCCTTTGTGCAAGACAGCATAAAGGTGATTTTAAAATGTATTTTAAAAGTCCTAAGGACAAAGTGCCTCAGAATAAGCACACTGTGTCTTTCTCTCACCAACAACCCCAACAGAACTGAGGCTCTTCAAAAAGGAAGGAAGGGCAACGTGCTTCTGAGCGTGTGCAGAGTTCACCCCTGAAGATAATTCAGTGCTTTTTAAAAAGACGTGCAGAAGGTCCCAGGCTCGGTCTCCAGCATCTCTTAGACCCCGGCCTGAAACCCTGGAGAGCAGCTGCCAGTCAGTGTGGACAATACTGAGGGCAGACCCATACCATAGATATAAAGCACACCCATGCATATTTACACTTGACTTCCCCCAAGGAATGCTGGGAACAGTAGTTTGTTAAGGATTCTGCGAGGGAGGGAAATTACAGCTCCCATGATCCTCCTGGGGAAGGAGGATGTGCTGGATATCTCTGTGTTGGATGTGCTTTAAATGTTAACAGCGGGCATCCAAAGGGGTGCAGACCCAGAGCCAGGTGTCCTTATGAGGGAGAGGATGCCGTGGTACCCAGGAGTGGGAGGAGCTTCGCCTGGGTGTGGCCAGGAGGGAGCATGGCCTCATAATGATGCTTGTGACACAGCCAAGTTGCCATGGGGCAGAATCTCACACAGGTCACAATAGGGGTCCCTTGGGTACTTAAGGCAGGGGCCCTGCCACCTAGGACCCACTTTGCCTGGGGCAGGAGGCACTGCCCAGCAAAACGCAGCGGAACCGGGCACCCACAACCACCCTTTCTTGGACCAAGAAGGGGGGGATACGGAACTGCCTTTATCCGCTAGCATTCTCCAGCGCCTCTTTCTGCTCCGTCAGCAAGCACCGCCTTAGATATCGGCGGAAAATGACGCCCAGTGGCAAGAGGTAAGGGGGGGGCTACCTTGGGCACATTGGTGCCACATAGGTACCTTGGAGGACATGCTCCCCCCCAATATATTGCTAGGCACATATAGCGACCACGGCCAAGGATCAAGGACTATGGGAGTGGCTGCATGTCCCCCATCCCTGTATTAGGACTGGAAACTTTTGGACCCCCAGATTTTGTTGGGACAGCTGCCTGGAGATGAAGAAGCACCATAGTTCAGTGGTGGCACAGCTGCTTGTCATGCAGAAGGCCCCGGGTTCAAGGCCCGGCATCTCCAGGCAGAGCTGTGTCAGAGACATGTTTTCAGAACGATGAGGACTGGGATCTTGCTTCATTTTTTAAAAGGACACACCTCAGTGGTAGAGCATCTGCCTTGCAAGCAGAAGCTCCCAGGTTCAGTGCTCCCACCATTTCTAGGTAGGGTTGGAGGAGACCCCTCTCTGAAATCCTATTATGCTGCTGCCAGCCTGTGTAGACAATATTGAGCAAGATGGACCAATGGTCTGGCTCCGCTTAAATCCGCTCGTTTCCTATTTCCCTATTAAAGTCAGCCCATTATATTGCAGGTATTAATGTTGCACAGCTTGAAGCAACTGGAAGCATACAAACTGACTCCTTGTTGCCCAGATCCATAGGTTTGATTTGAGCTTTACTTGCAGGACTTTCTTCAAAACAGAACAAAAACATCAGAGATACATCCAGATAATTCCATGCACTTACCTTGTGCATGTCTAGCACTGGCTCGGCATCTTAAAAATAACTTGGAACAGGATTGAGATCAAAACTCTTCTCTGTCCCGCATTCTAGCCTGAGATTGCATGCTCCTGGAGAGCTTCCTTATTGTATCTTGCTTCCACTCCGACTGGGAACAAAGGACTAAAGACATCTCCCTTTCAAAATGAGGATTTGCAACCCAATACCTCCTGTGTGATCTAAAGTTAAACACATTGTCAGAACTAGCAGATAACAGTAACAGTTAATTTCCAACCCACTGAGAAGCTCAGAGGAAAATCTCCCATGTTAAAGCCTTCAGGCATTCTCCATTTAAATGTGAATTGAGCCATACTTTACACATTATTATTCAGAACTATGGGGCCTAATGTCAAGTTTCTAGCCCCTTGTGTTCAAGGCACTTGCCTATTTCAGAACCTGCTTCCCGGGCTTATCCACGCCATCTTCTTTTCTTGTTTCCATTCTGCGGCACAGCTCAAACCTTACCCAATGTGAGAGCTTGAGTATCCGGCCCCGTTACTGCCCGCAGTGCTCCTGAGTTCGTGGGCGGCTGCCCAGACAGGAGAAGGAGCCTCGAAGGAGACGAGGCGAGCCTTAAAGAGGTATATAAGGTAGGCTTCTTCTGCCTCAGGCCTTTCTGGCCTTGCATCTGATCAGTATTCATCATTACTACTGCTGTCACAATAGACCACCATCTGCTTGCATGATGCTGTACAAAAGTACAGAGGGAGGGTCCCTGCCCCAATGAGCTTACACTCTGAAATTTGACAACTGGGCCTTTCCCCCTATTATATATCTACCCCACCTTTTTTCTCCAAAGAGCTGAAGGTAGCATACACAGTTTGCCCCATCAGAGAAATATACTGTGCTTAAAGTCCTGAAGAGCTGCTGCCAGTCGGTGTAGACAACACTAGGTTTGATGGACTCGTGGTCTGACTCGATACAAGGCAGATTTCTCCAGGGAGAATATATTCATTCCGTCTTTATTGACAAAATTTAGATAAAAATCACAAAAAGGGGTGGGTGGGAACATAAAATATTTGCAATACAGACCTATTGAAGGCATATAAACCATATAAAAGACTCAGTAGCCACCATTAAGTAGTTTTAAATTAGACTTTGAAAAAAATCTCAACTAAATAGTCTTAAACCATCTCAGTAGTTTTTTTTGGGGGGGGGGCAATATCACCCCTCAGCGGATATTGGATTACAGATTCTTTGCAAATAGATACTTTAAGCTTCAAAGGAGTCGCCAGCAGGTCTCTGTGAAGAGTGTCAATTTCACAAACTGAGTTATTGGGGGGGGGGGAGGTTGTGGACTCTCACCTCTTGTTTTGCTAGTTTCCTTCCTTTGACTGGTTTAAATTCATTGCATGGGATTGGCCTATACAGTGGTACCTCGGTTTATGAACACAATTGGTTCTGGAAGCCTGTTCATAAACTGAAGCGTTCATAAACTGAAGCGAACTTTCCCATTGAAAGTAATGGAAAGTGGATTAATCCGTTCCAGACGGGTCCGCGAAGTACTCAACCTGAAGCGTACTTAACCCAAAGCATGGGTGTAATTGGTTCCGGAAGTCTGTTGATAAACTGAAGCGTTCATAAACTGAAGCGAACTTTCCCTTTGAAAGTAATGGAAAGTGAATTAATCTGTTCCAGATGGGTCCATGGCGTTCGTAAACTGAAAATTCGTAAACCGAGGTGTTCATAAACCAAGGTTCCACTGTATATGACCCTCTGGGGTCCCTTCCAAACTCTACAATTTTCTAGCGAAATGTTGCCCTAACTTGTGCAAACCAGCTGACATCTCCCTCTTGCGCAGGGATGGAGGCATTTTAGCAAATCAATCCATCAATCACCGGCACTCACCACCTGAAAGTTGGAAAGAAGGGGGATTTTGCTAAGGTGTTTTCTAACCAGTAGTTGCAAACCTTTCATCTAAAAACGCCACAGGCTGGGAATCTCACTGTTTTCGCCGGCGAGCGCCAACGTCCCGACCAGCCGGTACAGTTGGACTTCCATTTTGCCCACGGCAGCCAGGGGGTCAGCCACTGGCACGGCCTCCTCCAGGCACGCACGGTTTTCCTCGACACGCCTCACCTTGCCCTGGACTGCAACAGCCGCGAGAGGTGAGAGCAATTTCCTGCTGCAACTGGGTGTCAGAAACGGGTGGCTTTGTCACCCAACTAAGTTGCACGCGGAGTAGACCCACTGAATGTCCCTACATTGGCTGTGCCTGTTCTTTTCAAGACGTCTGCTCTGAGCAGGACTAACGTTGGAAACAGCCCAGCGTTTTCCAGCAACTTTAGAGACAACCACTCGGCCAGGTTCCAGCTCTTGTGGGGGGAAATATCGGAAAGCGAGGGAGGCACTAGTTCAAAACCAAAGGAACCCAAACCCAAGGCCCTGAGGATTTATTTATGGGCAGAGATGCTGCTTAGGGCTATCGCCTGCACCTGACCGTGGGAACCTAATATTTACATAAGGAGAAAAAAAGTTGACCCCCCCCCAAAAGGCTGGGGTTGAACTTCAGAAACAGCCCAGAGTTCTGGGCATGCTCAGTGATAATGGGATGCTAACTTTTGCGTAATGGAAGAACTGGAGGGAGGGAGGAAATGGAATAGAGTATCTTCAACAAGAGCTCCTTGCCCTGCAATTTTTTGCTGCAGCTAACATCAGTAGATTTCCCTCTACCGAAATGGTCGATTTGAACCACTAGCAAACTTGGTGCTATGCTTTAGGCTCCGTAAAAAATTGTGGGGTGTGTTCAAAAGGAGTGGGGTCAGATTGGGGCACTTATGTCTGGACCTCTAATTTAAAATGAAAACAACAAAACCCACATTTTTCTGTATGTAGAAATCTAGCATGTCAGGGAGAAGAGTAGCCTTTTCTGTGACAGTCTGGTTTTCTAGGTCCAGGGAATTCTTTGGATGGATTCAGTCATGGGAGCTCTCACCCACAATTCAGTGGTACAGGTCAGGTTGAACACCTTACTGAAGACTAGTCCCTTTGCAAGCCCTGCTTGCAAAAGAACAGCACCCTTAATAATAAGCGCTTAATATGGATCCTGTGGCCGTTTCTGCTCCTAGCCTGACTGCAACGCTGGAATACGTGGAAGAAAACACAGAGGCGGACCAGGTGCTTGTTAACTTCCACAAGTCCCGACGGGACAGGGGTAAGAAAAAAAAAATAATCCCCTTGCTAACAGAATCTGGGTTTTGAGTCCTGGACTATTCCACATGCCAGAAATCTGGAAATGATATAGAAAAGGGCAAGGGTGTGTGTGTCCCAATTCCAAATTTGGGCTTTTATTAGGCCAGAAAAACCATCATAAAAAAGCATGCTAGGGCCATAGCATTTTGGTCGAGCGTCATCCCTAGTTTGGTCACCAGGTAGGTCCAGGAGAGAGCTTTGCCTGAAACTGCAGAGCTGCTGCCGGTCAGTGCAGTGTCCTTATGTTCTGATTCAAAGCCACATTTTTTCCAGAACCATGAGGACTAGAATCTTTACTTTATTTCAAGGGTGTCCCAGGTTCAATGCCCAACGGCATCTCCAAGTAGGGTCAGAATCTACCTGTCCTTAGAGTGTGAGGTGGAAGGCAGAGTGAAAACCAGTTTGCTACTGGACCAGTCTCAAGATTCTCATGCTCATTCAAGCTTGGTGTCCAAATATGCTTCACCACGATCCTCTGGCGGGGCGCTTTCAGAGGTTGCTTGCAACCCTCTGAGATTCAGTCAGCTCTGTGGCCCTGCGGAACTTCTTGCCACTAGAGGTTGGGCAGGAATAATCCCTGTCTTGCTTTAGATGTCTCCTGAGAACTGTTAATCTGACAGGCCTCTGCCGTGTGGTTTTCTTTTTACAGCCAGCACCGATGGATGTTTCTACTGCTCTTAATGGAAGCGTGTATATACACTGCATTTTTATGAAAGTGTGGCTTGACAAACATGGAGAAATTGGATAAACCAGAGGAAAGGCTCTGGAGTGCGGGGAAAGATCATCTTGCCCTTGGTTTCCTAATCATCTTCTTTTTCTCCCCTCGCTCGAAGGAGACTTGCTACGAGCCTTTGGCTTCTTGGGTTTCAAGCTCATGCAGCCGGATCACCCTTCCCTTCCCCCCTGGGAGGACGTCATCTTCATGGCTTACCCCATGGAACGAGAACTTTACCAACCGGAGGAGAATGAGAAGTGGAGGACCTGAAACCAGACACACTGGGGAGGCAGGATGGGGCTGTTCTTGGCCAACAGGCTCCCTGAATGAGCAGGTCACCGATTCCCCCAGGGAGTGGCATTAAACTGGCACCACAGCTCGATCATCTTGTTGGTTTGTTTGTTTACAGGGCAATAAAAGGCAGTTTCCAGGATGCAGGCATCCTCCTGGTCCCTGGAGGGGACCTTCTGTGAAAATCCTGAGCTGCCTAGAACAGTGGTCCTCAACCTTGGGCCTCCAGATGTTTTTGGCCTACAACTCCCATGATCCCTAGCTAGCAGGACCAGTGGTCAGGAATGATGGGAATTGTAGTCTCAAAACATCTGGAGGCCCATGGTTGAGGACCACTGGCCTAGAACACTCTGAACATTTTAATTATTATTCCCACCTAACCAAGGTCACAGGGTGGGTTACATTAAAACACAACTGTTTTTGAGCCATGTACGGTCCTAAAAAATACAGAGGTTTTTAAGCAGAGGTTGGATACCCACCTGCCAGCCATGCTTCAGGTGCGATTCCAGAATTGCAGGGGGTTGGACTGGATGACCCTTGGGGACCCACCCAACTTTGCAATTCTGTGATTCTTCAGAAGCTGTCTAATGAAGGCACAGAGGAAGACCTCTCCCAGCCCTAAGGGCTGAGGAACTACCGAGGCGCCCTAACAAACTTTAGGGACACCTTGTCAATTGGGGAAGGCCAAGTTCCTGCTCTCGCTCACCCCCTACGCAATGGTGGAGGGTTGCTTTTGTACTCCCCTTTGGCGCGGGTGGCACTGTGGTCTAAACCACAGAGCCTAGGGCTTGCCGATCAGAAGGTCGGTGGTTCGAAACCCCATGACGGGGTGAGCTCCTGTTGCTCTGTCCTTGCTCCTGCCAACCTAGCAGTTTGAAAGCACGTCAAAGTGCAAGTAGATAAACAGGTACCACTCTGGAGGGAAGGTAAACTGTGTTTCCATGCGCTGCTCTGGTGCGCCAGAAGCAGCTTAGTCATGCTGGCCACATGACCCGGAAGCTGTCGGCGGATAAACGCCGGCTCCCTCGGCCAGTAAAGTGAGATGAACGCCGCAACCCCAGAGTCGTCCGTGACTGGACTTAACAGTCAGGGGTCCCTTTACCTTTTTGGCGCAAGACTATCCCTCTCGCCACCAGGCTCACCTGACCCTCATACAGATGTGATACCATGACCAGAGGAACAAAGGACACCCATTCCGTCTTAACTGCCCTCCGTCACGTAACGGGGATTTATGAGCGATGGGCAGGGGGAAGAGGGAGGCCCAAACCACGCTTGCCATCAGCTGACTTGGGAACTAGTCGCTGGTTGGGGCCCTGCATTTTAGGGAGCGAGTAGAAAGATGGAGGGCCTCAGCTGTGATTGGGCCCTCTCTTCCCCGACCTCCCAGCCAAGAATCGTAAAAGCCTTGCTGGATGAGGGCAAAGGGGCCAGCATCCTGACAGGAGCAAAATGCCCCTTAAGAGCCCAGATAGACTGCCTCTGGACCTGGAGGCTCCACATGGACATCAGAAGAGCCCTGTGGCTGGATCAGGCCAAAGGGCGCCCATCTAGTCCAGCATCCTTGTTCTCAACTAGATGCCCCAATACGGCGCCCCCAAGAAGGATCTGAGCAGTGGAGCAACTCTCCCTGCTTGCCATTCAGAAACCTCCAACCGGGGAGGCAGAATGCTGTCCTGTCCTCCATCCATTTGTTTAAACCTGTTTTAAAGCCATCCATACGCCCTGCTCGTGAGGCAACCCCATGGTCTACCTATGGGCCATGCTCAGCACTGGTTCGTCCTGACAAGAACTGGAGAAGAATCCAAAAACGAGCCTTTATTTAAAGAGGAAAACAAGAATCAATGTAATAAAGTATGTAACGCACATCGAGTTCAAACACCGCATCTCATTTGTGGAGGGACGAGGCGGACACAGCACCAAAGGCGCTTCAAACTTTTACGTACGATGCCCAGTCTTGTCTGCCCCCCCCACCTCCCCAGACACAGACATGAGAACTCCCACCGTGTCCAAAACTAGGATGCTTTTTAAAAATAATGAAACCACCCCCCCTATTGGGAGCAGGAGGCAATGTGGTCATTTTGGACAACATAATGTGCTTGCTTCTGAGAAAAGGCAAACATTTCTTAAGAACAAAAGAATGAATGGGGCTCAACCTAAGGTTTTTTAAGACTTGTGTCATAGTAGGGCTAGATGCTGCTGGCTCCCCTTCTCTCACCACCCCTAGCCAAAATGGCCAGAGGCAGGTTGCCACTCCTAACCACCCTCTAGATCAGGCATGGGGAACCTCTGTGCCTCTAGATGTTGCCGGACTACAATTCCCATCCCTCCATGCCAGTGGCCATGGATGATGGGTGTTGTAGTCCGGCAACATCTGGAGGCACAAAGGTTCCCCTGCCCTGCTCTAAACTAGACTCAGCCTCCGTCCCTGACCCCTTTCCATATCTGAAACGTCAAGCTGCCCATCGCCACTGCCACTTACAACCACCTCAACGGCTCACCCTTGTGAGAGGACGGCTGTCATTCAGCCTGTCATCTTAACGATGGTTTGTCTCCGTTGAGCTTGGCCTAATCGATTGGATACGGCTGGGGGAACAGGTGTGCCCTTTGGGGACAATCCCCTCCATTTCAAATGCACCAACAAGACTAGGATAGAGAACTCCTCTGCCCCCTGCCCACAGCTCCGCAATGCCTGATAAGGAGGCATTGAATTTGGACTGGGTGTGGTGGGAGCATTCGCACCATTCCCCCCGGGCAAGCTGAAAACTGGTACGGCCCTAGAAACATGTGACCCACAGAGACCGGATTAACGAAGGTCACTGCAGTTGGTTCCCTACCCACCCTGTGACAGAGGAAAGAGGCGCAGTTAGCGAAGCCAACAGAACATAGAATAAGGATTGCAACGTTCCTCTGCCGAGGCCAACTGACTTGCACCTTCGGCAGCAGAAAAAAAGACGATGACTCTAGTAGCTGTGCTCATCTCCCAGCTACTAGTAGCAGCAGAGGATCAAGCGGACAGTCTCAACCCACAGCTGGGCGTCTGGGCGTCGGCAAGATCCCCAACAGAATGCTTGACCCAGCACCGCAATGGCGCTAACAAAACTTTGCAAATAAACAACAGCGGCACATGAGGATCATTCTCGGAAATCCCCTTGGGAAAGCCATGACCACGTGGAACAGAACACAGCTCTGGGCCTGCTGAAGTCTGACAATTTTGCAAGCTTTGAGAAGGAGAAAGAGTCGCTCTTAATGGCTACAGCCAACAGGCATCCCCTACCCTCGGACGTGGCGACATGCCGAAAGTGTCAACTTCCCCCAGTTGGCCAAGAAGTTGGGATGTTCCCGAGTCACTGAGCAAAGCTGGAGGAACAGGTGATTCCCTTTGCTGCTGCTCGCTCCATTCCAGGCAGAAAATCTGGAAGCAAAAGTGGGGAGGAGAGATCAAATTCCTTGTGATTTACAAACAGCTGGCACCCATTCCTTCTAATATCCAAATCGGCTGCCTCGTGCCAAGCGTATTCCCAGCACAGGAGCTGCCCATTTCTCCCCAAATGGTTTCTGGATGTTTTGGAGACTTGCCAGGTACATAGAAATGTTAAAGTGTGCAAATTTATAGCCCCTCAAAAGTGAGCAGGCAAGAACTTGAGAAGAGCCTGCTGGATCAGGCCAATTGACTCGGCACCGAGGTTCTTGCTCACTCACGATCCTTCCTCTCTCAGGAAGGGCCCCCCAGAGACTCAGCACCCCTAGGAACTCACCAGCTTCACAGCGGGGCTCCCCACCTGCGCAACTCAAGGGGTCAGTGAGCCACTGTCCAGCGGGAGGAGGTCACCGCCCTCCGAGACCGAGGCAACTTCTGCAAAGGGGTTGGGAAAAAGTGAGTGTTAGGACAAGGTTTGCTGGGGGATTTCCCGCTACCATTAAGAGTGACAGTGTGCCACAGGGAGTGTAGATGTGCTCAGAAAGCACCCCAGGAGTGCAAGCCCCTTCGAGCGAGTGCATTAAATCCCACAGGAAGCACAGGAAGAAACCTGGGATTTGAGCCTGACAACCACTGACTTGGAGGCCCATGCTGTTAAGCCTTATTGTGCTCGGTGCTACCAGAGGGTGGGAGATCTTTCAACGAAGCAGCCCCCCAAAGTCTGGGTGGGTGCTGCTGCAATGGGCAACAAATAGGGCGGGCAACCACGGTTGTCATTTTTAGCTGATCACTGATAAAACAGGCAGCTTTTCCAAGATGCTGAGGACAAGGCAATAGCTCAGCAAGTCATGAAAGAAAGCTACAGCCTACAGAAAGGTCCCTTTCATGGAGTACGGTAGATCCAGGAAAACCCGGAGGTCGTGTGTCAACTTTGTCTTGATGGCTACAGTTAGTCTTCATGGATCCATCAACTTAAATGAAAGTTGATTAATCTACCCATAAAAAGTAGCGGCTTTCCAACATTTAGGAAAGCTGTTCCACACGGATTCATCCGCAATGGGAAATCTTGACCTCAGAACTGGAGGGGACCTGCTCTGGGACAAAATTCAGGCCTCTCGTGGTTCTGCTGCTGTGTGTGGTAGCTACTCTCTGCTTGCACCCAACTCTCTCACAGCAACGCAGGAAGCTGCCTTAAACCGAGTCAGGCCCCTGGGTCCATCTAGCTTAGTACTGTCTACACTGACTGGCAGTGGGACCTGGAGATGCCGTCGGGGATTGAACCCGGGGCCCTCTGCGTACAAAGCTACAGGCATTTCTCTGAAAACAAAGCAAAATGCCCCCCCAAACCTAAGGTCCCAGTCCTCATGGTTCTGAATAAAAGGGCTGACACTGAAAGTCTGGTGGGGCCACCACAGTCTCCTATCTAGGGATGTTTCCCCTCCACCCCCGAGCTCTCCAGAACACAGCCGCCGTCCCAAAGCAGAGGTGATCAAGGCAACCGAAGGCAGCGTGCCCAGTGGCAACCAGCTCAAACGCAGTGCTCCCCCTTCGACACCTCCACAGAGCGCTGTTTCAAGCGGAGAGGACCATACCTTCCCTCCCACTGCCTTCAGAAACAGGGCTGCAGGATGTGCCACTAGACTCGTCGTCAAGAGAGGGGGACCCTTTGCAGAAGAAGACCGAGGAATCGGAAGTGTCCCCGGACGAGGAGAGGTAGTAGAAGTAGCCCCGGGGAGAGTAGGTGCTGCTGTCCGCCTGGCTGAGGGACAGGTCTTCCTCACCGAGGGAGCCTTCGCTCGAGAGCCAGGGGGACGAGGCCCTCTCTCCGGATTGGCCAGGACCGCTGGGGGTGGATGCCTGTTCCGCTTTGGCCGCCCACTGCTCAACGTCCAGCAGGGGGGTCAACTCCATCGCCGCCTCTGCCTGAGCGGGCGTTTCGGGAGGCGGGTTCGAATCAGAGCACCCACTACCGCCCCCTGTTTCACAGTGAGGTGTGGAGGGGAAACCCTCCGAGGAGGTGGCAAAGGGGAGGGAGAGCTGCAGGGACTCCAGCGAGGGTGGGGGACCTTCCACGGTGGATGCCAAGCAATGGGGGGGCTCCGTCTCATCCCGAGGTTGTTCAACAGGCTCATCTGATGCAAGTCAAAGGGCTGAGTTCATTTCACAAAAAAAGACATACACTGCCTGGTTGCAAAAAACCTCAGTGCGGTTTACAAAGAAAAGATTACTGGTATGAAACAATACTTTAAGAATTCCGAAAAGCTTTTTTAAAAAAAGACTTAAAGACAGATTAAAACTTGCATCAACTTCCCAGTACGCTTATTATTAATATTAATAAAATAAGTATTTTTAAACAATATAAAAAAACAACAAAATACATAGTAAAAACAAGCTAAACACACATGTTTTTAAGCAGGTGTCAAGAAGAGTACAGCGAAGGCGCTTCGCTTCACAATCGGCAGGGAGTTCCGAAGTGCAGCTGCTGCCACGCTAAAATGTTGAGTTCTTACAAGGACGGAATGGGTGGTAGATGCCCATTCTGCCAGGGCACCTGTGGAGTAAGGCTACCTCGTGAGTAAACTGGTCCCAAGTTGTAAAGGGCTTTATTCACTAGTAGTAACTCCTTGAACCTGTCAGTGTTAAACACGCACCAGAAGCAGCTGTCCTTTGCAAAGGGCTGCTAGGAATCAAAGCTGGAGACAGGATACTTTCTAAGGTAATCAGCAAAAGGCTGTCTCTTGCTTTAATTCCCTAGGTAAAATAACATGACCAAACCCACTCCAGTTACACTGTCTCATGAGTTATTCAAGGAACAGGAAAAAAGGGTTGTATTCAATGCAGCACTAATAAAATTGTTCCAGAACGTTCTCCCCCGCTCCTAAACGCCCCCAAGTTCCCCCCAAACCGCTGGAGCAGATTTGGGGGCAACAAGAGACACACATTTTTTGGGGGGGGGGAGGGGAAGGGGAGTCACACTGACCCCTGTGTGAGCGCAATTATTTAGCTGAATTCTGAGCAAAATATAAATGACTCTCCCCATAGCGCAGAAGGTTTGATAGGAAAGCTACCGTAAAAAGAGGTTCATCCTAAATGCAGCCATGGGAAAAAAAATGGTGGTGCGATTTATTTATATATAATGGAAGTGTGGCTTAATGGTTAGTGGGTTAGGCCAGGACTCAAATCCCCACTAGGGATAGAAAGCTGGCTGGGTGTCACAGTCTCTCAGACAAACCTACCTCAGAGGGTTGTTGTGGAAATAAAAAGGGTGTGTTTGGGGGGGCGGTAGAGGAAGAACGTTGAATGTCATCTTGAGAAACTTGGATATAAATGTCAGTAGCGAATACACCGGTTGCCGATTTGCTACCAGCCCAGCTTCAAGGTGCTATTTTCAGTCAACAGAGAACTTAAAATGAAGCCCCCACTCTACGTTTGTTAAGAATCCATCATGGGAACTCCCTGCCTATTGAGGCTCCTTTGCTGTGCTCTTTTCCGCACCTGCTGAAAACGTTTGTGTTTGGAAACTGAGGAGGCTCGGGTGCGAAAGCAGGGACTGGCAGAGCTGTGAAAAGCCCCTGTACTTGGAAAGCCTCTACGGGCCTCACAGACCAAGCGCCCAGAAGACAGCTTTAGGCGGCTTCAGGAGTCCTCGTGTTCCTGTTTTGGGAAGTGACCAGGGCACACCGGTGCACAAACCCATGTAGTGGGACAGAGGAGCTTACCCGAAAGGCTGAGGCAAGACAAAGTGAGGGGCATCTCGTCAGGGGTCTTCTGCGTGTCTGAGAGAAGGCTCTCCAGGGACACCCCTGTCGTGTCTCCCTAGGGGTTGAAACAAGGGCTGTCAAGGCACATGCAGAATGAGAGAACCTTTGGCCCTGGCAGCTTCTTCCTCTCTCTCCCCCCGAAATATGGCTTACAGAGTTTGGTGCTTCTTCCAGATTTATAAAGCCATATAGAGCTGTAGAGTTGGAAGGTACCCAGACTGTCATCTAGCCCAACCCCCTGCAATGCCAAAACGTCTTGTAAAAGCAGCCTGCTGGATGAGGCTCATGAGTCTGGCATCCTGTTCTCACAGTGGCCAATGAGACACCTCTTTGCGAACAGAACTGGAGCACAAGAACCCTCTGCCCCCTCCACCAACCGCTATTCAGAAGCGTTTCTTGCCTCTGAACGTGGAGGCAGAGCACGGCCATCGTGGATGGACGCAGCCAAGACTTTGGGATGCAGCAAACAACATGCTCCCAGCATCCTGCCCCCCCCCACCCACTCCCCGTTTCAAGCAAGAGTTTCAGCTGCTATCCTAAGGACTAGAACAGGGGTCGGCAACCTAAGGCCCTTGGGCCACAAGTGGCCCATGAGCCACCCCCTCAGCAAATCCCTGCGTGCTGCCCTAAACCGGCGGTGCGGAGACTCACTCGCTTGCGCACGGAATCCACCCCACTGAGGGATCTCTGCTGGAGTGAACTGGCCAAGGCGAGATAAACCTTGCCGACCCCTGGACTACAATCTTGAGGTCTTATCACTTGGTAGCCTGCCTGGAGCCCAACAGCAAAGCTTTCGGCTGCTATCATGAGGACTAGGTTCTTGTTTCCCGGCATTTGGAGCCGGCCCACAGCCCAGAGCCACTGGTCCAACCTATTCAATGCAAGGGAGGGCAGATGAACCGACCCCATTACTCACCAGGCTTCTGTGCTGGGCACCTTTGTCCAACGGATCGGGCCCATCTCCAGCCCCGCCGTCTCCATCCTGTGGGCACTGCACCGCGTAGCCCAACCGCACCAGCTCCGCGCCGACGTCGATGTCCTGAAATCGGAAGGAGAAAGGAGGGCTCGTGGTTGGTGTGAAGGACCTAGTTCCCCAACCCTGAACAAATTCTATCCTCCTTGCCCATTAAATAGGATGCTAGCGAACCTGGGTGGTACCTTCACATTGGGCCGATATTTTTAGTTGTTGCTGCAAGATCTTAACGCTCAAACCACAGAACGGCGCCACACAAACCGTGCCCTACCTGCCCGCTGGTGGCGTTGTACAATCTGACGTGAGGCCAGGTGCTGCTCCCAGCAGGCAGGTAGCTGGAGATCTTTGCCAGCACCGGCTTCCACTTGGCGCAGTGTGTGAGGCGGTCAAACTCGTCCAATGCGGCTTCGGACCAAGACACTCCTGTTCAAGACACGGAAGCAAAAAGACATTAAGGTCAAGCAGCCCAATCTGAAGAACGTCTCCCCTGGGAGGTAAATCCCTGCCAGATTAAAACTGTGTGCCCCCAAACCAAGTGGTGCGTGGAGGGGGCAACATGAGAATGAGACATTATTGGTGGTGGATCCTCGCACCCCAGGAATGCTCTCCTCGGGGAGATGTTCCTGGCACCATCCTTGCCAGTCTGTGGCCTTCTAACTCAGACCTTTGGCAATCAAGTTTCCTTCTCCCGTGCTGCTCAACTTTTAGTGTTTTTATTGATTTTAAAAACTGTAGAGCCAGAGGCCTTTACAATGAACGGCAGAGGGCAAGAGCAAGGCTTTCTTCTGAAATCACACAGCATAGCCTATGAAATTTTACAGCATTAAAAATTCGCAGCATAGAGTTTTAAAATTAGAAAGCATCAACAGAACGGTTAAAAGCATCAATGGAGCTGGAATGGAGCTTCTTAGCTGCCAGAGCAAATTTGACTACCAGGCGTGTAATTTGTAGATTTTTATCAGCTAAAAGTTCGACTGTCATTTCCTAGGGGGAGCGACACCTTTTAGTAGGGTGTGGTGGACTTGTCTTTATCAACAGCATGTCGCTAGATGAGCGCTTCATTCATTTTTACTGTTTTAAACCACTTTCATGTGGTTGTATTTCATCTTGCCAAATGGCTTTGAGAAGGTCTCTTTCGCATAAAGCGGCCCATAAATGCCACAATAATTAATAGTAACAAACAGGGCTTGCTCCAAAGCGACCGCCCCCAGAACTATGTCCTGATTCCACGGCCTACTCTGCAGGGCTACTTGGTTAAGAACGTAAGAGAATCTGAGCTGGATCAGGCCCACCGAATCCAGCACCCTGTTCTTACAGCAGCCAAACAGATGCCTCTTCTGGGAATCCCGCAAGCAGCAACTCTCCCCACTTGCGATTCCCAGCATCTGGTTTTCAGAAGCGATTCGCCTCAGAGTGGAGGGAGAATATTGCGGTTGTGGCTAGTAGGCTTTGGTGGCCTTTATCCTCTGTGGATGTGTCTGAGCCTACGAAGAATCAAGCTGGTGGTCCCTGAGCGTGCAACTCACCCGCTGGAGCGATGCCGGCGAGGCCGCACTCTATTGCTTGGAAGGGGAGGCTGAGGAAGTCACTCCTAGGAGAAAAGATGGGGAATAGGCCTTAACAACCATGGCCTTAAACAGGGGCTTACGCTTACTTCCAGGGAACAACAACCCTCCCAGACTTAAAACTACAGACACCTCGACGTATGATTTCAAAAGACAGCCAACAGCAGCGGGGAAAGAGCTTAACCTTCAGAAGGGGACCAGTTTCTCTTGCTTTGGGGGTGCCAAGGGAGGGGGGGAGGCTAAACACACAGCCTGCCATAGGACTCGCCGCCGCCACAAAGGCAGCGGTCGAAACTCCCATTGCTCTAGGCGCATTTTGCGACAGGGAATTCCATTAGCGCAAGCAGTTTCTGAGCTCCGGGTGCAATACTGCAGCTAAGATTTCAGATTAAAATTTCCACTGCTGGCCCTAGGGGAGGAGAAATTCCTCCCTGCTCGATTCCCAAGAGATTGCTGCAGCATCAGGCAAGCGGATAGATTTAGCTGCAGTTCCTCCTAAAAAGAAGCGAGCCGAGACATTCTGTTGTGGCGCCCATAACCATATAGCACCTAGTTTTCATATCTCAGTTTCTAACACTGCACAAAAGGCCCTGCTTTTTGTCAATGCCAATCTGGCTTTCGACACACAAGACAGACCGGTCGCCTCGCAGCAGCCATTCCATCAGGCTACCTGGAATTGTTTCCCTTTAAGAACCGGGGTCTGAGCTTGCCTCCTTCCTCTTCCCTCCCCTTCCGTTTCTCCTCCTTTTCAGACTACAGATGTCTGACCGCAGATGCATCCACACCAGACATTTAAAGCGCTCTCCGGACCGTCCTGGTTCCTCCCACGAAGGATTCCAGGAACTGCGGTTTGCAAAGGGTGCCCAGTGTTGTTAGAGAGACCCCGACACAGAATAACACCTTTAACAAGCTACAGTCCCCGGGGGCCATAGGGGCAAAGGCACAATTCTTAAAAGTGGTGCAAGGGTGTGTTAAATGCACGGGGCAGGTGTCTCTTGCTGTCGGGTTTTCACAACCCGCTCCGGGGAGCCTAAACAGCAGGATAATAATGCTTTACACCAGGCTTCCTCAACCTCGGTCCTCCAGATGTTTTGAGATTACAATTCCCATCATCCCTGACCACCGGCCCTGCTAGCTAGGGAGTTGTAGACCAAAAACATCTGGAGGGCCGAGGTCGAGGAAGCCTGCTTTACACAGAAATGAATGCACTTCTTTTTAAAAAATCCTCGACATATAATATCCAACAGGTCAGTTGATTAAATCCTCTTTTTTTAAAGGAGCACCCAAACACCCAGGCTAGAGGTGACAGCCTCTTTCCTCCGCGTGGGGCCCTCACCGTAACGGCTGCAGCTTCTCCAAAGGAGCCTCTCCGTTGTCACCAAAGTCCACGTAGTAGAGGTCCATGTTTCCATTGCCCAAAGTGCCAAGGACTCTGGCTCTGTACCAGGCGCGGTCTTCGGGGTAGGGGGCGGCTACGATGTCCCCCACGTTCACCTTCAGGGGTTCCGGCTGGGGAGCCTGAGGAACAGAGGCACTGGGAGGGGACCCTCGCACACCCACACTCTAGCACTGCAAAAGTACCCAGAGTGCAGAGCGGGTGGGCAAGGGAACAAAGGGGCTGCCCTCCTCCCCCCCACGCCAGGGGCCTCCCCCACCGCACAAAGCCTCACCGAAAGGCTGCTGCCGTAATACTGCGTCATTTCGTGGGTCAGCTTGTCTAGTTGGAAGGTGCGCGAGCCGATAATCTGGATCCAGAAGTGGTTGGGGGTCTCGGAGGCCGAGACGTAGACCTCCAGGTGCTCGTTGGTGTGGAAGCTGAAGTCTGGGCTGGGGACTGAGGACCCAGGAGGCGGAAAGTGAGGAGCAGAGGCCGGCCCTCTCCCTAAACCCTCCCAGATGGAGGGCCGGATCGGTCAGGGTCTGACTTGTAGCTTCCCTCCCCCCATCTCTTCCTCCCTAGGCAACCCCACAACGATGGCGCCTCCTTGGGAGCCCCAGCCCTAGATAAGATTGCAGCTGTGGGAAATCTATTTCAACCTATCCTACCAAAAAAGGCACTAGTCCTCATGATTACAGAGAACCTCCTGGAAGAGGGTGAGCACACGGCAGAGAGTCAACTACTTTATTTGTCAAAGTTAAGTCGCTTCTACAGCTCTAGATATCTACGTGCACCAATCTAATGACTAGTCCAGGCATAGGCAAACTCGGCTCTCCAGATGCTATGAGACTACAATTCCCATCATCCCTGACCACAGGTCCTGCTAGCTAGGGATGATGGGAGTTGTAGTCCCAAAACATCTGGAGGGCCGAGTTTGCCTATGCCTGGACTAGGCAGTTATAAAAGTAAAATTATTATTATTATTAATTATTATTATTATTATTAATCCTCATCATCATTATTCCCTGGTGGGAAGTCTATACATGAAACAATGTAACTGTTTGTTTTTTTAAAAATTAATTTGGCTTTTCAGAATAAAATTTTAGTCACATATCGAACATACAACATAAAAACAAGATTCCAAGGAATCTCTGGAACTTCACTCCTCCCCTTCGTGGGTCCTATTGTTAATCATTTCCTCCTGCATCTTTTATAATACAGTTGTGCCTTGGAAGTCGTTCAAATGCCTTGCAACTTGAACGTTTTGGCTTCCAAACGCCGCAAACCCAGAAGTGAATGTTCCGGTTTGCGAATGTTCTTTTGGAAGCCAAACGTCTGACGCAGCTTCCACAGCTTCTGATTGGCTGCAGGAGCTTCCTGCAGCCAATTGGAAGCCACGCTTTGGTTTCCAAACATTTTGGAAGTTGGACAGACTTCTGGAACGGATTCCGTTCGACTTCCGAGGTACAACTGTACAGTGGAACCTTGGGTTGTGAACGTGATCTGTGCGGGAGGCACGTTTGCAACCCGCAGTGTTCGCAACCCAAGGTGTGACTAATCCAAATCTTGTCTCTCCATTGTATCCAAAATTCACCATTAAATTAAAAGTGATATTCCAAACCTACTAACAATTTCAACTGTTTACAACGGTCTTTGAGGTCAAGCTATAAATTTCCCTCATTCCTTATTAAAATCTTCCAGATTTTCGATTCTTTAGGTAAAGATAAAGGGACCCCCGACCATTAGGTCCAGTCGTGACCGACTCTGGGGTTGCGGCGCTCATCTCGCGTTATGGGCCGAGGGAACCGGCGTACAGCTTCCAGGTCATGTGGCCAGCATGACAAAGCCGCTTCTGGCAAACCAGAGCAGCACATGGAAATGCCATTTACCTTCTTGCTTGGAGCGGTTCCTATTTATCTACTTGCACTTTCACATGCTTTCGAACTGCTAGGTTGGCAGGAGCTGGGACTGAGCAACGGGAGCTCACCCCGTCGCAGGGATTCGAACCGCCGACCTTCTGATCAGCAAGCCCTAGGCTCTGTGGTTTAACCCACAGCGCCACCTGCGTCCGATTCTTTAATTTGAAGCTAATTTGTAAAAAAATTGGAAATGCAATAAAAATTATACTGTGTGTAGGGGTGTGGGGAAAGATTCTAGTCCTCACAACTGAATGAACTCAGCGCCACCAGGTATGGGGCTGGCCACCATCTTAAGCCAGCTTCTAAAGCGTCAAGCAAGAGATCAGACAAGCTGACAGAGAAGCCGACCAACAGTTGATAATTAAATGGAACCTCCAGCTCGAGGCCGCCTATCTCTGAAAGAGCTTGCTGGACAACAGCGCAGGAGGGGAAGGGTTTTTTTTTTTTTTTTTTAAAAAGATATAAAGACTGCCTCGTTATGCTTACCTTCGAAAGCATAGCTCAGACAAGAGGTTTCCGATAAGGACTCGGAGGATGAGCCATCTTCGCTCCTCGGCTCATCGGGGGGATATTCTGGGATCTTCCCAGTGGCTCCTTCGTGGTGTGGGGTCCCCAGCGGCTGATGGAAAGCTTCTTCGGTGCAAGGGGGACCCCGCCTCCGGTCGCCGCTGCCGCCAGCGTCCTCCTTCCTCGTGCCCAGAGGCTGCTTCCGCTGGGACCGGGCCATAGCCGCGTGCGAGAGCTTCTTGTGGAAGGCCTCGTCCTCCAAAACCTTTTCCGCGATCAGTTTCTGCAGGAGATTTGGAATATGAGTAGCAAAGGAGGCTGGTGGACTGGGTAGGGGTTCCCTTTGTCTAAGCAGGCTGTGGTCGGAACTGGCTCCTCCCAATATAGTTCAGGTTGCAGCCTGGCTGGCAAAGGAATTGCCCCCCTGCACTCCTGGCTTGAACCGCACTTGCTCCTTCCCCAGGTCTTGCCCACCTGGAAGGATGGCCCCCAGGGAGGGGTACTTTTTAACAGGGTGGATTTGATTTAAATCAGGGGCAGACACCACATATTTACCTCCTCTAGAACCCCAAAATTGTAGTTTAACCCTCACGTAACTACAACTCCCAGCAACTACAACTCTTTGGAAGGGGTTTGGGGCGCCCTGCTTAGAAAGGAGGTTATGCCTGCAGCTTCCGAGGGTATAAGGCAGGCCTCCTCGGGGACAGGTTCCCAGTACATGGCGATATTTAATTGGGGCCGCCCACCACGACCTCACAGAACGACGCCAGCAGCTGGGGAGCAGGGCAGGGGGCTCACCTTAGCTGCTAGCACCTCCTTGCGGGTCCCAGAGAGCGTGATCTGGCGGTTGAGCGAAAAACTCCCTTCACGGTCGCAATCGATCTTGGCCCCCGTGCTCTGGTGGATGGCTCGCACCGTCTCCCCGCCCCTGCCTGGGGGACGAGAAAAGGTTAGCAGAAACCGCAAGGAACGTGTCCTGTCCCTCCACTGTCCCCTGAGGGCACCTCCATTGCAGCACTGGGAGAGATTGGAAGAGGAAGGCTCCCTCCATCAGCTTCGCTAGGGGCCCATTTGGTCATTTGAGCAGCCGTTTAGAAATCGGTGCCTGAGTGTTGGCTGTTGTTTTCCTCTACCCTCCCAGTTCCTCTTCCCTTGTGTGCTTTTCTTTGTGTGTGTCTTTTTTAAAAAAAAGATCACAAGCTTGGAGCTAGGGATTGTCTTCTTTTGACCGTATATAAACCACTCCTGGAGCCTTTATGCCTGAAGAAGAGGGCACCAAGTTCTCAAAATAAATAATAACGAACTATATAGGCCCAAAGAGGCTAATCTACAGGTTGCAAAATATTTGCCCTGTTAACTTTCTGCTCATTTCCTCCTCGGGTGATGAATCTGCAAACCCCAACATGGGGGGCAAAGGCAGAGTCCAGCAAAGTGCCAAGTGGCTGATCAGAGTTTGCAGAGCCTGGGGCTTTGCAGACACTGCTGGCCTGTGCAGATGATAAAATTTAAAAGTAATATTGAAATATCTAAAGGGCTATCATGTGGAGCAAGCTTGTTTCCTGCAGGACCCGAAGCAATGGATTCAAGTGACAAGAAAGGAGATTCTGTCCAAAGATCAGGGAGAACATTCTGGCAGCAAGAGCCATTCAATAGGGGAAGAGATGGCTTTGGAAGGTGGGGGACTCTCCTCTAGGGGAGGTTGCTAAACAGAGTCGGGTGGCCACCTGTCGGGGATACCTCAGCCGTGCTTCCTGCTTTGCAGGGGGTTGGACTAGATGGCCCCTGGGGTCCCTTTCCAACTCTACAATTCTATGTTTCTATGAAATAATATAGATGGTCCTCGCCCTCATTTTACCCTCAACACAGCAAGGCACATTAGGATGAGGCATTGTGACTGGATCAGTTGTCACCCAGTGAGCTTCATGGCTAAGCGGGGACTTGAACCCTTGTCTCCCAGGTCCGAGTCCAAGACTCTAACCACTAGGCCACACCAACTCCCAACAGTAATGGCACCTGAAGTTCCCTTGCTGTTGGTTTATAAGCCCAGGGCAGGCGCCAAGCGTGCAGGATTCCCGCCATCCAATCAAGACAAAGCACAATAAAGTTTTGGGGCATTCAGAGGACGCAGAACAGGGATTACCAATGATGCGCCCCACGGCACGCTGGGGCACAAGGATCTTTTCCGTCACGGCCAAGTTCTCCTCCAGGATCTGGTGGATGGCGGCTTTGGCCTTGCACACCTGGACGGCGGAGCCCCAGATGCGGATCAGGCGCTCCTCGCCAGAATCTTCCACGTCGACATCAATGCGGGCCTGGGTGTCCTTCCGCAGCTGCAGAGAGGGAGGACAGGGGCTCTTCAGCCTCGGCAATCTCCAAAACAGCGACGGCTAGGCCGAGTCAGACTGCGCCCGGTTCCCAGCAGCCTCTATGGTGGGGGCCTCATCCAATTTTATACACAACGGCAGAGGCCCCATTCATACCAGCGTGATGATTAAACGGTCACCGCTTCCCTCAAAGGATTCTGGGAGCTGTTGGTTGTTCAGAGTGATATGAGTTGTTAGGGGACACCCTCCCCCCATAGCTACAATTCCCAAAAGACGGACGGGTTGTTAAAGCACTCTGGGAATTGCAGCTCTGTGAAGGTTTATCCTCAGCACCCTCAAACTACAGCTCCCAGAATTCTTTGGGTAACTAATTCTAGCCTGGTCCCTCTATCCTCTTACCTGCTAATTTCTGCAAGGTGATGCAGAAACGAAGGCTGCATTCACACCAAACATTTACAGCACCACGATACCAATTTAAGCAGTCATGGCTTCCCTCAAAAGAATCCTGGGGGCCGCAGTTAGTTAAGCAAGCCGTTAGGAGACCCCCCCGCTGCTCCCCTCATATAGCTACCCTTTCCTGCCACTACAGATCCCCTCTTTGTGGGGAACTCTGGGGAATCATAACCCTGCAAAGGCCTTAACCAGGGGTCGGCAAGGCTTACCAGGCATAGGCTGGATCACTCCAACGGAAATCCTGTGGGCCAGACAGGCGGAGTGCGACACCGGAAATCGCGTCTCTGCATGTACGTGGCGCCGGAAATCGCTTCTGCAGATGCCCAGATGCTGAAAATTGCACCTGTGCAGAAGCGATTTCTGTTGTCTGGGCATGTGCAGAAGCGATTTCCGGGGCCGTGGAAGAGAATCCCCACTCTGCGCTGTGCCAGTTTAGTGCAGTGCGCGGGAACTTGCCAAGCGGGTGGCTTGGTTCATGGGCGGCTCGTGGGCCAGTTAAACGACCTCCGTGGGCCACTTCCGGCCCATGGGCCACAGGTTGGGGACCCCTGGCCTTCACCCAGAGATGTGGGGGTCAGGCCTGAGGTGCCGTTTTCTCCCTCCCCATTGAAGTGTTGGGCGGAGGGCAGCGGTGAATTCACACAGCTCCAGGAATCAGCAAACCTACCTGCTTGACGTTGGCTCCGTGGCGCCCGATGAGCAGCTTCACGGCATCCTTCGGGATCTTCATCTCCACCTGGAGCTCCTCCTCGCCCACAAACGTCAGCCGCTCCTCTGGAAGCCCCAGCCAGAGAGAAAGACACACGCACTGAGCGATTAGGACCCAAAACTCCCCCCTCCTTTTCAGGCAGCTGTCTCTCCTTGGCAGCCATGAGCCCATCACCCCAGGGAAGAGATGGTGGCAGGCCTCCCTGCCCGCTCGTGAGCTTGGGGATCTGCCCATCTAATAGCCACAAAGGCTCTGTGCCACTTCCGCTGCGGGAGGCAGGGTGCCACTGAATGCCCGTTGCCAGGAACAGCAAGCGGGGAGATGTAGCTGCTGTGGTGGGGGGTCCTACTTGTGGGTTTCCCTTGGGGGCATCTGGCTGGCCGGCGTGAGAACAGGCTGCGGGGCTAGAAGGGCCCCCTTTGGCCTGATCTTAAGATCTTATAGAATTAGAGGAATTCTCTATCAATGGCTGCTGGCCATGACTGCTATACTCTGTTCTCCACACCACAGTGGGGTGGGGTGCTGCTCTTGCTTTTGAGAGCCTGCTTATGGGTTGGACCCTGTGATGTGGGCTAGATGGGCCTGATCCAGCTTCAGGGCTCCTGTAATGTTCTTGACCAACAATGCTACCCCCGCGGAGCAGGCTAGGAAATAAGGATGGGGAACGGTGAACCCAGCCTATTTTTATTAGTACTGTTAATAATTCACACGCCGGCTGCGCTTTCCCTCTGCTGTTGCAAGTCTAGACTCCTTCATGATGGAGTCTCCTTGAAACAGCACGGTGCTTTTCCAAAAGGGAAAACAAACTCTTCCACATTGCAAAGGGTTGGACTAGATGAGTCTTTGGGTTCCTTCCAGCTCCCCAATTCTGTATGAACCCGTCTATAGAGACCCAGCACTTTCCTTGCCGGGGTGAGGCAGATCAGTAAGTTGCAAGAGCAGAGAGCAAGCACCAAAGCAGTCCTCGCTCTCGCCGGGATTTCAAAAGGGGCCCTTGAATTCCTGGTTCCGACCCAACACGTGCCATGTGGGGAGTCATGAGGCTCCACCGGACATAGCTGGACTCAACTTCCAAGCAAGAACAGGCTGGAAGCACTTAAAAACTCTGTTTGCTACCCACCGGGTTTCACCAGCGACCCCGCCCTCCGCCTGAGCCCAAGGGCGGAAAGATGTCAATATGGGATGTGTGTACAAAATGACAGCAAGTGTCAAGCAAATGCTCGAGGGCAGGAGCAGCTATTGGAAGCTTTCCCAGAATGAGCAGCACACACAGACAGGAAAGGAGTACAGCAGGCAGACGCAATCGATTGTTCAAAGCCCAGTTCCACCCACGCAGCAGATGCCGGTCGCACAGCTGCGCTTCCCACCTCCTTCCGACCCAGGGCGCACACCCACCTTGGCTCTCCCGGTAACGGCGGTACAGGATGTACAGAATAGCCCCGCTGGCGGGGACACCGAGCGCCAGGGCCACCTTCTGCAGCGTTGTCAGACTGCTCCAGGAGCCCTTCTCAGCTGCCATGGCCCCTGCTGGAGGCACCCTAAACGGGAAGGGGAAAAATTTCCTCAGCTGCATCTCCCCACGGGAGAGGCCGACCAAGTACATTGCCCCGCAGGGAAGCAGCAGCAGCAGACGGGATCTGCCGGACAGGGACCGCAGCTCCACAGTGGAAGCAACTCGGAGGACGCTTGAGAAATGACTTTGCTTCTCAAGGGTTTGGACAGCTGCCTGGAGCCGACTGCAGCCAACCTTGCTGTCCCAGGCGGAGGTTTCCCCTCCCCACCCCACCTTGGGAGAAGGTGCCAGGTTTTGTGTTTCAAAGAGGACGGACGAGCCAAGCCAGGGTGTGTGTAAATCAATGTGGTTTCAGAAATGCACTTTCAGGGCTGAGTCCCACCATCCACTTCTGGCAGAACAGACCAAGAATCCATTTAAACCAGGCGTGGGGAACTCAATGCGGCCCTCTAGAACCCTGCATCTGGCCCTCAAATTTTTCCAAGCCACACCCTTCTATGGCCTTGTTTTCTACCCAAGGTTTTCTGCTTTTTGCCTGGCTGGAAAGTTTTCTTGAACTCTTGAGCACGCCTCTGGATGAAGGGTAGGGGCATCTTGAGTGGGTGCAGAAACCAGAAGCCAGTTACATCTGTTCTTGTACCCAGTTCTGCCCACCACTGGCATGCGGCCCTTGGAAGGTTTCCGAAGGGGGAATGTGGCCCTCTGGGTAAAACACAGGTTTTTCCCGCCCACAACAGCACCATGTTCCCATGAAGCTTCACACACACACACACACACACGGGTTGAGGATTGTCTTCCTTCCTTCCTATGTCCCCAGCATCTAACACTCAGAGGTATACTGCCTCAGTATCTGGAGGTTCCACTCCTAACTAGAATAAAGACCAAAAGAGCCCTGCAGGGTTGGAATGAAGGACTGCATTGTCTCCCACAATGGCCAGGCCACATAACCCTGGGAACTGCAAAAGCAATGCTTGAAGCACTGCCCTATTTTAGTCCCTCATTGCAGCAAGTGGAATTCACATACCGAGCACTCCGAATGTGGACATTCTGCCTCACTTTCATGACCAATGTCTTATTATTTCCCCTCCTCAGTGAATTGGTTTGATGACCTTTTAAGAACATCCAAGTCTGTGGCACTCGCCATACCTGGTGGCAGCGAGTTCCACAGCTCAGGACACACCCTGCACAGCAGCCCGTTTTCTTCTGTATGCCCCAAACCTTCTGCCCACCAGTGTCCCTGAGTCTCTACCAACACCCTGAAATGTTCTAGCAATGCAAGGAAGGTTTTTGGTGTTTTTTGCCATGCAAGCCCCTGCATCACAGATGGGGGCCTTTGGGACTCCAGATGCTACTGAAACAGTCCCCATCAGTTGCAGATGAGAGTTGCAACCCCGCAACATCTGGTCGCAGCTGCCTCACCATTGCTCTGAACTTCTGTGCAAATAGCGGCCATTAACCCAAATGCCTGTTGTTGCTTTTTTATTTAAACTACCCCAGAGCTGAGGGACCGAAAACATCGCAAAAGCCATGGCCCAACGTTTGAAATGTTTGTTGAAACCGCAAGATACATAACATACATCTCTATCCTTTTGAAATCTGCTCTTTGCTCAGCAACACACAACTTTCTCCCCAACCCCACAGAGCCCTTCTCAGCCACACCCTGTGAGGGCTTTGGCATCCCCCCCCCCTCAATGTAGCTATTGGGGGGGCTTCTTGGAAATGGGTGTTCTGTTGGAGCAGAAAACTGCAGGTTCAAGTAATTATTAAAATGTAGGGCTTTTAAGAAGAAAATTGGTACGACCTTTTCCTAGATTGGAAAGTATTTGCGTCCCACTTTATTAAAAATGTGATACGTTGCTTGCATCCAGAAACATTTAAAAAATTTATAGCACCTATTAATTACACTCAGCCTAGAGAGAGTCATCTCCAAGCAATGGACAGCAAGACTTTCTATAAAGTCTATGGAATAGGCTCCCTTCTGCGAACCAGTTGGTATCTGCTATAAAACATTTAACTTGGCAATAAAATTAATTAAAATTATAGAGAACATGCACACAGAATCTTAGCCTCCCCACATGTAGGGATATTGACACTATACAAAGCACCTGAGTTTTAGCTAGGACTGCTGGGAACCTTAGCTTGTTAAGAGCGGGTTACTATCTGAAGAGAAAACTACAGCTCCCTGGATTATTTGGAAGAAGTCGTGTGCTTTAAATATATGGTGTGTTCCTCTGCTATTCTTAGTGTGATAGGCAATGAAGGAAATACTCAGAGTAGACACACTGAAAGTACATGTAAACAAGGCCTTGGTTCTCTCAGATTCCCTCAGTTTAAAATTTATCAACCTGGTAATAAAATGAATTAAAAATACAGCACCCACACAGAATCCTGGCCTACAAGTTTTTATCTGAGAAAAGCCTATAAACCTGATAAAAAAGAATGAAAAAGTAAATAAAAGCCCACAAAGAGAACCCTGTCATTCTTATTTCTCTCAGTTAAGACATATAAACCTGACAATAAAAAAGACTATAAATACTCCCATACAGAATCCTGCTCTCTGGTTTTAATCTGAGATAGTAATCTAAACCTGGTAATAAAATGGATAACATTAATGAAATTCGAGCAGAACCCTGGTTCGTCCTCATTTCTCCCAGTTGATCTAGTAAGCAAGTAAATAGAGAATAATATATATATGGAGAACCTTGCCCTTTCAGATTTCTCCAAGCAAAACCTATTGGCTTGCTATATAAAAAAAATCACATCTGTACAGAATTCTAATCTCCCGTTGCTATCTCAGTGGGTTTTTAAGGCAATAAAATATACAGTATAAAGCCCACACAGAATCCTGTGCTCGGAGACCATCATATAACCCTGGTAAGAGAAATGAATGAAAATGTAAATTAAAAGCTAGGCATGTAAAGAATGCAATTCAAGTCTTGCCCTCCCCGTTGTCTTTAGTTAAAATACATTAATCCTGCCAGTGAAATGAGCATAAACAGAAGCCCTGGCCTCCCCCTTCCTCCCAACGACGACAACCCCCCCAGAGACCTTCCAGAGCACCTCCCGGGAGCTCTCCGCTCTCCTCCGCGCCGGAATACAAATGAGAATGACGACGCCCAGCGCAGGCTGCTCCTCCCTCCCGTATACGTAGCAGCTGCTTAGCCGCGCCCCTTGTACCTCATTGGCCAAGGGGAGCGGCCACAGCAGAAGGGAGGAGGAACAGTTGTCATTGGGCGAGATACTGTACTGGGAGGGAGAGGCGGGACGGACGAAAAATTCCAATTCGACACCACCCTCAGAGAGGGAGGGGGAAAGAGAGGAGTCTATTCTAATTGGACGCTACTAGCAGTATGCGGATGAGAGGAGATTTTCATTGGGCACCAGGGGCCGGAGGGCGTGTCGACTCGTCAGAATGCCTCTTTTCCCACCGCTGCGAGGAAGCCCCGCACACAAGCTTACCAACGAGTCGTCGACCAATAGGCAGAGCGGTGCTGAGTTTCTGAGGCAACTGGAGGCGGGGTCGTAGTTACTATGAGGGCGGAGGGAGAAAGATGGCCAATGCCAATTAGGAAGAAGCAAAGCGCCCGAGGCGTAGGGGTGTGAGCGAGGGTGGGGATAGGTGCCTGAGGAGGGGGAATATAAAAGACGACCAATAGGCAAGAAAGAAGTCCAGACGACAGCCAATCCCGCGGGTAGGGGAGGAAAGGGGCGGGAAGATAGCCTTAACCGTTATCCTCTCGCGCAGGTGTAACTGTTTAGCATCACTGGTGGCTCAGAAGTGGTCCCATGATGCGCTGCGCCCATAGGAGGCTGCCGTTGCTGGCTTCCCATAATGCACTGCAGGGGAAAAATTGGGCCTTCGGAGTTGCTATGGTTACACACAAAGCAAATTAAATGAAATGAAATAAAATAAAAAATTGTGTGAGAGAGTGAGCAGGAAATGAGCTCATCAGTATTAGGATTGTGCTAGTCGCCCAACACATAAATTTCCCCATGCAATTAAAGTTCCCATTCATTTCAATAGGTCTATTCTGAGTATATAGTGTGGCTGGATGGCCAGCGCAGAATAAAAAGAAAGAGTTAAAACCACAGCAACCGTTCATTCAGTTTATTTACTCATCATATCTATAGCCCAAGGTGGTGTTTGTGGTTCTCTCACCCTTGCAACGACCCTGTGAGGCACCCCATGTCATGCCCAGTGAACTTCATTGGCTGAAGCGGATTCGAACCTCGGGTCTTTCCTGATGCTCTAACCACTGCACCACCCTGGCTCTTGGGAACATAGGAACATTTGTTTGTTTTGTTCAAAAAACTGTTTTCAAACTTTGCACTTTATTGACAATCTGAAACATTTTATTTTTTCTGCAAACCGCTTAAGAGGTTCTATTTACAATCAAGCGGCAGATACATTTTGCTAAATAAAATAAATAGCATCCCTGGCGTCTGTCCTAACACCATCGTCCACGCCGCTCTGGGGAGCCCCAAAACAGGACTCTCCTTGCCCATCTCCCCCAGCAACTGGCATTCAGAGGCATGGCGCCTCTCAACCTAAAATATGAACCCCACCATACAAATTGTGCAGAAATTGCTGAATCACTTTTTAAAAGCCAATTTCTCCAGTAACTTGTGGGCAGAGCAGAGGCATAGCGTGGAGGGTCCGTGGGGTTTGTCGCCCTGGTTGCAATTTTGTAAAGGGGCTCACCCATTCACCTGCCCTGGCATCGCGGGCATACGCTCCGTCGCTGGGGCAGAGGCGCAATTATCTTAGAAGCTTCCTGGCTCCTCTCTTTCAATTCCCAAGTTGGGGGAAAGAGCATGCCGTGATCAACACCACTCAAATGCAGGCTTCGTCCCTCTTGTCTTGTGTTTGGTTCATAGTTCATTATGCACTATGAAACCCAAAAACCCTTCTCCACTTTCAGCTGGTCATCAACCTACAGTTCCTTCATAACTGGATCCTTCCTCTCGCTCCTATACAGAACCTTCCCGCTGATTTATATATATATATATAAAATGCACTAACTGCATGCACTGTTAGGATTGTAAACATTATATAGGCTGGGCCTTGCACATTGACAAACTGGAAAAAGAAGCTAGGAATCATTGGTGTGAGGGTACAATGGCAAAAAGCGTTCAACTTTGATCTTTTTGAGATAATCCGCTTCCGGGTGAATTCAAACACACAGGCAGTTGAGTTCTGGCAGATGTTGACAGCTGTTTTGGCATCCAGCTTATGAAGTAAGGCAGAAGTTTGGCCAACATTTGCTTCAAAATGGCAGTCTAGGCCCAGAAGCTGCTTCGCTACATATAAATCCCAATTCTTAAGAGTTGGGCAGGCACCCAAATCAATCCCATGCCTTCTAGCAGTAAAGATTTCACAGACTGTGTAGCTCATGCAACAAGACAAAGCCTTGGGTTATTATGTCCAGAAAGACTCTAGAACAGAAATGTAACAATAAAGTGTGGAGTGCATTTCTTTTCATTACCAGAAAATGGTTTGCTTAAAAAAAGGAAATAAACTCTGGGTAAACTCTACCCAAGTTGGGAAGGGCCACTGGGAAACAAAATGGTTTGCGGGGTCGGATTGAGCCAGAGTTTAGTCCAGGATGGCTCAAGAAACATTATTTCATTGGTAATCATACTGGAATGGACAAAGCAAACAATCAATGACAAGTCTTGCCTTCCTTGATTCTCCTCTGACTCTCAGCATTTCCTGGTGAAAGGCTATTCTGGAATTGGGCGCCGGGGAATTAATTCTTTCTTTCTTTCTTTCTTTTTTGGCGGGACTTTTGGAGAAAGCTGATGGATGGTGGGTTCATTTTTGCTGAATTGGGTGTGATTTGCCCAATGCTCAAGCCTGGGCAGGTGGGTCAGGATAATTTGGCGCCCCTTGTTTTGTTTTCAAAGACAGACAGACAATTAGTTGGCAGTGTGTGAAAAGAGATCTGCAGCCTGGTCTATAGCAAGAGAATTGTTATGGTGAGGAACAAGATGCCCATAGCCATGACAGCCACGGAGACCTCTGGGATCCGGCCGCTGTTGAGGGTGACTTTGAAGGCCGTGATTTCCTCTTGGTAACCTTCTTCTCTGGAGGTGCACTTAAAGACCCCCTGGTCCATCGGGGTGCTCTCCCCGAAGCGGAGAGTGCAGGACTGCTCGTCCATGGAGCATGGGTATGTCTTGTCATCTTTGACCCAGGTGTAGATGGCGTGGTGAGACCGCAGAGGGCAAGGCAGGTAGATGTAGCCAGTGCGATCTACACTCACTTTCTTGAGAGCCTCCTGGGCTAGCTTTTCTTCAAAGGTCAACATTTAAAGAGAGAGAAAGAGAAAAAACAGAGGAGAAACAATGTTTAGGTTTGTTTGCAGGTTCAGCTACGGCTCCTCCTCCAGAAGGCCCTCAGAAAGTTGCTCTGAAAGGAAGGCAGCCTTCAGTTGGATAAAGGTTCCCAACCCCTGTTCTAGAGAATTGGCACCCATGTTGAACTTCACTTACCATCAAGACATTTAACAGAAACCAAGCCTCGCCTCACTTAAGGCCAGTGGGACTGCATTGAAACAGCAGTTTATTCCATTTCCCCATTATATTTGAGCTTTCAAGTGATGTAAAAGCCACTTAATGGAAACCTAATGGAATATAGCACGTGCTCAGCCTTCATTTCCTTGTTTTCCAATTCCAGAAAAAGCTCATTTTGCAGCCCACTGCACCCAGAAGATCGCAGGAGTAAAGTGACCAAATGTAGAGCAGTATGCTAGCACTCAGTTCTTTCCTGAGGTTTCCATGGAGGAACAAAAGCACACATGTGCAGAAAGGCTGCAAGAGTAGTGGTGTTGTTCATTGTATCACATCACGCCCACTGGTGTGAATGCAATTTAGCATGACATGCTGATACATTGGTAAAAAAAGCCACGGTTCCATAACACAACAGGTGCTGTGTAGAATCACAGAACTGTAGCATTGAATGAGACCCAACGGGTCATTTAGTCCAACACCTTGCATTGAATGCACTGCGAAAGGAACATTAGAAAACAGGACGCAAGCACTAGCATTATAATCAGGAAAACTAATACAGTATTCTCCCCCTCTGAATACAGCCTAGGTCTAGTCCTGCTCTTTTGGCATCAGCAGCAGAGAATAAATCTTTGGTAGCTAATTGTTTCAGTCCTTGGGCCAATCAAACCTGTATTGGAATTACCTGAGGGTTCAGGGAGAAGAGGGTTGTTAGAAGCCTCAAGTAAAAAGAAACCCAGGCTTTTCATTTCCCCATCATCTGTGACCCTTTAAAGACAACCCAACCCAGCCGTTTTGCATCCACAGGCCTAAAAGGTTTCTATGCTGCTTCGTCTTACCTTCAGTGTTTTCACACATGGAAGCGGTGCTCGATGAATCTAGGTTCTGAAGCAAGCTGTTGAAGGAAACATACGGTGTAAGACGAGCCCAGCTGGAACACACCAATGGGTTGGACTAGATGATCCTCAGAGTCCCTTCCAGGGACTCAGCTACGTTAGTCAAAAACCAACGCTTTGAATGCATGATAAACATGCAACACCATGAAGGCGACAGCTCCACCCTTGTGTTTGAGGGTTTATTTAGTTCCAGGCATCAGGTACTCAGAGGTACAAATGGACCAGGAGTTAGAATGGATAAATATGTCAATTTTGTTTTCGTATCTCCCTTTTCTACACTGAAGTTCTCCACATTTCCATATCATCTTGTGTTTTTCTTAAAACAAGTCCTCATGAAAATTTAGCAGGGTTTCAGTGGAAATTCTTCCTAATGGACACGTTTTTGGGTACAATTTTGCCAAACACCCTTGCAAACACCCCCCCCCCACTAGTCTGGAGGAGCCATCCGTTTCAATAGATCAACTTTGAGTATCATTTAATTGGATACAACGTCACAGGAAAATGCAGCAATTAGACTGAAGCAACATGTGGACTATGGGGAGGAGGTGCTTTGGAAAGTCGATTTATCGGGATGAGCCACCCCAAAATTCCTTCCCCTTTTGATTCTGGGCCAGACCTGCCAGTGGAGTTACTGTCTTGGGAGACGGCGGAGCAGGTCTTCTGTTCCCCGTCCCACCCACAATATGGGTCACGAGCCAGTATACACTTCCAGCAGTTTTCCTTGTACTGGTCGCAGTCCGCCAGCAGCAGGCGCACCACCTCGAACTCGGTGCTGGCGTACAGGTGGCCCTGCCGGAGAGAAGATGGATTAGAGCCAAGGGCCGGAGAAAGGAAGGAAAAAGAGCTGCCTGCGGGGGACCCCACCCATTGCAAGGAAGAGAGGATCGTAAGATGCTCCCCTAGTTTGGGAAACTAAGATGGATCACTGAAAAAGGGATTTTTTAAATTTTCTTTTCTTTTCTTTTTTAAAAAGCAACCCTGCCAGGCTGTTTGTTTAGTTTTGGGGAGTAAGACGGGGAGAAAACATTCTTGCACTTGCCCAACAGTGCCGTTTGTCTGCCCTCTTACCGAATCGCCGTCCAGGATCATAGAAGAGACAGGGGCTTCCTTCTTGAAGGGACTCAGCTCGGCAACAATCACCGTCTGGTCTTTGCTTCTCAGCACCTTGTGGATCTTCCCTTTTGCTGCGGCACCGAGAGAAGGAGAGGAGGAATTCGTGTTCATAGGAAGCTGCCTTATACCGAGTAAGACCATTGCTCCATCTACCTCAGTCCTGTCTACACTGACCAGCAATGTGGCCCTCTGGGTTTTCCAGCCAGGAATTTCTCCCAGATGCCAGGGATTGAATTTGGGTTTCCTCCTCCTCCTCCTCAGAATCAGACCACATTCACTCTGTGCATTTAAAGTACTGCAATACTGTACCAACTTAACCAGTTGTGGCTGGCCGCCCCAAAGAATCCCGGGAGCTGTAGTTTGTTAAGGATGCTGAGAGTTGTTAAGAGACCTGTATTCTCCTTGTAGAGCTACTATTGCTAGTCATTCACCAATCAATACCTCTTTCCAGGGAACTCTGGGAATTGTTGCTCCATGAGGGGAACATTTTTTTTTGGGGGGGGGGGGTCCTAACAACTCTCAGCACCCTTAAGAAACCACAGCTTGAATAACTCAGAGAAGCTATGAGCTATGCCATGCAGGGCCACCCAAGATGGACAGGTCATAGTGGAGAGTTTTGACTAAACGTGATCCACCTGGAGAAGGAACTGGCAAGCCACTCCAGTATCCCTGCCAAGAAAACTCCATGGACAAAGACAACAGGCATATAAAAGTTATGACGCTGGAAGATGAGCCCCTCAGGTCGGAAGGCGTCCAACATGCTACTGAGGAAGAGCGGAGGACAAGTACAAGTAGATTCAGAGCTGATGAAGCGGCTGGGCCAAAGCCGAAAGGACGCTCAGTTGCGGATATGCCTGGAAGCGAAAGGAAAGTCTGATGCTGTAAAGAAAAATATTGCATAGGAACCTGGAATGTAAGAACCATGAGTGGAGGTAAGCTGGATGTGGTCAAAAATGAGATGACAAGAATAAATATCGACATCCTGGGCATCAGTGAACTAAAATGGAAGGGAATGGGCGAATTCAGTTCGGATGACTATCATATCTACTACTGTGGGCAAGAATCCTGTAGCAGAAATGGAGTGGCCCTCATAGTCAACAAAAGAGTGGCAAAAGCTGTAATGGGATGCAATCTCAAAAATGACAGAATGATCTCGATACGAATCCAAGGCAGACCTTTTAACATCACAGTAATCCAAGTTTATGCACCAACTACCGGTGCTGAAGAAAATGAAATTGACCAATTCTATGAAGACCTACAACACCTTCTAGAAATGACACCAAAGAAGGATGTTCTTCTCATTACAGGGGACTGGAATGCTAAAGTAGGGAATCAAGAGATAAAAGGAACAACTGGCAAGTTTGGCCTTGGAGTTCAAAATGAAGCAGGGCAAAGGCTAATAGAGTTCTGTCAAGAGAACAAGCTGGTCATCACAAACACTCTCTTCCAACAACACAAGAGACGACTCTACACATGGATATCACCAAATGGACAGCATCGAAATCAGATTGATTATATTCTCTGCAGCCAAAGATGGAGAAGCTCTATACAGTCAGCAAAAACAAGACCTGGAGCTGACTGTAACTCAGATCATCAGCTTCTTATAGCAAAATTCCAGCTTAAACTGAAGAAAGTAGGAAAAACCACTGGGCCAGTAAGATACAATCTGAATCAAATCCCTTATGAATACACAGTGGAAGTGAGGAACAGGTTTAAGGATTTAGATTTGGTGGACAGAGTGCCTGAAGAACTATGGATGGAGGCTCGTAACATTATACAGGAGGCAGCAATGAAAACCATCCCAAGGAAAAGGAAATGCAAGAAAGCAAAATGGCTGTCCAACGAGGCCTTACAAATAGCGGAGGAGAGGAGGCAAGCAAAATGCAAGGGAGATAGGGAAAGATACAGGAAACTGAATGCAGATTTCCAAAAAACAGCAAGGAGAGACAAGAGGGTCTTCTTAAATGAGCAATGCAAAGAAATAGAGGAAAACAATAGAATGGGGAAAACCAGAGATCTGTTCAAGAAAATTGGAGATATGAAAGGAACATTTCGTACAAAGATTACCATAATCAAGGACAAAAGTGGTAAGGACCTAACAGAAGCAGAAGACATCAAGAAGAGGTGGCAAGAATACACAGAGGAATTATACCAGAAAGATATGGAGGTCTCGTACACCTCAGGTAGTGTGGTTGCTGGCCTTGAGCCAGACATCTTGGAGAGTGAAGTCAAATGGGCCTTAGAAAGCATTGCTAATAACAAGGCCAGTGGAAGTGATGATATTCCAGCTGAACTGTTTAAAATTTTAAAAGATGATGCTGTTAAGGTGCTACACCCAATATGCCAGCAAGTTTGGAAAACTCAGCAATGGCCAGAGGATTGGAGAAGATCAGTCTACATCCCGATTCCAAAGAAGGGCAGTGCCAAAGAATGCTCCAACTACCGCACAATTGCGCTCATTTCACACGCTAGCAAGGTTATGCTTAAAATTCTACAAGGCAGGCTTAGGCAGTATGTGGACCGAGAACTCCCAGAAGTGCAAGCTGGATTTCGAAGGGGCAGAGGAACCAGAGACCAAATAGCAAACATGCGCTGGATTATGGAGAAAGCTAGAGAGTTCCAGAAAAACGTCTACTTCTGCTTCATTGACTATGCAAAAGCCTTTGACTGTGTCGACCACAGCAAACTATGGCAAGTTCTTAAAGAAATGGGAGTGCCTGATCACCTCATCTGTCTCCTGAGAAATCTCTATGTGGGACAAGAAGCTACAGTTAGAACTGGATATGGAACAACTGATTGGTTCAAAATTGGGAAAGGAGTACGACAAGGTTGTATATTGTCTCCCTGCTTATTTAACTTATATGCAGAATTCATCATGCGAAAGGCTGGACTAGATGAATCCCAAGCCGGAATTAAGATTGCTGGAAGAAATATCAACAACCTCAGATATGCAGATGACACAACCTTGATGGCAGAAAGCGAGGAGGAATTAAAGAACCTTTTAATGAGGGTGAAAGAGGAGAGCGCAAAATATGGTCTGAAGCTCAACATCAAAAAAACCAAGATCATGGCCACTGGTCCAATCACCTCCTGGCAAATAGAAGGGGAAGAAATGGAGGCAGTGAGAGATTTTACTTTCTTGGGCTCCTTGATCACTGCAGATGGTGACAGCAGTCACGAAATTAAAAGACGCCTGCTTCTTGGGAGAAAAGCAATGACAAACCTAGACAGCATCTTAAAAAGCAGAGACATCACCTTGCCGACAAAGGTCCGTATAGTTAAAGCTATGGTTTTCCCAGTAGTGATGTATGGAAGTGAGAGTTGGACCATAAAGAAGGCTGATCGCCGAAGAATTGATGCTTTTGAATTATGGTGCTGGAGGAGACTCTTGAGAGTCCCATGGACTGCAAGAAGATCAAACCTATCCATTCTTAAGGAAATCAGACCTGAGTGCTCCCTGGAAGGACAGATCGTGAAGCTGAGGCTCCAATACTTTGGCCACCTCATGAGAAGAGAAGAATCCTTGGAAAAGACCCTGATGTTGGGAAAGATTGAGGGCACAAGGAGAAGGGGACGACAGAGGACAAGATGGTTGGACAGTGTTCTCGAAGCTACGAACATGAGTCTGACCAAACTGCGGGAGGCAGTGCGAGACAGGAGTGCCTGGCGTGCTATGGTCCATGGGGTCACGAAGAGTCGGACACGACTAAACGACTAAACAACAACATATCTTTTTATTCTAAGCATGTGAGCATGCCCTCTTTTAAAAAGTATTTTTTTATATATTCATCATAACTTTCCCATTCGCTTCTTAATTTTTGTTTCGGTTGATTTCTCAAGGCTACTGTCAGCTTGGCCATTAATAAATACTCACTAAGCTTGTTTATCCACTCTTCTTTTGTTGGTATTTTGGATGTCTTCCAATATGTAGCTATTAGAACCCTGGTTGCTGTGCACGCATACAAGAAGACTGTCTTATTCTTTTGGGGGATCTCTTCACTTAATAAACCTAATAGGTAGATCTCTGGTTTTTTCTTTATCGATTTTTTCATCATTTTCTTTAATTCTTCATGAATCATTAACCAAAACTTTTTTATTTCTTGACACATCCACCACATATGTATAAATGTGCCAGGTTCCCCATTGCATCTCCAGCATAAATTATTTTTTAATTTATATACTTTGGCCATCTTTACAGGTGTTAAATACCACCTAAAATACATTTTGATAAAAATTTTCTTTTATATTATAAGAAGCCGTAAATCTTATATCCTGCTTCCACAATTTCTCCCATTGATCAATTTGTATTGTCTGACCGAGATCCTGGGACCATTTAATCATAGATTCTGTCGTCTCTTCTTGAAATAAATCCCACCCCAGTAGTAGACTATATGTTCTAGATAGCAGATTGCTTTTATTTTGAATGATTTCTCTTTCAAATAGTGAATCTTCTTTTGCAAAACCTATCTTTTTATCTGCCCTAAATATATTGACCAACTGTATATATTGCCAATTACTGATACCATAGCATTTTAATTCTTCATATGGCTTTAATTTATACCCCTCATGGTGCTCTTCTATTAATTGTTTATATACAGGCCATTTTATCTCAGTAGTTAATTTTTTACGAGCATAAGCCTCTATGGGAGAGATCCACAACGGCGTTTTCAATTCAATATACCTTTAATATTTGACCCATACCTTGTATAATGCCCCTCTTAGTATATGGTTGGTGAATTCTTTATTTGTTTTAGCTTTTCCATAATTCAAGTATGCGTGCCAACCATAGCTAGAGTTAAAGCTCTCAAGATCCAAAATTTTTATATTTTCTAATTTCATCCAATCCCGCATCCATATTAAGCTGCTTAAAATTGTTATAAGAATTCTAAGGTCTGAAATATAAAGTAAATGTCCATAAATGTCCAAAAAATGGCATTATCAGGTATCCTGGCAGACAGAGAGAAGCAACACCAGAAGGAAGAAAAAACAAATAGGCTTCTCCACTGTGTTCAGCCTCCTTTCTTCGGCCTTACCCCGCCCCCTCTGGCCAGGCGTCCTTTGTCCTACCTGGCTGGGTGACGGGTCATAGGCCAACTCACACAGGTGGGTGGCACAGGCCAGGTAAGCCCCGTGCGGCAAGTTATCCCTTTTTTTAAGGGATTTTCCCTTATGCTGAATAGGCTTCCTCGCGAGAAAAGGGAAAACTTGGCAGCTATGCCGTGCGGTGTCGCAAATCCTGCCCACCTGAGGGGAGGGGTGAGGGCGGATACTCTCAAATTTCTGCTGGAGACTGCCTCCTTCTGCAATGTATATATGATGTTTTGGGGGGTGGATTTTTGCACATCATTGTTCAGGGTTCTCTTCCCTCCTGCGTGTGGTGAGTGGGGACCCTGTTGCAACAGTTTATTTCCTTTAATAAAGATCAGGCTTACTAGCCACTTTGCTTCTCAATATACTCTGGTTGGCGTGTTATTTTTCTCCTACCGATAGGGAACCCACTTAAGGACTATACGGGTTCTGGAATACCCCATAAGGGAAAGGGAGCAGATTTTTCTTATAGCACAATGATCCCCACGGACAAGCAGTTCCACAACAAAGCAAGAGTGTGGTAGTCTCCCCTCCGTGGCCGCCAGCCACGGCAAGCTCACCTGTTCCCAGGAAGAGGACATCGCGGGAGATGCCGGCAGCATCCTGCACGCTATCCACCACTACCTGAGTGTACGTGTCATTGTTCTGGAGGATGTAGAGGGCATGCTCTTCATCCGGGTAGATGACCGAGTCTATTTCGGGGTGGTCCTTAATGAAGGTCAGGGTAGCTTTGGGCAACGGAGGATGTCCATCTGGTGGCACACACTGAGCAGGAGGAGAGAAAGGTAGACGGGGATAAGTCAGTGCGTGTGTACGAGAAATGAATATATATATAAAGATTCCTGCTTTTTTAAAAAATCCAGAGGCCCAGGAGTGACCTTACCATGCCGGGTCTGGGCAGGGGGATGGGGCCGGTGACCCCCTTGAACTTCGAAGTCTTGAAAATGGTGCTGATCCGGTTCATCGAGTATGAACAGACAGCAGATGAACCCCTAAGGGGGGGGGAACCAAAAACACTGGTGTGATGTCAGTATTACAGCCGACTGACCATTCCAGGAAGCCCAAAATAACAAATGCAAAATCACAGCCTCAGCTTTTCTCCTCAGTGAAAGTCTTATGGCATTAAAAGGAATCTGGAATTTATTTATTTTAGGAAAAAGTAACACATGAATTGAAGGCCTCTAAAGGACAGGAAGATTCAGGCCATTTTTACTCAGTTGTGGTGGTATTTTATTCCATATAGCTTAATTTCAGATTTACAGGTGTACCCCCCATGCTGGCTAGAGAAATATGGGTGTCATTATTTTAGATTGGGTGTTATCATTCAATATGTTTAGGTTTTGCATGCCCTTGCCTTTAGTTAGATGTATTATTGAATTTTTATTACCTGTCTTCCTGGTTCTATAATAATTTGAAAAGTATTGTGTGTTTTTTTTAAAAAAGAAGAACAAAGGGTGCAAGTTAGGAACAATTGTAGCAGGTCTAAGAGTTATTACGACAACATGTAAATATTGCCACCTCTTCACTCTTCAAGATACTTGAAAGGGCTTCTAAGAATTGATCAGGAAGTTGTCACATAATAAGAGGATAAATCATGTGTTCTTTAGCCCCCCTCATAAAATCTGCATGGAAGCCTGTTTCAAGCTCTGTATCATTGGCTCCCCCTTGGTCTGATAAACTCATCCCCAGTGCTCTTTACTCTATAAAAAGCATTTTTCAGAACAGCAGTTTGCACGACCCACTAAGGAAGATAACACAAGGACATTTGAAACAGTAAGAGTTAAATGCACATTTATTCAAAACCGAGTCAAAACTATTTCGTTTAATCAATTCAACAAAATCGATGAACTTGATCTGGTCATGCCAGAGGTTTCCAAAGCCTGATAGTCACTTGCACCCCCTAGCTGCCCCCTTGCCCTTCCCATGGCAAATCTACCCCCACACAGGGGGCGCTACCACCCATTTTGGGAACCACTGCTCTAAATGATGGAAAGGAGAGTACCTCTCTAGGGCTGTCTTAAGCATATAGAGCACGAGGTGCAAAAATCTCCCAGGTTGCCCAGTCCCACCCACAGGCAGGCTCTTCCCCGGACTCAACTCTTGGGCAACGGACTCATGGCATGGTGCCCCTGAGAGCCCGGTGCCCGGGTGCCCTGCACCCCTAGCGCATATGGGTAAGATGGCCCTGTACCTCTCCACGAAGGGAACTTCGCCAAATCTGTTGCAGAGGATCTCAGAGGGTAGAAACCTTATAGCACGCTCAATGCGACTTAGGTAGGCTCGCCTTGATATTGGAGCTGGGTGGAATCCTGCCCTGCCCAACTCACCATTCACTGGAGAAGACGCCGTACAGTACCGTCTCGCCCTTACCGCCCTCCTTCCTGGAGACGAAGGCGTCCTGGAGGCGGTGGAAGCGCATGGGCTCGGTGGGGTGTCCACACACCAGCCTCGCCTTGAGGAAGGTACTCCAGGAATCTGCCATGACAGGCCTGCCGCCTTGGTCCACCTGGAAGGGCAGAAGACCTGGTGTCATGGATGGGCTGGATCCATGCAGAGGAGAGGAGGGAGGGAGGCACCAGCTGGAGAAGAAGACTCAGATCTCTGGGAGCGGTGGTGGGACGACAATGGGTGGTCACAGGGAGCAGACTGGGAGGAGGTGGACGAGTAACAGGGTTTGGTGAGCAGGAGGAGGCTGTGGCAGAGAGAAACCCAGACTCCGAGGCAGAAGCGGAGGCTGGAGAGGAGTGGGGCCAGGAGACAGAGAGGAGCCCAGCTGGTGAAGAAGCGAGGAGAAGACATTCCAAGTGTCTCTATTTTCCAGGGACAGTCCGGGATTTACAGAATCCTGGTTTCTGATTTGATCCCGGAATGTCCCTTTTTCCTTAGGGCGTTCCTATTTTCATCAGAGAAATGTTGGAGGGTATGGAATAGAATGTCCCTATTTTCATCTGAGAAATGCTGGAGGATATGCCAAGGACTCTCCCACTCCTGCTGTGAACAGGTCTCCCAGAAGAGGGATGAAGAGGGTGGAGCAGAGACAGACAAGGCAAGGAAGTCTCAGATTGCTTGGGAAGGACCCAGGGGGAGGAACAGTCTTATGCCATTGTGGGAAGGCAGGGACCTTTAGTCCTCGCAACTGCCTCATAGGGGCAAGACTACAATTCCCCCCAGCCCCTGCCCATGGGCCATGTAACTGGTCCGCGCCCCATCCCTCCAGGTGGAAACTTCTTCCCAGTCGTCGCTGCCTCGCTCTAACCTTGCAGACACGCCCGAGCCCAGCTTTGTAAGGCTCCTCGTCCAGCCCGGCCGACTGGTTGACCTCATTGTAGAAGAAGAAGATTTCGTCTTTGCTCTGGTCCTTCTCTTCCAGCAGGGCGGCGCCAACAAACTCTGCTCCTGCTGGGGCGGGAGAGAATTGAAATGGTACAACTGGTATTTAGCACCTGTGCTTGGAAAAACACACACAAGAGGAGTCCTTCTCAAAGGATAGACTGGATCTACATATGGAGGCCCCATTATTGCAGCCAACAGCTGATGGGAAGCCATGTATTGTGGGGGATTATTCCTGTTGACCATGGATCTAACCAGATTCCAAAAGCCCTCTGCAAGCTCTCCGTTCATAAGCAAGAGCAATCACTACAGCAGTACCTTGGTTTGCAAACAGTCTGGTTTGCATACGTTTTGGATTACAAACACGTCAAACCCGGAAGTGCATGTCATGGTTTGCAAACTTTTTTGGGATTACAACCCAATTTTTTTGGATTACAAGCAATTTTTTGGGGGGGGAGGCCCCATTGGCAAAAGTGCGCCTTAGGTTACAAGCTCTTTTGGTTTACAAACGGACCTCCGGAACGGATTATGGTTGTAAACCAAGGTACCACTGTACTTCCCCTAAGAGCCAGTGGGACAGGAAGGAACAGACAAGCAAAAAGGGGGTGTTGGGAAGAGAGACAGAGAGATGGGAAAAGGGTGGTACCATGTTTGTCCTTGGGCCTGTGGACCAGGACAGGTTACTTGCAAACGAATGTGGCTCTCAAAATGGCGGGGGAAGAAGCATTTCAGAGGAGAGCTGCAAAGATATTACCGGTATCTTTATGAGCAACCATGGCCGATGGCTAATATTGCCTTTCCCCCATTGATGGGGCGGTTGATGGGTGCCATTTTGTGGCCCTGCCCATTTTCTGCCCTCTTAAGGAGGGCAGCCGTTTTGTGCTATGCCAAGCCTCCACGGCAACCATTTTGTCTTTTGCACAGACATTCGCAGCATTTCCTCAGAATTACCAAAGGTCAGAGACCCCAGTGGGGTTTACAATTATCCAGCCCCAGCCTTCATTACTTGCAGACGATGTTCTATTTATTTTTATGTATTTCTTTCACAGGGTTTCCATACCGCCTAATGACCTCTGAGCTGTTTTTCATAAAAATGCCAATAAAAGCAAATGTTAAAAAACAAGCCATTTGACACACATGGCTTCTCCCTTGCAGAAGAGTTGTGAGAACTGTAGTTTGCCCTTCACAGAGCAATGCTTCCCACCATCCTTAACATACTGGCCGGTGAGCACTCCAGTTGGAGAACAGCCTTTACCAAAGGTGTCATGGGCTTGGAAGAAACTCCATCTCAGGACGCAAGGGAGAAATGTGCTAAGAGGAAGGCACGCTTGGCAAATCCACACCGTGATCAACTCCCACCTGGAAACCAATGTCCCCATTGTGGAAGGACGTGTGGATCCAGAATTGGCCTCCACAGTCACTTACGGACCCATTGTTAAAATCGTTTTTATGGAAGACAATCTTACTCGGCTACGAGGGATCGCCGAAGAAGAAGGAGGAGGAGGAGGAGGAGGAGGAGGAGGAGGAGAACATACTACAGCTCCCAGAACACTTTGGGGGAAGTCACATGCTTTAAACGCATGGTTTGTAAGCTGCCCCTGGTTGATCCAAAATTAACCAAAATGTAAGTAAAAACCAGGAGTTTTGAGACATATACAAAGGGATGGAAGGGAGATAGAGAGAGTTTCTTACGGGGCAGCCAGCTGTTTTCCGTCTTCAGCCCCTTTTTCTTCCCATAACTTCTCTGGATGCTGCTTTTCGCGCCAGACAATGCAGAATAAAGGGTGTCTTCTGAAATTGGAACATGCCGGGGAAGAAAAAAATGTGAGTCGCCCATTGCAAACTTCGAAATTATGAGAGCCGAAACATGCACTGCCTTCTTCCTGACTCCTGATGCTTGTGATCACACTTATAAACTTACATATTTCTTCCACCATGAGGACTAGAATTTTATATCAGTGCAATTGACTCCATAAAGAATTAGTGGGACGGACAGGAGCCCTTTGTACAGTGCCGGATTTACGTATAAGCTAAACAAGCTGTAGCTTAGGGCCCCACTCTCTTGGGGCCCCCCAAAAAATTTAAAGGAAAAAAACACCTGGATGTACATTTCCAAACTATAAGATAAAAAGCAAATAAAATAAAACCTGCATACAGCAACCGTGTTTTGTGTTGTGTAGGCTCCTATGATGTAAGTCATGGGCCACGCCTGCTTGCCTGTTCCCTCAAATATCACTGGTTTGCTCCTTTCTATATATAGGGTGCCTACATTCTGCATGGACTGGTTGCAGGGCAACATGTGCAAATGGCTTGAGGTACCTATTAGGTCCATCAATTACCTTATAGCATATATTCAACACAAAAAACAGCGACAATTTGTTGTTGGCAAAGGACAGCTGGACATAGAAAGGGCCCCATTACCTCCAGTAGCTTAGGGCCTCATCAAACCTAAATCCGGCCCTGCCTTTCTGAACCCAGGACCACCCAAGACATTTTGCCGCTTGAGGCAAAGCAGAAAATTCGAAACCCAAAATCTGAGCAGAACAAAACCAGCCAGGGAGATCCCTCTGCCCCTTTCCTTACTCCATACCTACAGTGATGACCACGGCGTTTTGGGATGGTGATGCCGGAGAGATGTTTTCTCCTGAGGCGGTGATATTCCGGCCTTGCTTGTCCGTTTGGAAGGTCGTGGTGTTCACCTTGGAGTAAAGAGACAAAAAAGAAAAATGAATGCATTTTGATATATCAACTGAACTTGTGGTCTCTCGATTCTCATGTGACTTCCTGCCACATTTTTTAAAAATTCTTTTTACAGATAATTTCACTGCTTTATTCTTTTGTAAACTGCTCTGAGGGTAGGTTTTCCCACCCCCAATCAAACAATATATAATTTTAATGAAATGAAAATAGGTAAAACACCTGCAGATTCCATCCACCACTCTGATATTTCTCAAGCTCACCAGAAACCAGCACTTGGGAGAAGCCGCGTTGGTTCCGCAGACCATCATTTTGTTGTCCAGCTTCTCGATCACTTGGATGAAATTATCGCAGTCCTCCTATGCGGAAAGGTGATGGAGAGGGGAGAGGAAAAACACAGAAGCATATTTGTTTATTTTAAAATTCATGACCCACACTTCCATGGCATCCTTCAAGATGGTTTCAATAAAACCGATCCATTGATAGTTGTAAAACATAAAACATCAAGAAAGCAGCAACGTATATTTGTTAGAGCAGGGGACAGCTCTACTCTGTCAAAAGGTGATCTGTGCTCCTCTGTGAATTTAAAAATTGCCGCTGTTTCTCTTGGAGGGAAGTTGTAGGGAAATACCTTTGTTCCTCAAGCCCCCCCCCCTGCCATTGATAACCTCATGCAGCTGGAAAACATGACTTTGCATTTTGCACACACACACACTTGAAATATTTACATTTAACATTTTCAGTGCAATAAATGCATTTAAAAACAAAACAAAAAACCCACTCATTTAATGCATAACAGTTCAAACTTACTACTAGGAAATAGGGAAGGGGGATACAGAAAACAGAGAAATAAAGGTGTGTGTGTGTGTGTGTGTGTGTGTGTGTGTGTGTGTGACAAATAATATAGTACTGTACTACGGAGCATGAGTTGATTAACCATGCCCTCCTTGTCACTAGGGGGTGCCAACTATTTAATTTAATGCAACCTTTCTAGCCCTAAGGGTTGGGTGGGTTATATCGTAAAATGCATATGCGCACACCCATCCCAAAACAGGCGCCCAGAGTGGCTGTGGAGGTCCTGATCCCAGGAGATTTACACAATGGTCTGTGCTTGCTGTTGACTTAACGTCTGTGAAGGGTCCTCAACAAAGCTGGAGGCCGGGAGTTCTGCCAGGGTGGCACCTAAAAGATGCATTGCGCAGACTGAGACCTGGGTCAGCGGTAGCTTGATAGGGCCAGCTGGGATCCTATTGGCTCCTTGTGTCATCATGTGATCCCTGCTGGCGCTGCAGTACCCCCTCCAGCCACTGATGGCGCTGCAGCACAAGTGGGGCAGGAAGTTGAGACCCCCCCATAGTCCAGCCTCACTTAGGAAACATTTTGTAGACCACTGATCCAGGTCCACACAACTCCCTCCTTCCTCCTTACCCATGCTGCTCTGGGCTTGCTTTTACAGTCCTTTTCCGCTTTCTCATCAGCCTTCAGGGGGACCTGGAGCAAGGAGAGAGACCCTGGTGAGGAAACTGGGGGGCGCCAACCCTATGCCCCCACAAAAATTGGAAGGCTATTTCGCCCCGTGCTGGTCCCGAGATGCAGCTCAAGAGAAAGAGGACAGCAGGATAGGAACCCAGCAATTTGCCTTCTACTGAGTCGGAAGTTTTGTTTACAAAGACTGGGAGCATCTCTCCAGGGTTTCGGAAAAGGGAGATTCCCAACCCTGCCTGGGGAAGCCAGGGATTGAACCTGCGACGTTCTGCAACCAAAGCAAGTGCTCTACAGCTGAGCTACATCCCTTCCCTGGTTGTTCGTTCCAGCACAACGGACACCTCCTAGGGAGAAACTTGCTCCAGCAATGGTCAAAAGTAACCTAAGCCCAAACCTAAGGCCAATGGCCCATCTAGTCCAGCATCCTGTTCTCACAGTGGCCAGCCAGCTGCCCCAAGGGAAACCCAGAAGCAGGATTTGAGCCCAAGAGTAACTGTTCCCTAGCTGTGGCAGCTGGGATTCAGAAGCATCGCTGCGTCCAGCTGTGGAGACAGAGCACAGCGGTCAGGCCTAGTAGCCACCAATGGGCCTCTCCTCCACGGATTTGTGTAACCCTCTTTTAAAACCATTCAGATTGCTGGCAATCCGTTCCTCCTGTGGAAGCGAGTCCCACAGATTAACTGTGCAACGTCAAGCTCTGTACCTCTTTCGGAGTGACTTCAGAGTCCGTAAACGTCAAGAGCAACAGCCTCCCCCGGCCTCCGACGAGGACCTGGTTGGAGCCGGGCTCGTGGAACATGGCTGCCGGTCTCTCACGTTCACCGAAATTGAACCTCTGAGCATCTGAAAGGAGAGGGGATCATATTGGTCATTGTCACCCGCCCACCAACCTCCATATCTAAAATATTTAACAGAATAGCATGAACTAGACCAGCAAATCAACTAGACCAGCAAATCAACATAGAATTCATTCACCATCCTATTCTCAGCTACGTCAACAGTAGACTAGCATTTGGATCAAGGGATATCATAGTACTGCTCTGTTCTGCCTTGGTTAGACCCCACCTGGAACACTGTGTCCAGTTCTGGGCACCACAGTTTAAGGAGGATATTGACAAGGTGGAACCTGTACAGAGGAGAGCCTGGAAACCAAGCCTTATGAGGAGTGGTTGAAGGAGCCCAGATAAGAGAAGACTGACAGGAGATATGATAGCCATCTTCAAATATCTCAAAAGCTGTCTCATGGAGGTTGGAGCCAGTTTGTTTCCTCCTGTTCCAGATTTTAGGACCTAAACCAACAGCTTAAAGTTACAAGAAAGGAGATTCCAACTAAAAATCTGTCAATAAGAACTGTTTGACAGTGGAACGAACTCCCTCAGAAGGTGGTGGACTCTCCTTGCATGGTGGTTTTTAAGTAGAGGTTGGATGGCCATCTGTCATGGATGCTTTAGTTGAGATTCCCGCATTAGAGGGGTCCCTTCCAATTCTACAATTCTATGATCACCATCGACTTTAAAATCGCCTTCTAAACCACCGCCCCAAGGTGATTTGCGCAAATGGTAACTAAAAACAACCAATACATTTGCAACAGGGCTAAAACCCTAACAAGACCCATTTGTCCAGCTAGGAAAGTCCGTTGGAACCAAATTGCCTTCAGATGTTTCCAGAAAGTGCAGATCTAGTGGGCCGCTGTCCTGCCTCGACAGGAATGCTATTCCGCAGATCAGGGGCAGCTACAATGAAGGCCCTGCTCAGAGTTACTACTGAGCAGGCTTCTGAGATCTTTGCGACTTGCAGGAGAGACTCTCCCACGAACCTCAGCGATCTGCTGGGCGTGCAAGGGATACAGTGGTCTTTTGAAATGTTAACATCCTGTCCCCACCAGCATGGGGGTTTGGAGCCTGAATGAATCTGGTCTCCTTGGAGGAAGGAGGCGCGCATGTAGAGGAGCTGTTTGGTTGCACAGAGCGAAGATTTGCATTTGTTGCTCCGCCCCCTCTGTGCTGCCACTCGGCACATGGACCCCCAGACAGGCTGCCCGGAAGGGAATGCGGCCCTCAGACTGGAAAAAAGATTCTGCTTTCTCTCTTCAGAGAGAGAAAACGGGAACTGGCTTCCACTTAAGCGCACGTACAATGGAACGAGCTCCATTCTGCTGCCTCATCTGTCCAGGGAGCTCCTCTTCCAGGGCAGCGATATTAATGTGGGTTAATGCATAATACATAGGCTTAAAAAGTAAAATCAGGCGGAGAAAGGGCAGAGGAGAACACTGAACAGTGGGTGGCGCCACAGAAACCAAGAGCGGCAGTGGGCTCTTTACAAAAATATACAATTAAAAATAAACCCATCCTGTTTCAATTACACCCCATGAGCAGGGCTGGAGAAGGGGACCTAGAGGGCCACCCTTGGCCCTGAGCCTGAGATTCCCCAACACGGATTGATCTCACTGTATATCCATCCATCTATGGAGACTTGTTCCCCTTGGGACAGGTTGGGCAGAAGGCAAGGAGCCCGGCAGTAGGTGGCGCCAGAGAGCCAATGGCAGGCAGGAACCCACTAATTCCAGTTTTGCATCTCTTCTCCTCCTCCTAAAAAGTGTAAAGCTGGGGGAGAGGAGGAGGAAGCCCCCTGATGGTTCCCCCCCTCTATGACTGGTTGTGAGCAGGCCGGCCAGTGGGGAGTGGCCTGAGGGCAGAGTGAGGCCGGTGGGGTGCTACGCCATTCACCCGGATGGACCAGCCTCTCCACTGACATACCCAGAACATCCATACCCAGAACATCCCTAGCAAACTGCCCTGCTCAACGGGTTCCCAAAGTGAGTGGTAGCGCCCCCTGGAGGGTGGTGAATTTACCTAGGGGGTGCTAAGAGGCGGGGGGGCACTGGGGGTGTAAATGACCACCGGACTCTGAAAAGCTGGCATCACCAGAACACGTTCATTGAATTAATTAATCAGAACAGTTTTGATTACATTTGCAATTAATCGTTACTGTTTCGAATGTGATTGTGTTATTGCCGTGCAAACAGCTATTCTGAATAGTGCTTTTTTTAAATAAGGGAAGGGACACTAGGGGTGGGTTTATGGAAAAAAGGTTTGGGGACCACCGATTCCTGCAATGCCGTGGGCTGGACTAGATCCCTATGGATCCCTTCCAGCTCTGCGATTCTATAATCCTGTGCTTCAGACCTCCCTAGCCCCTTTGCCCTGTGCTAACATTGCAGCGGGGTTTGAGGAGCGGGGCGAGCATTTAAGGGGAAATTCCTCCAAGGTCACTCTTGGCTGGAAACTGTCCGTCATCCACAAATGGAGGCACTGAACGGGGAAGCCGGAATGAACGGGCATTCAAAGGGCAGGAAACCAAAGTATCCCACTTGGTCCCTGAGAGACACGCACACACTCTCTCTCTCCTTGCAGAAATGCTGGTCCAACCCACAGCCTGCCTGTCCCCTCTGGGGGGCTTTTCTAACAAATGTAGGAGCGTGCAATTTGGGTCTGCGAGGGCGAGCCCTGCGGGTGGTAAACGCGTATCGGAGGATGAATCTGGGGCGTTGTTTTGCGTTCCCTGCTTCCCCTCCTCTCGGAGCTCGCATCTGTTTTTATCCGCACTGCAGAGTGCCAAGTCTAGCCTGACCCAGTCTATAAAATCTCCTCCTCCTCCTCTGTTTCTCTGCAAAAGAAACCTCCTGTTTTTGGAAGAGAGCGGCTGCCTTGCTGGCACCGAGCCAGGCCCTGCAATCTCAGGTGTGGCACCACTGCCTCTGGTGCCAAGGGGGGGGGGGAGAGATGCCCAGGTCTCAGGTATGCCTGAAAGCAGCACATTCTGGTCTGGGAAACCTTGGAGTGTGCAGGGATCTCCTAGGGAGGTGCAGAGTGCATCTCCTACCTTCTTCAAAGCATTGATCTAGAAAAACCTGATGTGCAGAGATTCTCTGAGGACGTGCAGAGTGTATCTTTCTGCAGTAAAGGGAACCTGCCTGCCCTCCTTAAAGGCCATTTATTCCTACTTACTAGACATTGCTCAGATCCCAGGGGGCAGGACCGGGGGGGGGGGAGAAGGGTCTAGACCCCAGTAGTGCCAGTTCCTAGATGGCTATGGAATTTGGAGGCATGATTTGGCAAAAGCCAGGAAAGCTGGGGGAGAGGGGCAGCATAGGGGTTTTTAATGGCTGTTAGCAATGAAGACCCCCACAGAGCCTCCAGATGTAGAGGCAGTCTAACTGTAGCAATGCGGCAGGAGAAGGCTGTTGCCATTGTGGCCTAATGGAGGGCTTCACAGGAGCGTCTGATCGGGGAACTGGTCTAGGTCAGGCCCCCTCAGATGGACCCCCCCAGAGGGTTCTTCCTGCTAGCCGTGGTCATTTAGAATGGAACCCCCATTACAAAGGCAGTCTACCCCTCTTCATTAGGGGACAGGGAGAGCCTCACCGTGCAGTATAAAGGAAGAGAGCTGAATTTCAGACCTCATGTGTGGGTTTCCCTTGGTCTGACAAATCAGGACTGTCCTTATGTCCCCAACCCCCCCCCCCCAAAAGACCCTGTGTGGTGCAGTCGCTAGAGGGTCAGACTAGGACCTGGGAGAGTCCAGGGTTCAAATCCCCGCTCGTCCACGAAGCCCACTGGCAGTGACCTTGGGGGCCAGTCGCTGCCTCTCAGCCTAACCTACCTCGCAGGGCTGTTGTGGGGATTAAATGAGGAGGAGAACCACGTGCGCCGCTTTGAGCTCCGTAGAGAAAAAGGTGGAACATAAATGCAATAACAAGAAATAAATAAAAGCCAAAGCATTCGACCACTGTTCGTGCATTCGAGGCCTTAGCCCCAGAGTAAAACAACAACAACAACAACAACAACAACACACACACACACACAACCCAACCTAGCCTGAGTGAAAACGAGAAAGAGCCCTTTTGGGCAGGCCCAACGTCCAGCCTCCTGTTCTTACAGCAGCCAAATGCCCCTGGTTACGAAGAAGTCCAGATAGAACTATAGGCTTTTCCTCCATGAATTTGCCTCGTCCCTCTATTAAAGGCCCCCAGGGTTGGGTGGCTGCCACTGGCCCATTTGCTAAGCCAATTCATTCGCTGCCGAAATGGCCTATTTAGTGGCACGAGGCCCTCAGGAAGCTTGCCTTATGCCCTTGGTCTATCTAGCTCAGCATTGTCCACACTGACTGGTAGCGCCTCTCCAGGGTTTCAGACGGAGGATATCTCCCAGGAATTGAACCCGGGGCCGTCTGCAAGTGAAGCAGATCGCTCTAGCCGCTGACCTGGGCTGCTTCATTCCCCTAAAAAAGCAACCAAGGTCCTAGTCCTCATGCTTGTTTAAAGAGGAACTCAGAAAGCTGTCTTATGCAAGCCAGTATTGCCTGCACTGACTGGCAGCAGCTCTTTGGGTTTTCAGAGGGAGAGGGGCAGAGATGGGGCCAAGCAGATGTTCTGCCCCAGAGCTGCTGGTCTCCCAACATCAAGATGGAAACCTCTCCAAATCATACATCTGTGAATCACAAGGGTGAGATAAGCCAAGAGGTCTTTCCCCATCCACCCCAGATGTCTATGGGTCCAGGAAAAATTGTGGGGGTCTTGGATTAGGGGTGGAGGAAACCCACCTCCTACCAGATCAGACTATTTGTCTGTCTGGAGCAGGTTTGTCCGCTCTGAGTGACAGCATCTTTCCAGGATCTGAGGCAGGGGGAAAACAAAACCCACTTTCATCTGCTAACCTGATTTTTTTTTAAAAAACTGGAGATCCCGGGGATTGAACCTGCAGATGCTCTACCCCTGAACTACGGTTTCCCCAGCAAGTTCTCCTGAATCATTCAACGGAACTGGAAGTCGGTCTCACGATGACACAGCCCTCTCCTTTCTCTGAAATGAAAGAGACTCCTGCCTCTGAAGTTTAAATGATTTTCATTGTGAACATGGATGTTTTCATAACTATAAAATGCACAGTACATTAGGAAGGTATATGTATCTTGAAAAGCAACAATGACATTTCATAAACAAACAATTAGGCTTCGGACGTTCCCTATATTTAGAGCCCAGTGCTGGCAACTGTAGTTTAAGGGTGCAGGGAATTGCAGTTTGGTGAGCGATCAACTACAGTTCCCAGGATTCTCGAGTGGTGGGAAGTCATGTGATTTAAATTTAGGGTGTGGAGGTAGACTTAGTCCCTGCTGTACGCAATGGTGATGCTTAATCCTAGGATCACTCGGAGAAGCTTGCAAACAAGTTTGGTCCCCAATTGTTTGTCCTGCAGCATCCCTGATTGCCTATCACCACCAATTTACAGAGTTCAAAGCACTCATCACTATCACTACGATGCCTGGTGTTCAGACTCCTTTAGACTTTTGCCACTGAGCTCATGGCTCAGCACAGGATCAGAGGAAGCGGCCTTACACCAGACAGAGCTTTACTTCATCTAACTCAGAAGTGCCTACACTGACTGGCAGCAGCTCTCCAGGGTTTCAGGTTGGGGTGGGGGTGGGATCTTTCCAAGCCCTACCGAGAGATGCCACGGCTTGAACCTGGGACCTTCTGTAAGCCAGGCAGATGCCCTGCCACTGAGCGATCTGCCTTCCCTGCTCCGGACTAGTAAGGACCACACCTGAAAACTGGAAAAGTGATTTAAGGAAGGCGTTCATTCCAAATCTTTCAACCAACCCTAGATCTGTTTTTTAAAAACCAAAAACCTGTCTTCGTCTTATGTAATATTCCTAGCCTGTTAGGCCTCCCTCTCTGTGCTGCTTTGGAAACCCAGGATTCTAGCTGCTCAGATAGACTGTGCCTGCTCAAGAAGCTCTGGTGCAAATCGATTAAAAAAACCCCACCCTTCACTGCTGTCTAGTGACACACGCACATCGCCCGCATTTCATCTCTGCTCTGGCAGCAGGATGATCTGCCTGGATGTCAGATCTGCCCCCCTCCCCAGACAGCTGCATCACACGGCAAGCAAGATTTGGCTCCAGCAAGAAAGATGGGCACCGCTGGGTCTGGCAAAACAAAACGTCTTGACCCAGGGAGTGGGCAGATGGCATTATAATTGCCTTGGAAGGAGTGCGCTTGGAATGCACTTTGCTGTGCCAGGCTGTAGCCACCAAAAGGAGGTCAACAACAACAACAACAACAACAACAACTGCCTTTGCTGCCCCATCCTGTGACCTGACTGCTTTCCTTGGAAGTTGCAGTCTGGCTTCGTCCAAAACAGACTTTTGTCTGGAGTGATCTGGCAACGGGGCAGGGGGGTATTGAAGTTCTGAGTTGGCTCATTGGCAGAACACCTGCCTTCCTTGCAGGCAGAAGGCCCCGGGTTCAATCCCCAGAGGCAGGGCTGGGAAAGACTTCTGGTCTGGAACCCGGGAGAGCAGCTGCCAGTCAGTGTTGGCAATGCTGAGCTCGAGAGACCAAAGAGCCTGACTCGGTAAAAGGCAGCTTCTCATGTGTTGCCTTTGGCGCTAGGCATCCTCAGAGCGGACCCAATGAAACCAATCCTTTCAATGGGTCTACTCTGAGTAGATTGGGCTGCCCATCCTGCCCACAAGTGAAATCCTTCACTATCAAGAGATGAAAACAAGTGACTGAGCCAGACCCGCTCCTCCCTGATCCTCTCCAAAATGTGCTTAATGATAAACAGGTTTCCGTGGCAACTGCCTCCTCCTCCTCCTCCAACATGCCTCTGTGCAAAAGGAATGCATAACAGCTTAGGTTATATAGATCTGTTTTTCTACCGAGTATCTCAAAGACAGGTTGGGGGGACGGGACCCACTAATGGACCCTGACCATGAAAGGATCAGCAGACCCCCAATTTTCAGGCTGGTGGGGTGAGACCCTCCAGCCTCCCCAACAAATGCAGAGCGGCCACCTAGGATGTCCTAAACTCCTCTCTGCAAATCTGCAAATAGTTTCTCGTGCAGAAAGCTGAACAGAAGCAATTCTAACCTGTTCCTATTTCCAATCTCCCGCAACTACCATGCATTCAATAAATTTAAAAGCTATCATATATACACCCCCCCCTTTTTTGAGGGGAGGGAGTGTTTCTGGTTAGGTCATCTAAGATGAATGCAAAATCGGCTTTTTTTTAAAAAAAAGAAATTACAAGCACTATTATAATAAAAAACAGTCCTTTCACAACCAGCTCACCTTGCAGATTGAGCTTCAGCCTGGGCACCTTTTGGGAGGAGGCGAGGCAGAGGATGGAGAGCAGGTAAAAACGGAGGCCTCTCATCTTTTTTGGGGGGGGGGTGTCTGTGTGGGGAGGGAGAGAGAAAGTCTGCTTCCCAAGGATGGATGTCTGCAGCAAGGAAAACTCCACAGGCGCTGTTTTCTCTCCGGCTTCTGTCAATAGCCGAGTGCTCTCCTCCCAGCTCTCGCTATCCTAATTTATAGCCCCTTCAAAATAAATAAATAACTAAATCCCCACCAACCCGGCAGAGGAGAGGCAAACGTCAGCATAGCTTCCTCGAGGAGAGGAAAAAAAAACCATGACCAACCATCACTGCCTGCCCCCCCCCCACTGCCCTGCCCCTTGTTTTAAGTCGCAGGCGAAAGGGAACTGCACAGCAAAGAGATTTGCAAGGTGGCGGGTGGGGAAAGGAAAATGGGGAGAAATCCAATTTGGTCGCTCAGCGAATGTCCCTGCGGGGAAGTGGCCAGCCTTGAAAGGGCTGGGATGCTTTCAGAGCCGGCTCTGTCATTGGGTGATGCGCAGAGGTGGCCCTTAGCACCTGGCTTGCGATGGACACATTGTGAGGTTTCGGCTTCTCACTGGGAGACCCACCGCCAACATCTTGGGGTCCATCTTATACCTCATCTGTGTGGATTTTTGCAAAGGGGTTCCGCCCAATGGAATGTGACTTTGTGCATGTAGTTTGCCCAATATCACGTTTGCTAGATGAGGCCATGTAGTTCAGCATCCTGATAGCCCTCTCCTCCTCCACAAATGTGTCCATCACTCTTTTAAAGCCATCCCAGTTGTTTACTGTTGCTGCCTCCAGTGGCAGGGAGTTCCAGAGTTTAACTAAGTGCTGTGTGGAGAAGAGATTTCTTTTCTCTGTCCTGAATCTTCCAAACATTTGGCTCTTTCAGGAGAGGCCAGCTTCATCGGGTCCCCTCTCCCCACAGCTGTCACCAGGGTGCAGCCCTACCCCCCCCCCGGCTGTGCCAGATTTACGTATAAGCTAAACAAGCTCTAGCTTAGGATCCCACTCTCTGGGGCCCCCAAAACTTTTTAAAGGAAAAACAACAACTGGATGTACATTTCCAAACATGGGTGTAGACAGGGGGGGGCAGGAGGGGGCAGCTGCCCCCCCCTAGAAGCAAAAAATTATTGTATTTTACAGACCATAACCAATACTTTGCCCCTCCAAAAACTGAAGTGGAAAGGGCTTTGCTTTAGCAAGAGCAGCTCTCCACTTGCTGGGGGCGGGAACACAGCTGTAACAAAAACACATCAAATAAATAAAGCAAAGTGGCTACCAGTACTTAAGCAGTTAAGACAATGGAGCAGAATATCCCTTCAGGCAAGGTCCACCCTATTCACCCTATTGTTATTCAGTGGGAGTTGTTAATGGGCATTCAGGGATCGCATTAACAGTTCTATTGGCGATTTAATGAGGGTGCAGAGGATTCAATTTGACTAAGGTGGCCCTGCAAGGCTAAAAGGAAGTGAATAAGAAGGGGGGGCTGTAGCTTTGATAGACACAGTGATGTTTATAAAAAGCATTGGTGTTCCAGTCTGCCCCTCCTCCTGCATCTGTATACTGTAAATCAGGGGTGGCCACCTCCCAAGAGACTCTGATCTACTCACAGAGTTAAAAACTGGGAGTGATCTACCCCCTTTTGGGGGGTTCAGGTCAAAGCTGTTGAGTTTTTTTAAGGAAGGGAAGCCCTGTTTTGGGGGGTTTAGGTCAAACTTGTTGAGCTTCTTTTAGGAGGGAGGGAGGCCCATTTTTGTTTAGGGCTTCAGGTCATAGTTCAGCTTTTTTTAGGGAGGAGGAAAAATTTGGGTGAGCTTTTTTTAGGGGTGCCAGTGATCTAGCAGTGATCTACCACAGACATCCAGTGATCTACTGGTAGATCACAATCTACCTGTTGGATGTGCCTGCTGTAAATCAAGCAGAGAGAAAGCTGCTTACAAGGCTCCTGTACAGGTGTACCGGTATCTTCCTCTTGCTGCAGAGTTCTAGCATCACAGCGTCACCCAGAGGCACCCACAAATGTGAGTTATCCCTCTCTCTATTTCTTCCTTCCTTTCCTCCCTCTTCCATCCTCAATAAAATACTTGGGGGGGGGGGCAGATAAGCCCCACATAGAAAGCCCATCAACATGGGGGGGAGGACTCTTTAAAATACAGTATTTACCAGTAATTTCTTTTGGGGGGGGAGGCACCTAGGCCTCTAGGAGTTGGCTGCTATGCCTAGGACAATTCAAGAAAGCAGAATCATGCATATGCTATGGTAATATATCAATAGAATCATGGAATTGTAGTCGGAAGGGACCACAAGGGTCATCTAGTCCAACCCCCTGCAATGCAGGAATTTTTCCCCAATGTGGGGCTTGAACCCACAACATGGTTGAAATATTATGCTGATATGCAGCAACGCCTCGGAGCCATCGAGACTGCGGCCCTGTCTTGCCTCGCCCTCGCCTGCCCTGCCACCCCCTCTCCCCTGCCCGACCCTCCCATCCTCTTGCTGCAGAGTTCCAGCTTCACAGCATCACCCAGAGGCACCCACAAATATGAGGTATCCCTCTCTCTATTATTCCTTCCTTCCCTCCCTCTTCCATCCTTAATAAAATACTGGGGGGGGCAGATAAGCCCCACATAGAAAGCCCATCAACATGGGGGGGATGACTCTTTCACATACGGTATTTACTAGTAATTGGGGGGGGGGAGGCACCTAGGCCTCTAGGAGTTGGCTGCTATGCCTAGGAGTAGGACAATTCAAGAAAGCAGAATGATGCATATGCTATGGCAATATATCAATAGAATCATAGAATTGTAGTCGGAAGGGACCACAAGGGTCATCTAGTCCAACCCCCTGCAATGCAGGAATTTTTTCCTAAGGTGGGGCTTGAACCCACAACATGGTTGAAATATTATGCTGATATGCAGCAACGCCTCGGAGCCGTCGTGACTGCGGCCGTGCCTTGCCTTGCCCTCGCCCACCCTGTCACCCCCTCTTGCCTGCCCGACCCTCCCGTCCTCTCCAGCCAAGCAGGGTAGCCGCCGCCGTTGCCAGCCCCAGAAGCACAAGGTGGCCGCTGCCGCCGCTGCCGCCACCACGATGTCGCCAGGCCAGCTGGCCCTGTAGCCCCGCCCACGTTCCCACTTTGTGGCCCCGCCCCTGAATGATCATGGCTTGCCCCCCCCTAGTTTTGATCCTGGCTACGCCCTTGTTTCCAAAATATAAGATAAAAAACGAATAAAATGAAACTTACATACAGCAACTGTGTTTTGTGTTGTGTAGACTCCTATGATGTAAATAATGGGCCCCGCCTGCTCTCCTGCTCCCTAAAATATCACTGCTTTGCTCCTTTCTATATATAGGGTGCCGACATTCTGCATGGACTGGTTGCAGGGTAACATGTGCAATTAAAAACATACTTTTCTCCAAAGATCTCGAGGTTGCCCCGAAAAGGATTCTTCCGCCACCCAATGCCTGGGCAAAGAAGAATGATTCCAAATTCCTCCTCAAAGTTCATAAGGATGAAGACAGGTGCACCTCACTGGGGAGGGCATTTCACAAGCGGGGAACCACCACCGAAAAGGCCCTGTTTGGTTGGGGAGTGTGTGCCATACTCTGGTGACAGCAGCACCAACCATGCCTCCCCTGCTGAGCGTAGAGTCCGAGATGGTTGGTATTGGGGAAGGTAAAAAAAGGTAAAGGACCCCTGGACAGTTAAGTCCAGTCAAAGGCAACTATGGGGTTGCGGCGCTCATCTCGCTTTCATGCTGAGGGAGCCGGTGTTTGTCTGTAGACAGCTTTCCGAGTCATGTGGCCAGCAGGAATAAACTGCTTGTGCGGCAACAGAACACTGTGATGGAAACCAGAGCACACAGATAAACTGTTTACATTCCCGCTGCAGTGGTACCTATTTATCTACTTGCACTGGCGTGCTTTCAAACTGCTAGGTGGACAGAAGCAGGGACAGAGCAACGGGAGCTCACCGCAAGCCCAAGAGGCTCAGTGGTTTAGACCACAGCGCTACCCACGTCTCTATTGGGGAAGACACTCTCTTGGGCACATTGATCCTACATCATTTAGGACAGGCACAATCAAACTTGGCCCTCCAGATGTTTTGGGACTACAATACCCATCATCCCTGAACACTGGTCCTGTTAGCTAGGGATGATGGGAGTTGTAGTCCCAAAACATCTGGAGGGCCAAGTTTGGCCATGCCTGATAGGGCTTTATATGCTAGTAATAACACCTCAAATTGGACCCGGTTGCTCACTGGCAGCCAGTTCAGCACTTTCAGGACCGATATCACAGCACCTGCCCACGTAACAGCCTAGCAGCCAAGTCCCATATGAGTTCCAGCCTCCGGACAGTCTTCAAGGGCAGCCCCACGTACAGCACATTACAGTAGTCCAATTGGGAGGTCATGGGCAACTGAATCCAGGGAGATTTACCTACCCAGACAAAGTTGATGCAGGTCTTCATCTGCTTTTAAATCTATTGTTATTTCCTAAGGGCTTCAACTGCTGCTGTTAATTTTCCCTAGCGGCAATTTCATTGCTTTTTTTTTTTGCATTGAGGTTTTTATATATATATTGTACATATACAAAATATAAACAACCCAGTGGCGTATAAACTTTATGAAATAAATAAATAAAACATGGACACTCTGTTCTGTTAGCACAGGTATAAGTGCTCTCAGGAGACCAACGATTGGCATGTACTGGCTCAGAACAAGATAATAAAAATTTCCCACGCAGGGCAAGTAGAGAGCTTTCTACAGTAATTGCATAAGTGAACACAGTGCTTTTTTATTTTTAATATTGAAATACTGCCCCACAACGAGGCCAAACTTAGATTCGCAAAATGTTTAGGGGTATGCGTACCCCTGTGTCCCCCAGCCCCAGAAAAAAGTCAGAATCTGGCTGTTGGGTCAGATCAAGCCTTGGGTGAGCTCTCCTTCCAAAGGAATCGCAAGGCTGGAAGGGAACCCCGGGGTCATCTAGCCCAACCCCGTCCCTGCAATGCGGGAAGGTGGACCTGATCTCTCTCTCTCTCTCTCTCTCTCTCTCTCTCTCTCTCTCTCTCTCTCTCTCTCTCTCTCTCTCTCTCTCTCTCTCTGCCCGCTGGAATCTCGCCAGAGGAGAGGGTGCAGCGTCGCACCAGTTGGGAAACGAAGATGCTCTTCTGGCACAGCTTGAACTAAAAGGGAAAGCACTTTAAGATAAGATCAATTGGGGAGGGGGTGGGAAACAAGAGGACAAGAGGCAGTGCTGGCGAGGAGGGATGAGGTGTCCCCGGCAGGACATCCATTTATTATTGCCCATCTCAAGCAGAAAGCCCACTCCTCCTCCTCCTCCTTCCAAAGCTTCTCTATTGCTGGTGCCTGAAACCTTAATCTGTTCTGGGAACAGCAGGGCGCGTCCCATTAGCACCACCGCCTCTGATGGGGCGCCCTCTTCTGGTCACGCCTGGGCGCTGCAGCCGCCTGGTGCATCCAAAATGAAGAAATAAAATCCCACGTTGCTGTGTCACGCATCTTTAAAGGGAGCGGGGGGGGGGGCGCTTTATTTATTTATTTTCTTAACGTGTGCGTAAAACAGGGTTTTGTATCCGAAATCAAACTGCCCATCTTCACCCCGCTCCCCAGCAATAAGGTGGGCAGCGTCCAGGTAAGCGCTGCTACTCAGAGTAGACCCATTGAAATGAATGGATCTTAAGTCATGTCCAGGTTTGGTGGTTTTTTTTGCATGTGTGTGTGTGTGTGTGACTATGCAAAAATATGCACATTGTATTCAGAATTAAGCTGCGCCTCTCTCCTCCCTAAACAGTGTGGGCTGTGCTCAGGGCAAAAGCTACTCAGAGGAGACCCACTGAAATGGATGGAACAGAGTTACTTTGCTCTGAGTGGAATTAATGCCAGATAACACAACCCCATAATTTTGCAAAGCGTTTGCTGGAGTGATTGTCTGAAAATTATGAGCAATGTTACATCAGCACTGCTTTCAGTCAACAGGAATCTGCCATTTTTGGCACCCACAGTTCGTTTGATTTCTTCGTCGCTATGGATATTCACTCAGAATAAATTTTCCCACAAAATGACAGGGGGCAAGGCGGATCTGAGCTTCATTGCTTTTGCCCAGATGGGTCTTCCTTCTTTGGGAGAACAGCCCAAGCACTCTGGGCTTCAGGCGTCCCAAATAGGCCTTCCCTGACTCCTTTTAGTACGTCCCCACAGAAGTCCTAAAAAAGGACAAATCTACATATACTAATTTATTGCAGCTAAGAACCTTGTGCTTGAGTTTGCTTTTTTCTCTTCCCTCCCAACCCATTTTTCTTTTGTGCTGTGCCTTTAAAAAAAAAATCAGGGGTGGGGAACTTCTTTTAACCTGAGGGCCAGATCCAAAATCAGTCCACCCATTATGAGTCTTTTTAAAAACAAACAAACAAACAACAACAACAGATGGGCAGGGCCACCCCTATGATACCGGAGGACTCAAAGTTCATGGGGGGGGGGTTCCCCAGCTCTCTCTGCATTTAACCATCCTACACACAAGGTCTCTGGGACAGCTAGGGAATCCTAGTTCAAGTTCAACCTGCCCTAAAAGGAACTGATCCCAGTTCATGTTTGAACCTTTATGAAACAGACTACGTAGTTAAGTTCCTAGTTCAATTTGAGCTCCTCTCAAATGCCTCTCGGCTAAATTTCTTTCCACCATTTAGAGCATCGCAAGCTGCTCTGCTGAACTATGAAATAGACTTAAGAAGACTAAGAAAACATCAAAACAACAGTGGAATGCAAATGACTCAATTGATTTCCTTCCTACACTTATGATCTTAAAGGCCTAGAGTCCAGAAATTGCAGAAGAACTCAAAGGTGGCTGTTAGAAGTTTGTGGGGTGAGGGGTCATATCCCCCTAAATGCTTTAATTAGTAAATGTTATAATTTAGCTAATATTTGGGGTTTTAAGGGAAGATGCCAGGCACAGGCAGGTTGTACTAACTAAGGCTTCGCAATCCAGTTCAGGGGATCACAACAGTGAGATATATACCGCCTTTCCATAAATGCAGGTCTAAAGACCTCAATCCATAGTTCTGCCGTTTTAAAGGATGTTTAGAAGCAACAAGGATGTTCTTAAGCAATTGTCTGTAAGACAATAGTGTGTGTGTGTGTGTGTGTGTGTGTGTGTGTGTAGAATTTGACAGGAGTTGCAAAATCTGCTCCCCTTCAGGGTGTGTGTTGCAGTCCCGCATCTGGGACCCCCAGTGACTTGGATTGGGGGAGGAGGACTGCCCCCCACATCACTGAGACCCCTGGCTGCACCACAACCCTAGCTGACCAATTGGGGCGGCCGGGGGGGGGGCATCGTCGTGGCTGCAGGATGTTTGAACTGCGGCCTCCTTTCACCTCCTCACCAGATCTCCCAGCCAACCTGCCCTCTTTTTAAGTTTTGGTATGACTTGACCTTGCTATGGACATACCGGTATGTCGGCCGCCATATTGATGGGGCCAAGGAGGAATTTTTACCCACTTGGCAAATTGGAACCAGCCATTTGGTTTTCGCCTACCTTGTAGCAATCGTCCTAACTTTGTGCGGTTAGTTAGGTAAGCCTTTGTGATGGGAGGGGAGGTTGTAGCCTCCACCTGCCCCTCCTCAATAAGGGCATCCCGTTAAAGGGATCTGGGGGTGTGGATCCTGTCCGAAGCATGGTCGTGGGCTAGGGCCATGCCATGACCCTCCAGGGATACTGGAGGTGCCCCAATTTGATGTATACAGTATATCATAAGGCTCCCCCTAGTGGTGGTTTACCCTTAGGAGACTCCCTTCAGACAGGCAGGAGTCAGGATATAGTCTGGTTTCACCCAATGCCTAAGTCAAACTACTCACATCTGTAACCAATAAAGCTGTGGCCTATTTTTGCCCATTAACCTAAACTATCAGTGTCCTTATGTGTTTATTATACAGTGGTACCTTGGTTCTCAAACACCTGGGTTCTCAAATGCCTAGGTTCACAAACGCCGAAAATTCAGAAGTAAGTGTTCCAGTTTTCGAATGTTTTTAGGAAACCAAACGTCCGATCCAGCTGTCGGCTATTGTTTCCGGGGCTCCTGCACCAATCAGAAGCTGCGCCTTGTTTTTCGAACATTTCGGAAGTCAAACACATTCCGGAACGGATTAAGTTTGGCACTTTTGTTTTTGCTATTTATTTTGTGTTTTTGTTTTTGAGGCTTTTTCGGTTAATTTGTTTTTGTGACTGTGTGGAACCCAGTTCAGCCACTGATTGATTGATTATGTGACTGCGGAAATGGATAAAAGCCCCCCATCCAAACAATGACTATCAGTCATTTAATTTTAATCATCTACCGTCTTATTTATTTTATAGTACAGTACATTGATTTTTATAGTTTTATAATATTTCATAGTACAGTACATTGGGACACAGGTGGCGCTGTGAGTTAAACCATAGAGCCTAGGGCTTGCCGATCAGAAGGTCAGCGGTTCGAATCCCTGCGATGGGATGAGCTCCCGTTGTTCAGTCCCAGCTGCTGCCAACCTAGCAGTTCAAAAGCACATCAAAGTGCGAGTAGATAAATAGGTACCACTCCAGCGGGAAGGTAAACGGCGTTTCCATGCGCTGCTCTGGTTTGCCAGAAGTGGCTTAGTCATGCCGGCCACATGACCTGGAAGCTGTACACCAGCTCCCTCGGCCAATAAAGCGAGATGAGCACCGCAACCCCAGAGTCGTTTGCGACTGGACCTAACGGTCAGGGGTCCCTTTACCTTTATATTGATTATTGCTTTCATATTATGGATCAATGTTCTTGTTAGATAGTAAAATTCATGTTAAATTGCTGTTTGGGGGGGTTGTTTTTAAAAGTCTGGAACGGATTAATCCATTTTGCATTACTTTCTATGGGAAAGCGCGCCTTGGTTTTGGAACGCTTTGGTTTTGGAACGGACTTCCGGAACAGGATTAAGTTTGAGAACCAAGGTAGAATCTGGTAAGAGTTGGCAAATGCTAAGAATATATAACTGATAGGTGACCACAAGCTGAGAACATATATATCTGATAGTTAACCACAAACTATTTCAAGGTGACAGATATACACATTTAGCAAAACTCGTGGTTACAATGCTCGTAAGACACTTAGCTTGTGGTCAGAGACCCAGACATGGAGCCCTCTTGCACCTGGGACTGGATCATTTGTTAGGCAAATTGCGGTTTGCCTTTTAGCTTTATCAGATGGGAAATTAGCTTGTGCCTGCATATGTGGTTAGGTTAACACATGTAACTAGGACAAATTGCGGTATATTGCTTACGTCAAATAGAAGGGGGCTCGGGGGCTTTGACCATATTTGCACAATGATTAACAGGGGAAGTGGGATGGTCGTATGTTAATAAGGCGGACCCGATACGCTGAAAACTTTGCACGCCCCTTCCTGGTGGGCGTTTAGAGGAGGGACTTTTGCGCTCGGGAAAAGGATATAATGCTTGTGACTTCCTGAACCGGGTGGGCCTGCACTGGTCACCCATCTTGCAATGATGTTTTTCTTGCAATAAACTTTTGCTACTTCACCAATTTTGCCCAGAACTTATTTAAAGGATCCTGGGACTTTTAAGTCTTAGGAACCAGTGGTTTTGGTTATATATATATATATATATATATATATATATATATATATATATATCTTACAACAACCCAGCAGGAATCATTTCTGTCCGCAGAGAAAAGGGACCAGAGGCAGATAGTTTCATGTGCAAAAATTTTTTAAATCATATTTATTTATAAATGTACAGGCTGATTCAAAATCATTGAGCACCAAGCGTAGGCAGAGGGGGTCTCAAGGCAGGGTTCAGATCCCAAGAACAAAATTATTATTATGATGCCTCTTCTTCCCCTGCAGCTGTCACTGCAGGGAGCTCAGCCTTCAGAATTTGAACCCAGTGCTGTTGAGATCTTTGCTGCTGACATTTGTCTGTGAGAAGCGCCCTAAGAAACTTGCTTATGGAATTGAAGGCAGCACCGTTGCCGCGTGCTATACTGAAGTCATTTCCCTCATGGAGCCCGTTCCTTGGCACAGCCCCCAAATCTGACGTCGTCCCCCCGAGGTGCCTTTTACGGCATCCCCTCTCACTTCCAGGGAGCAAAAGTCACCGTGTGCGGCAACAAGCAAAGATGATCCCTCAACAAGAAACCCACAAACAGGACCTGAGAGCAACAGCAACTGGGATTAAGAGACCTCTCGCCTCCGACAGCTGATAGCCTCTCCGTTGTGGCTAGAAGCCATTGATGGTCTTCTCAAAAGCAAATTTGTCCAATCCTATTTTCACGCCACCCAGGTTGGTGGCAGTCACTGCATCATGTGGGAGGGAGTTCCACAGTCTAACGCTTCACTGTGGGAAGAAGTCCTTCCTTTCTCTGTCCTGAATCTTCCAGCCTTCAGATTCCAGTATTACGGGAGAGGAACAGAAAGCTCTCTCTGGTTGCCTCGGACAACTCTTTTCCTGAGCATTCGCCCTGAATTGTTTGCAGTGAGGTTAGATGCTGCTATCAAGCACTTATTCTGAATTTTTGGGTGGGGAGGGCCAGAGCCGTTCTGTCAAGCAAGTATCACCTCAGGGCATTTCACCGTCACTTTCCTCCTTAAAGCAAAAAATGGCGCTGTTCGTGGCGAAACCAGCATTAATCACGCAACCCTGAATTTGCTGGCACGGAATCGGATCCCACCAGAAAACAGCTCTCTCCACTAGGGGTAGCATAAGTCTGGAATTTCCCGGACATACCTGGAATACTGTGGTCGAAAGCAGTGTCCAGGCGGAAATTGGCAAGATGTCCACATTTTCACTTTTTAAAAATATGGCAACCCTCCACCTGCTTTGCCCACAGTCGTTGGGGCCCTGCTCCATTTGCCCCTAATAGGCCGGCTTCCAATGGATGTGACTAAAGAGTCCATATAGTCCGCCATCTTGCTTCTCCCAGCGGCCAACCAGACGCTTGCGAGGCAGGGGATGAAGGCGGTGGTCCCTCAGCCGCTAGCATTCACCTCTGAAACAGCCTCTGGGAACACGGCAGGGATTACTCCCAAGGAAACATGCATAGTAGTGCAGAATTTCATCCCACCCAGGCACTCAGGTCCTGGAAGCGACAGAGGACGAGCCCTTTTCTTGTTGTCCATTTGCAACCTAGTACTGTATAACTCTATATCCCTGGAGAGACACCCGAGTTTGGAGAAAACATGGCCTTGTTTGGGGTGGCTTCATTTCACTTAGAAAAATGAAAGGCACTCAGCCACCCGCGTTTGGCATTAGAAGTGAGTGGTGGCTGATTAAGGTACGAGAGGAGAATGAGAATGGATTTGCTTTCATGGAACCAGTTGCAGCATTGATCGGGGTCCTTGGCAATGCCCTCTGAGGGACCCCCCCCCTTTACACCGGCAGCCCAACTTTGACGGGAGGTAGCAGAGAAAAAGCCCCAGGACACCCCCACTCCCAGAAGCGACCTTCTGCATGCAAAGCAGATGTTCAACCACTGAGCTATCGGGTTTAGTGACAGATATAGTCTCTAGTTACAGGTAGGTAGCCGTGTTGGTCTGAGTCGAAACAAAATAAAAAAATTCCTTCAGTAGCACCTTAAAGACCAACTAAGTTTTTATTTTGGTATGAGCTTTCGTGTGCATGCACACTTCATCAGATACACTGAAACAGAAGCCACCAGACCCTTATGTATATTCAGAGGGTGGGGGGTGGGGGTGATGGGAATGGGTGATGGGCTGATAGGAGTGGTAAACCTGTTGATGACTGTTAACGACTGTTAATGACTGCAATTGGTCTTGTGGGGGGGGGAGCAAGGGCTGAGGTGCTAAGGAAAACTTGATCATGTATAATGAGATAAGAATCCTATGTCTTTGTTCATTCCAGGTGGCTCCATGGTTTTAAGCTTGCTAATGAGTTGCAATTCAGCAACTTCTCTTTCCAGTCTGTTTCTGAATTTTTCTGTAATAAAACAGCTGCTTTGAGATCTTGTATAGAATGTCCTGGGAGATTGAAGTGTTCTCCTACTGGTTTTTCTGTCTTGTGATTCCTGGTGTCAGATTTATGTCCATTTATCCTTTGGCATAGGGTTTGGCCTGTTTGTCCAATATAGAGAGCTGAAGGGCACCGTTGGCATTTGATGGCATACACAATGTTAGAAGATGAGCAATTAAATAGTCCTGAGATGGTATGTTGGATGTTGTTGGGGCCAGTAATGATGTTGTCCGGGTGTATGTGGCAGCAAAGTTGGCATCTGGGTTTATTGCAGGCTCTGGTACCAGTGTCCATGTTAAGTCTGGTGGTTGTATTGTTGTGGGTGAGGAGATGTTTAAGATTGGGTCCCATCACCCCCCCCCCACCCTCTGAATATACATAAGGGTCTGGTGGCTTCTGTCTCAGTGTATCTGAAGAAGTGTGCATGCACACGAAAGCTCATACCAAAATAAAAACTTAGTTGGTCTTTAAGATATAGTCTCTGTTTACTTTTTATTGGAATATGCAATGTAAAGGGAGGGGGGACCACTTTTGGCCAGAGGCTTGGGTCAAAAAGGGAGCAACACCTCCACAACTGGGGCCACTTTGATAGGTGAATGCCCATCTGTCAATCACTGGTCACCCTGTGACATCAGGCACATCACACGACCTCAGGTGTTTCCTCTCAGGTTAGGGGAAGTTCAAGGCGCAGGAGCTAGGGGAGAATTGGAAGCCTGCTCTGAGCCTGAGGGTGGGCTCCCAATTCTTCATTTCCACCTGCTGCGTTAGCTTCCCTCTTTGAGGTGTTGTATTCTCATTGCTTGCCGGTTCACTCCCAGGCCTAATTCACGAGCCTTTAGTGTTTAAAGCCCTAAATGACTTAGGCCCCAAATACCTGAAAGACCACTGCCTTCCCCACGAAGCCTCTTGGGGGCCAGCTTGCTAGAGGAGGCTCTCTTCATTCTTACTCCCCCCCCTCAGAGGTTCGGGGGTGGCAGCCTAGGAGAGGGTCTTCTCTGTGGTGGCCCCTCAGCTATGAAACTCCATTCCCACAGAGATGCACCTGGCACCTTCACTAGACAGTTTTCGGCGTATGCGGAAAGCGCACCCTCCTTACCTTTGTCACCTGATACACCTGTAGATAATATTACGACTCACGCTAGCCTTGTGATTGCAATTTGTTTAAATTTGTTTCTAATATTGTAGTTCAAATTGTCATGACCCACCCTGGGTTCTTATGGTCATAGGTGGTTAAGAAAAGTAATAATAATTCTCCTACCGATAATACGGTGTCAGGGGTGTGGTTTTCCCAGATCAGACTCGCTGGCCAAATTCAGGTGCCTGGTAGGCACACATCAGAGAGAGTGGTTGTTTTTTGCTTAATTTTGTGTGGCTGTATTTTTCTTAATAAAAAAGGGACAATTATCTTTAATTTTAGGTTTTCTAAGGGTAGATAATAACATAATAAGAGCCTGCTAGATCAGGCCAATGGCCCATCTAGTCCAGCATCCTATTCTCCCAGGGGCCAGCCAGATAGCCGGATTCAAATACTAGACCAACCCTCCCCTCCTGTGGTTTCCAGCAACTGGGATTCAGAATTATCACTGCCTCTGACTAAAAAGCATCCATCTTGGTTCTGAAATTATCTGGGAGCAGGGGCAGGGAATCTACACCTTTCTTTGGCAAACTTTACACTGCCCGGGGCCAAAGAAGCAGAAGAAATTCCGTGTAAACTATGAAAATCAAAATGGGCTCCTTTGGTTCGTTAAGCACTGGCATTCCAAGAGAACGAACATGGCGTCCTTCAGATGTTGAGTTGGTACCTCATCTGGGTTTCTTGGCCCCCCTTTTGTGCCTGTTTGTTACGGCCTTGTAGCCCCGGGAATATCGGGGCACGGCGTTGATGATGTGGTGCTTGGCGTTCCCCCTGCCCTTGTTCCAGAGGGAGATGAAGACGAAGCAGATGGCGACCGAGCACAGGAAGGGCACAATCCCAATGGCCAGGATCCCTGCCAAGGTGCCGACGTCAACGAGGAACGGGAGGGCAGCGCTCGAGGTGTTGAGGGAGCTGGTGTTGATCCTGACAGAGAAGTTGCTGAAGACGTGGAGGTGGGCCCACTTGGTGTCGTTTCCAGCGGCGTTGCGGGCCACGCAGAGGTAGGCCCCGCCATCTTGAGGGAAGGCGTGGTGGATCCTCAGCGTGCCGTCGGGAAGGACCGTGAGCCGGCCTTTGCGGCTAGCGTCCAGGGAGACGTTGTGAGGAGACACCCAGGAGATGGTGGGGGGCGGGTCGCCATGGCCTTTGCAGGTCAGCATGGCCCGGCCGCCCTCTTCCACGCTCAGTCTCTGAGGAGGAGTCTCCTTCTCGATCGTGGGCTTCCTGCAGGTGAAGTGCCCCGGAAGGATGTCGGAGAATTTGCGGAACACCTTCCCCTCGCTCGTTGAGTTGGTGGCGCAGACGGGTTGCTGGGCCTCGAAGTTCAGCCTTCGCTGCCTGCGAATTATCCATAGGAGGCGGCAATCGCAAGCCAGAGGGTTCCTGTCCAGCCGTAAGACCTCTAAGTTCCCCACCGAGTGGAAGGCGCCCTCCTCGAGCGTCCGCAAGCCATTGCCTGAGAGGTTGAGGACACGGAAGTGGACGAGGCCGTGGAAGGCGTGGGCCTGGACGGTGGCCAGCCGCCCGCCCGTGAGATGGAACTCCTGAAGGCGGGAGAGCTCGGCCAGCTTCCTCCCACGGAGGACCGAGATTGGGTTGTGTGAGAGGTCGAGGAATCTCAGGTGGGCCAAGTGGTGGATGGCTTTGTAAGGCACCTCGCGGAGGCTGCACCTGGTGACGGACAAGGCGGTGAGGTTCAGGCCCAAGAGGCTGTGAGGCCTCAGCGCCGTCAGGGAAGGCCACCGGTGGATCTCAAGGACCTTCAGGCGATGCAGCTTTTGGAAGGAGTGGTCAGGGACAGAGCGGATGCTCAGGACCTTGAGCCGGAGCTCCACAAGATGGTGGAGATGTGAGAGGGCTTCTCCCGGGATGCCGGTCAAATTGCACTTCTCCAGAGTGAGCTGCCGCAAGCTCTGGAGGCCACTGAATGCCTGGGACGAGACGAAGATCAAGTGGTTGTCCCCGGCCTCCAGCTTCCGGAGGCTAGAGAGGTCCTTGAAGCTGTGGTCTTGGAAGAGGACGATCTCGTTCTCGCTGATGTCGAGGACGGCGAGGCTGGGAAGCCCTGTGAAGACGCCGGAGGGGACCATCTTCAGCTTGTTGCCCGTCAGCCGGAGGGTCATCAGCCTCTTCAGGCTGTTGAAAGTGCCCGGCTCGATGTTGGAAAGGGCGTTGTAGCTCAGGTCGAGTTCTTTCAGAGCCTGCAGGCGGGAGAACATGCCTTGCTGGAGGGTGCGAAGGACGTTCTGGCTCAGGTCCAGGAGCTCAGAATCCGGAGGGATCCGGCCCGGCACCGCCGTCAGGTTGCGGCCGTTGCAGAAGACCACCTTGTCCTGGGACAAGCACTTGCACCGTGAAGGGCAGGTGTGCCTGGATCCCGTCAAGAAGGTGGCTGGGATGACGGCGAGTAGCAGCAGCAAGGGCCGCCATTTTGTCCCAGGGGAAGCCTCCATCTCGCTTGTTTTCCTGAAGGTAGTAACGACAGCAAGAGAGCCTTGCGGTTAGAGGGAGGGGGTTGGAAAGAGGGAAAGCACAGCTCCCTTATCGTGTGGAGACATGTCCTCCTTCGAGGGCCTTCTGGTGGTTCCCTCCCTGAGAGAAGCGAAGTTACAGGGAACCAGGCAGAGAACCTTCTCAGTGGTGGCGCCCGCCCTGTGGAACGCCCTCCCATCAGATTTCAAAGAAATAGACAACTATTTGATGTTAAGAAGACATCTGAAGGCAGCCCTGTATCGGGAAGATTTTTTTTAAAAAAAGTTTGATGTAATATTATGTAGTTATACTGTGTATGTTGGAAGCCTCCCAGAGTGGCTCGGGCAACCCAGCCAGATGGGTGAGGTATAATAATAATAATAATAATAATAATAATAATAATAATAATAATAATAATTTGAGGTGTGTGCGTGAAACAGGGAGAGCATGTGAGAGATAAGATGTATTTGTATGTGTATGAGGGAGAAGCTCTGTTATGTGTGACAGAGAGAGAAAAAGAGAGGTGGGGGAAGTTGTGTGTGTGTGTGAGAGAGAGAGAGAGAGAGAGAGAGAGGGAGAGAGAGAGAGAGAGAGAGAGAGAGAGAGAGAGAGAGAGAGAGAGAGAGAGAGATTTTCCTCCATTGGAGGGGGCTGGACTAGATGACTCTTGAGGTCCCTTGGAGAATTCTATGATTCTGTGTGTGTGAGAGAGGGGGGGGGGAATAAACACTGACCACAAAATCCAAAAACTCCCTCTTGGACTTAAGACTAGGGAGATTTGATTTCAAATCCCCTCTTGGCCTCAAAACTCTCCCTGGGTGACTTTGGTCTCTCAGCCTAGCCTTCCTCGCAGGGTTGCTGTGAAAACTAGAGCAGGACAGGGGAGAGAAAGAGCTCTGCCTTGTGCCATTCCCGGAGCTTTGCACAAAGAGCAGGATGTACTTTCAAGTTGCATCTTGGGTCTCATGACCGAAGGAAGATATTACATGAATGTAGGAAAGTAAAATTGTTTGGTGCCTGGAGCCCTTGGAGGAAAACAGGGGCAAGGGCCTCCGCCCTCTTGGCTGGGGCACTCTCACCCTGAGCTGCCAGAGGGAGGCTTTGCCTTCCCTTCTCCCCCCACCCTTCAGATCAGGAGTGGACTTCTCATTCCCCCCTGTCTTAGCCTCCATTCACAACATTTCCACGTCAGTTTGTGTGCTTAAAACGAACAACTTAAAACTTAAACAGTGTCCCATCTATTCCAGCATCCTGTTCTCACAGTAGCCGACTAGATGCCCTAAACTGGGAAACCCACAAGCAGGAGAGCCCACCCATTTGTTCCTGTGGCAACAGAGCGACTTCTTTGGATATGCAGCTAGCCAGAGAAAGCCGCTACGTTGTCAAAGGAACTACTTTGGCTAGCTTCCTCTTACCTACCTGACACACATAAGATCACAGGTTTGGAAGGGGAACCAGGGGTTCATCCAAACTGACCCCCAAACACCTATCTATCTATCTATCTATCTATGCATTTTAATGCACACTAACCTTTAAAATGTGTATTGTTGCACATCTATTTTCACTGAAGATCTGCCCTGGTGTGAGTTTCAAAGGATATCAGTTTGCCTTAAAATGCCAACTGCATAGAATTTCTTTCTCTCCCCTCCCCGCAACCCTAAATCAGACTCATGCCCACTTTGCAATTTCTCTTTATAAAGAATCTATGCTGGGACCGGCATGCGGGGGGGATGAATGGATGGATGTGATTTTACTTACTTATAGTTGTGCGAAGAAGAACCGTCCTGAAAAACCGCCCGACTCTTTTCTTAAGTTCCTCCAAACGCACCCGATTTCCGTTTATACAGTTTTTTTATCTGCGCCCGCCCCTTTTGGAAACAAAAAACAAACAGAAAAAGTACTGTACTGCAGGCGGAACCTAATTTGAGGTGAATCATCATTTCATATAGTTAGATTCTCATTAAACGTGGCATTTAGCTCAAAGGACTCACATAACCCGTCAAGGGAGGCCGAGGCCGAAATTAGCCATGGCCCGCAGTTGCAAATTCCCCAGTGCCTTTAGAAAAAGACAACAAATCTTTGAAGCTGGAGATGAGGAACATGCGCCGCTACAGATGTGGAGTAAATTGATAGGGATAATATCCCCCCCCCCCGCCTCTCGCTGTAACACTTGAACTCACGTATAGCTGCCTCTGAAGACGGTTCAGAAACTTCAGCTAGCAAAGAATTCGGCGGTCGGGTTGCTCACTGGGGCAAGACAGTTTGAGCATATTACACTGATCCTGGTCCGACTGCACCGGCTGCCAATTAGTTTCTGGGCCCAGTTGAAAGTGCTGGTTTTGAAGCCTTAAACGGCCCAGGACCGCAACACCTCAAGGACGGCCTCTCTCTCTCTGAACCTTACCCAGACTCTGAGATCATCATCTGAGTCCCTTTTTCAGGTGCCTCCTCCAAGAGAGGTTCAGAGGCTGGCAACACAAGAACAGGGCCTTTTCTGCAGTGGCTCCCCGTTTGTGCGATGCTCTCCCCAGAGAGGCTTGCCTGGTGCCTTCCTTGCATATCTTCAGGCACCAGGCAAAAACATTCCTCTCTAATAACTATCTGTGGGCTTTTAGACGTGGGTGGGATGTTTTCAACATATTCCGCCCTGGTTTCAATGTGTGTGGGAAAGATCCCCCCAATTTAAATAATAATAATAATAATAATAATAATAATAATAATAATAATAATAATAATAATAATAATAATAACCACCACAGCATTTTGGGACCCTAGTGAGCTTCATGGCTGAGTGAAGATTCGAACTCTGTTCTCTCAGGTTACCTAGCCTGACACACTAATTGCGATGCATGTACTGTTTGTCCCCACCCATTGTATTTCAACTGCAATTCATGCCTTTGCCTTCGTGTTGTCTGACCTGAAGCAGCTGCAGTGGAGAGTCACCAAATCCTTGCTTTTTCTCGGACCCGAAGGGTGGTGACACAGTTTCCTTTGTCCAGACCTGGACCGCAAGAAGGGGAAAAACACTTGTCACATTCATTCTGTTGAGGAAGCTGAAAGGTGAACGCTAGCATCTCGGCAGGGGGGTTATTCCTTTAATAGGGAGCCACCACCAACAAGGCCCTGTCATGGGTAAGTGCCAATCTAGTGGCACCAAGCCCTCCTATGTCATTTGTAGGGTCCAAGATGGTTGATATTGAGGGAATGTTCTCATTTGCAAAGGCATGAGGAGCCTGTAAGACCCCCGATGAAGGACTACTCAGAGCCATGGGGGGAATTGACCTCTTATTGAGAGGGCCTTCTCGGTGGCTGCTCCCGGACAGTGGAACTCTTTTCCTAGAGAGGCCAGACTAGCTCCTTCCTTTTTGTCTTTCTGCCAGCAGGGGAGGCCGTTTTATTCTGGCAGGTTTTCGGGAACCAACTGCTTTTAAGGAAAGCTTTTCCGGAGTGGAACGGACTCCCTTGGAAGGTGGCGGCCTTCCTTGGAGGTGTTTAAACAAAGTTTGGATGGCCACCTGTCAGGGACTGTTCAGCTGAGATTCCTGCATTGCAGAGGGTTGGACTAGATGACCCTCAGGGGTCCAATCTCTATGATTCTCTGGAAGGGCTTTTAACAGTGCTGCACTGCTTTTGCCACCTGCAATTTAATAGATTGGTTTTTATGTGTTGGCTCCGTGTCTCAGCTTTTCAAATGCCTGAGGAAAACTTTTCTAGTCCACCCTGCCTATGCAGGCAATTAAGAATACATGCTCCCACAATGCTTAATTGATGCCCATTTTAAACGTTTTTTAAAAAATAAAATCTATTTTATTGTATGCTTTTGTGTTTTCATAGCTGCAAACTGCTTTGATTTTTAATAGATAAATAAACGATGGATTCCCCCACCTCCCCACCCAATGCCAAGAACGGGATCTCTTGGATCTAATTCCTGGATGGGCAAAGCGCTGTTCACAAGCGTAAGAAGGGGAAACCCTCCCTTTCTTCCTCGAAAGGTGTCGTGCTGACCTCTGACCACAACAGCTGCCATTGCAGAGAATCGGGGTGGAAGCTCTCCTCACAGCTCACAGCCCTCAGCCCTTCGCTCTTCAAAAGGTCTCCCTCACTTTCTCCTCCAGAAGCATCGTGTCTTGTTTGCTGCAGAAAGAGAAAGAGAGGTGGGAAATAGAATCACAACAGCGTATAGTTACAGGCAGGTAGCCGTGTTAACCGTGTTAAAAATAAAATAAAATAAATTCCTTCCAGTAGCACCTTAGAGACCAACTAAGTTTGTTATTGGTATGAGCTTCCGTGTGCATACAGGGCAGTCGTAAACAGTCGGGTTTCCACCCCTATCAGTCAATCACCCAATCCCACCCTCCTTCTGAGTAATACCCCTCCCCACCCTCTGACTATACATAAGGGTCTGGTGGCTTCTGTTTCAGTGTATCTGAAGAAGTGTGCATGCACACAAAAGCTCATACCAATGACAAACTTAGTTGGTCTCTAAGGTGCTACTGGAAGGAATTTTTTATTCTACACACACACACACACACAAACACGAAACTCGGAAAATTAGAATATCGTCGAAAAGTGCATTTATTTCAGTAATGCAACTTATTATTTTTTATTTTTATTTTTTTACAAATGCTTTCTTTTGGAAATCCCAGTAATAAAACAAATACCGGTAGTTACAATAATACAAAAATAAACATCGCTATTACATTTCATTAATTACATTCCATTTATAATTGACCTGCCTAATGACAAATAATTACAATTATGGTACAGCAAATAAAGGCTTGATATATCTTGCTTTTCATGTCATGCATCTATCTAATATATTGGTTTCACCTTTTAAGTTGCGTCACTGAAATAAATGCACTTTTCGACGATATTCTAATTTTCTGAGTTTATATATATATATATATATATATATATATATATATATATATACACACACACACACACACACACACACACACACCCCAGTATATATGATTTACGCCACTTTGGTAAGACAGACAGCAAGGAAGGAGCCAGTCAGGCTTCTCTAGGGAGGGAGTTCCATGTTTGGGGGGGGCGTGTCTGTGAGGGTGGTGGGACTGAGAGAAGGGCCTCCGCTGAGATCTCAAAACCTGGTGTCACGGGCTGGTCTGGATTGGAAGACCAGAGAATGCAATCACAGGGAGATCAGCTCCTAACAGAAGAGGGGAATATTCACACACACACACACACACACACACTGAGTCCAGCATTTTCAGAAGCAGAGAGACAGGCAGACACAGAAGATGCACAGTTTAGCAAGAAGCTGCCAAGTTATGAAATAGTAGCTAAGCAACCAGAAGGGAGGGAGCAGCTGGGCGATACATCAATCGAAGGTGGGGGGAACCCCCTCCCTCCCCCCAAACTCGGAGATCCAAGCGTGTCAGAGAACAAAGGAGACACGGGGGGGAGGGACTTCCTGTTGGCACGCTTCTTACTGCAGAAGTGGCGAGGAGCCAGAGTAGGCAGCTGATATCCTTGCAGATATCCGTGCTTGTAACAGAATGCTGAAATAAAAGGACTTCAGTGGACCCTCTGGATATGAATTTAATTCATTCCGGGGGTCCATGCGCACCCCGAAAAATCTGTATTCAGAGGCGCCGCTTCTGCACGTGCGTGTGGTGCAATAGAGCGCTTCTGCGCATGCACGAGCGGCGAAACCTGTAAAAATATTTCCAGGTTTGCCGCTTTCACAATCTGAAGTTTACCTTACTCAAGAGTAATGTAACCCAAGGGTCTACTGTATAAATCTACCAGGTGCTTGTTAATTCGTGTCGGGGAGCCACCAGAAGGAAGAGGGGAACTCCTGTGCTTGACACCTGGGCAGTTTGAAGGGCAGAATGCTGTCTTTCAAACAGCTTGCATGAAATCTTGGAATGCTGCTGCCAGTCAGTGTAGGTGATGCTGAGTTTGATGGACCAATGGTCTGGCTCGATCTAAGGCAGCTTCCCATGACGAACCCCATTGCCTATCAGATGCGGATGCAAAGCTTGGTAATCAGAAGTGGGGAGTGTGGCTGCTGCCCTCGGGTCCTGTGCGCAGGCTTCCCCATTGAGCCAGGATGAGCCAGTGGCCTGATCCAGCAAGGTCGTCTTACGTACTTAGGACAGGGCTGCTGCTCCCAGAATGCCCTGGGGCACGGGCAAATCAGACCTAAATCTCTAGTGTTGATGGGATCCATAGAGCACCTTGCAGGCATCCCTTCCTCGCTCTGGAGGGCCTTCCACGTCCAGCACAACGCAGCCTCGCCGTCTCTGCCAGGGAACCAGAACTCAATTTATTCTAAGTGTCCCCTTGGCACGACTCCAGCAGATGCATTAAAAGGGAGGGATCAAAGATGATTTATAAGCAAAAAAAGGCCGAGAAGGAGAGGCACAGGGTGCTGGCCGAGGTGGGTCTGGAAAAGGACGCAGACATTTTGGGACGAGTGATGGCGCCTCCTGCAAGGGAAGGTTTGTTGTAAACAAAATCTGCCCTTGTAGAGTCCTTTGTAGGTTCTCCATCGGTAGGAGAAATAACAGAGGCCAACCAGAGAATATTGAGAAGCAAAGCAGCTAGTAAGCCTGATATTTATTAACTGTTGCAACAGGGTGCTCCCCCCACACGCAGGAGAGAGGAGGAGGACCCAGAACAAAGGTGTGCCCGCCCTTATATAGACATTTTGAAATTCCCCGCCCTGGAGCTCAAGACCACCCCTCCAAACATCATACATACATCACAGAAGGGGTGTAGCCCAAGACACCCCCCCCAGATAGATCATACCTACATCATAGAAAAGGTGGTCTGCAACAGAAATTTGAATAGTTACAGGTAGGTAGCCGTGTTGGTCTGATGTAGTCAAAACAAAATTAAAAAATCCTTCCAGTAGCACCTTAGAGACCAACTAAGTTTGTCATAGGTATGAGCTTTCGTGTGCATGCACACTTCTTCAGATACCTGACATGCACACGAAAGCTCATACCTATGACAAACTTAGTTGGTCTCTAAGGTGCTACTGGAAGAAATTTGAATGTTGTTGTTTTTCCTTTCTGCCAGGTTATCTGATAATGCCTTATCTCAGTGGTTCCCAACAGGTGGTCCGGGGACCCCCAGGGGTCCGCGAGCTAAGCCAGAGGGGTCCGCAAGATGCTATTAGAATAAAAAATATATTAAATATATTTCGTATGATAACAGATTTTTTGTTTTGGCCGCTTCCTGCATGAGCAGAGTCTAGCGCAAAACTAGAATTAGATGAGGCAGTAGTTCTGCTGTATGCCTTTAGGTGGCGCTTTACAAACACTACTGTTTTGCAAAGAGGCAGCGTGCGCATTCTACTAACGCTCACCTCCCCAAGATGCTTTGCGCGCGTCGGCTTTATTTGTGCGCTACTGCGCAGGTACCCTGTCTTCTCCATTCCCCTCCCTCCTCCCTGGCGCGTGCTGCCTCTTTGCAAAACAGTAGTGTTTGTAAACAAAGCGTTGTTTTTTGCGGAAGCTACAGTTCGCGTAGTTAAAAATAGACCGTTGGTTAAAAAGTGGTTCATCTCATTAAGAACTGAAAATTAAAACTAACTGTATACTGATGGAGTACTCTGTTGTAACTGTAAAAAAACGTATAAATATAAAAAGACTCTTAATTTGGCTCTTACTTTTTAATTTTAGGATTAGGAATTAATGGGGGTCCTTGTCACAATAGCGGCTCGATGAGGGGTCCTCGAGAAAATTTTGTTGGGAACCCCTGCCTTATCTAATTGCCTTTCCTGGTAGTCTAGCCATTCCTCTGAGATGGTAATTACTTAATTCCTGAGAAAATGGGAAGGTTTCTTTCACCCCCTCCCTCCTTGCAGAGAAACACTTGGTCAGCTTGGGAGTCAAAACGGTTTCAGGACCATCTTCCTGTACTGTTTCAGACGTGGTTTATATATTTATGTACGTGTTTGCCTTGTACATTTATGAACATTTATTATATATCTAAGACCTTAAAATTCTTATAACAGGTTAAGGCTGCTCTTAAGGCTGTCCTTCCCCTCTGAGACCAGAGGATGGCGGAAGGCGAAATCATCTCCCGTTTTCTTCAGCCTGTGGCTATAAAGTTTGAGTCAGTTCACCTCTCGGGCATCTCAAGAAGCTGAATGTTGGAAGAGTCAGGACATAGGGGGGGGGTGTTTTGGCATGCAGCACAGAGTTAAAAACGGTGGAACTCCTTGTCGCAAGAGGCAATGATGGCCCACAAGCCGGGTGCTTTAAAGGGCAAATTCATGGCTACCATTCACGATGGCTGGGCTCTGCCTCCACAGCTTCCGCATCCCGGTTGCTGGAAACTGCAGGAGAGGAGAGCTGCTCTTGAGTTCTAATCCTGATTGCGGGTTCCCCGAGGGCATCTGGTTGGCCCCTGGGAGAACAGCAGATTCTTCTCATGTTTTTAGGAAAGAATGAGAAACCTCTGGGGGCAGATCCTGACCCCAAAGGCACACGTCTGCCCCAGATAAGCCGCTTCCAGCCCCTCTCTGCTGAAAATGTAGGAAAAGCTCGGCCAGATCAGGCCAAAGGACAGCATCCGACTCTCCCAGTGGCCAACCAGATGTCTCTGGAAATTCCCCAACGCAGGACCTGAGTTCTCCCCACTTGGGTTTCCCAACAATTGGTATCCAGAGCCTTCTTGCCTCTGATCCTGAAGGCAGGAGGCAGCCCTGATGGCTAGCAGCCAAGGACAGTCACCCACTCCACGAATTTCTCTAACCCTTTCTAAGGTCATCCAGGCTGCTGATCATCAATTTTGGTAGTGAACGCCATGGTTTAACTCAGGCATCCCCAAACTAGGCCCTCCAGATGTTTTGGGACTACAACTCCCATCATCCCTGACCACTGGCCCTGTTAGCTAGGGATGATGCGAGTTGTAGTCCCAAAACATCTGGAGGGCCAATGCCTGGTTTAACTGTTCCCCCAGTACTTCATTTTGCCTGTCCTGAATCTCCCAAACATTTTGCTTCATTAGATCTGCAAAAACGAGACTTTGCAGCAGTGGTTGTCAAACTTTTTTTCTCTTTCAGAACAAAAGTTTGCTGGCGTCAAACTGATTTTTAAAAAATTATTATTATTGATAAGAAACACATTGGAAAACAAAAAACTCCCAACATGACTTGATTTATAACGCAGAACACAACAACTTAATAATATGATCATGGGGCATGCAGAAAGTATAAAACAGCACAGCTACATAAAAGCATGAATCATTTGCCAAACATAATTATAAACGAGCCTCTTAAGCATGTATTGCAAGCTCAATGAGAGGTGTGAGCTTGCTTTGGCCGGGAAATCTCATTTGCATGATGTCTAATTTGAGACACAGAAACTCTCATCTCCTCACCAACACAAAGAGGCCTTTGTCTTTTCTGACCTTTTGTATTTGTCAGATTGAAAATCCCTGTTCACAACAATATGTCGTGGAGAACTCTAGGAGAATAGCCAATGCTTTTGAATACCCAGTACTCTCCCCCCCCCTGTGTGGGGACATACCCCTAAACATTTTGTGAATCTTTGTACTTTTGTCCACTTACTGTATTCATTTTTCCCAATTTGAACTATAAAATGGTGATTTTCTTGAGTCAAAATGAGAGTACCCCTAAATATTTTTTAGAAAAAAGCACTGTGAATATCTATCCATATTCTGCAAAAATTACACACACTCTCTCCCCCCCCCATGTTTAAATGTTTCTTTGATGGTCCTTGAATCTTCCTGCCACACTTAGCATCTTCTCCTGCTCAGGGAGAGAGCATCTGCTTTGCATGAAGAAAGTCCCAGGTTCAGTCCTCTGTGGCATCTCTAGGTAAATGCTGGGAGGGACTCCTTGCCTGAAACCCTGGAAAGCTGCTGCCAGCCAGTGTAGACAATACTGAGCTAGATGGAGCAGTGGCCTGACTCATAGAATCATAGAGTTGAAAGAGACTACAAGGGCCATCCAGTCCAACCCCCTGCCAAGCAGGAAAGACCATCAAAGCATTCTTGGCATATGCCTGTCAAGCCTCTGTTTAAAGACCTCCAAAGAAGGAGACTCCACCACACTCCTTGGTAGCAAATTCCACTGCCGAACAGCTCTTACTGTCAGGAAGTTCTTCCTAATGTTGAGGTGGAATCTTCTTTCTTGTAGTTTGAATCCATTGCTCCGTGTCCGCTTCTCTGGAGCAGCAGAAAACAACCTTTCTCCCTCCTCTATATGACATCCTTTTATATATTTGAACATGGCTATCATATCACCCCTTAACCTTCTCTTCTCCAGGCTAAACATACCCAGCTCCCTAAGCCGTTCCTCATAAGGCATCGTTTCCAGGCCTTTGACCATTTTGGTTGCCCTCCTCTGGACACGTTCCAGCTTGTCAGTATCCTTCTTGAACTGTGGTGCCCAGAACTGGACACAGTACTCCAGGTGAGGTCTGACCAGAGTGGTACTGATAGTGGTACTATTACTTCCCTTGATCTAGACGCTATACTCCTATTGATGCAGCCCATAATTGCATTGGCTTAGACTCAGTCTAAGGCAGCTTCCGGTGTTCCTGTGACAATGGCAACACATTCATTTTTTTGCAGGGGGAAATGGGAAACCAGGCCTGCGGGGGGAGGGGGACATCTCAAACAGAAGCACTTTGTGCTGCAACATTTTGTTGCAGCTCCCACATTCATATATCTATTAATGCCATGCTTTGAACAGAGGCAAGAGAGGCAAAGTGGTTGTGGAAAGGGCCTGGTTCCCTGAACAGCAGGGGGGAAAGGACTTCTCTCTGACTCCAGAGAATAGTGAGAGAGATGCAGTGGCCGGTATGTGTCCTCAGCCTAGCGGAGAAACTTAATCAGGCTAATGCGATCACATCCAGGCCAGAGACTGAAGGAACAAGGTGTCTGGAGCATCGTGGGGGGAAATATGAGGTGCTTTCTGCCAAAACCAATCTCCTGATGGCCCCGCATTGGCAAAAGGTGCGAGTCTTAAACGGGACTGAGGAGAGATGCACAGGTCTGTGTTGAACCCGCTGAGGAAATAGGATGGCTTCTGAAATTCTCCTCATCTGAAGCTCTCTCCAGAGTTGGGGCTTCCAAATTACCCGGTCTCCTTTCCAAAACAGAACCGGGAATGCACTTCAGCGAGGGGATGGTTTGGGTTTTAGGCTTCCAGGCCTCATTGAGGAAAGGGGATTTTAAAGCTGTCTCGAATTGGGCAAGAGCTTGCAGGGTTCTAGACCTCATGGAGGAAAAAGAGTTTTCAACTGTGCTGAGCTGAACCCAGCTTCTCAGAGCTAACTCTTCACCGGCCTTGCATCAAGCTTGGGAATTTCCTCATGTTTCCAGGTACCAAGGTTCCCTTGGGCTGTGAGTGTTTGCCATTGCTCCATTTTGTTTAAGAAATCCCCCTCGTTCGGTGGTTCCCACTGCCCATAGCAGGCCAGTAGCAGGGGTTTGTCATGATGATCCTGGAGTCTTCCTGGACTACAACTCCCATCACCTGCGACCCTTGGGCCATAATCTGGAGGTTGGGGAAAGCTGGAGTATACCAGTGCAGAGAGGCAGCAGTGGCATAGTGGTTAGAGTGTCACACCAAGACCTGGGAGACCAGGCTTCAAATCCCCACTCAGCTATGAAGGGTGACTGGGCCAGTCTTTTGGCCTAACCTGCCTCACTGGGTTGTTGTGGGGATTAACTAAGGGGGCGTAGAAACACTTGCACTACTTTGAGCTCCTTGGAGCAATAAATAAACAGCAAATAGTCCAAAAGCACATGGGGATCTGAGGCCGAACAACATTGCCGTAGATTTGGGTAGGCAAACTAAGGCCCGGGGGCCGGATCCGGCCCAATCGCCTTCTAAATCCTGCCCGTGGACGGTCTGGGAATCAGCGTGTTTTTACATAAGTAGAATGTGTCCTTTTATTTAAAATGCATCTCTGGGTTATTTGTGGGGCATAGGAATGTGTTCATTATTAGTTTTTTCAGAATATAGTCCGGCCCCCCACAAGGTCTGAGGGACAGTGGACCGGCCCCCTGCTGAAAAAGTTTGCTGACCCATAGACGGAGATATGTATTTACTGATTACATGGGTCTTCCTTATTTTATCCTCAACTTTGAGAGACGGCAGCTGGCCCAAGGACCCCCCACCAGTGTGCCTCCTGTGGCCAAGTGGGGATTTGAACCCGAGACTCCCAGGGCCTAGCCCAACGCTCTAACCACTACACCACACTGCCTCTCAAGAAGGATGGAGTGTCTCTTGCAAGAGTACCAGTAGTCATTGCTTCTTGAGTATATGGGCTCAGGAGACAGCCGCTCCTGCCCAGGAGGCTCCAACGCTCAGCGATTTGAGACTGAGAAGCGGTGGGCGGCGAAGGGTCAAGCATCCCTCCCCGCAGAGCTTTCCCATTCCAGATCCTCCTCCCCAAAGCTGCTTTTGCTACTCATTACGCATGTAGCACCTCATCCCACCCGCTAAACTCAACCTATTCCGAAGGGGGGCGGAAGTATTTCCCAAATGTGTGCAAGCCTCCGTTTCTAAGTCATCGTTGATTTCTCAGATCTGGCAGGAAACATCCATTTAAGTATGCGGGTGTGCGGGAGTTTGTGCGGGGTTTTTGTGTGTGTGTCTGCAGGGAGGGTGGGGCGTTGAAGTCAGAGTTAATTTACCATTGTCTTGTCTGCTCTGGATCTCTCGGAGCTTTTTTTTTTTTTAAGCCCGTTAGCATTTGCAACTGAAGCGCAAACTCACCCCCTTCTCCCAAATGTCGCGAAAACCTTCCCACGAAGACTGGAAGCCAGCTGGATCTTGGCAGAAGGAGATGGCAGCATCATATTTGCTGTCCGCCTTTTAAAAATAAAAGTGAATGAATGAACAACTGGGGAAACCGAGCAGGACTGTGATGCTTTCGGGCTGGAAAATCCCTTAAGACGTGCAGGTCTGGGGATCCACACTCTGGCAATGGAGGCTGGTCCATGGGGCAAACGGGGCACAGACTCACTAGCCCCCCATGGCCAGCCCCCTTACTTACAACCAGCCCAAGGGGTGCCCCTGCCTGCCAGTTAATCTCCTCTTTCTCCTTAGTCTCAGTGTTGTCCCTTGCAGAACTCAGTAGGGAGGAGGAGGAGGACAAAGATACCGGTAAAATCATTTGGCCCCGCCTCTCGTTGGCCCTGGCTCCGCCTACCGTTTTGGGCCCCCTTTGCCAGCCCCATTGGGCAACAGGCCACAGCCACAACTGCACCGGAAGAGATTTAGTGGCTCTCTGCTGTAAGCCAACGGCTGCAGGGATCAGGAGACACCATTGTGATTATAATGAAAATAATTATCGCTTCTAACTTCTGCTCAGAGCAGACCCAGCGAAATCCAGAAATCTAGGTGAGCCGTGCCCATTAACTTCAACAAGTCTACTCTGAGTAGGACCGGCACTGGGTACAACCCAAAGTATCTCGCCTCCTAATTTTCCAAAAAAAATTCAAAGCTATCAATCCAGCTAATCTTTATATCTGCAACATAGATTCTTTCAAAGCTGTAAATGCCGAGATAAGAAATGAAAGGCAGCAAAAAGCAAAAGTGAGTTGTAACTAAAATACTGAGTGTGTGTAAATAAATGCAGGTGTTCTCTCCCCCCCCCCGGTCAAATTTACCTCTTTCCTCTGGAGTCCCTGCTGTGTTGACTTTCTGATTGGAAGCTCTTTGCAGGCCGGGACTTTTAAAGTTTGGGACACGATGGAGCAGAGCTGGTTTGTTTCAAACCACCGCCACTCCCAAACCTCATGCGCACGGATGATGCCAGCAAGCAAATCTGGGATTTCTGCAGCACATAGAATCATAGAATCGTAGAGCTGGAAGAGACCCCAAGGGTCATCTAGTCCAGCCCCTGCAGGAATCACCCTGAATTTATGAACCCCGCCTTTATACTGGAACAGACCATTGGTTCATCCCGCCCAAGATGCTCTACTTGGACTGGCAGCAGCAGCAGCTGCTAGCCACGATGCCTGCCTTCCCCCTCCGCTGACGGAGGCAGCAAGGGCTGCTGAGTTGCAGGGACTCGCCAGTGGAGACAAGAGTCCAGCTGTCCTCACACGGGGCATTGGAGAAACCATGACTCTGGCTCTTACGCCCAGGTCACCTCCTGCCCCAAATCCTCCCCCCCGCCCCCGCTTCCAAACCGGGAATCCCAGGACAGGATCGTGACAGCGCTCTTCGCGCAAAGGAGATGCGCAAACCAGGTGAATGGTTTTGTAAACCCCTCTCATCCTCTTCCTTCCTCCTTGAGCTTTCCAGAAGGTCCCAAAAGCACATAACCCCCTTTCTCCCGTGGTAAAAAGGATCAAGCCACTTGCCGATAACGCCCCCCCCCCCCGCCCTTTAAAACCTGCTCTGGTCTCTCCAAGGGAGCGAGCCGGGAGGCTTACCTGGAGCGTGCTTCGGGGAGACACAAGGAGGAGGTTTCTCTCTGCCCAATGATGTCTCATGTGTGTCTCTTTCCCTGCCTGTCTCTCCCCCACCCCGCCACCTCCCTCCCTCCCTCTCTCTGTGCCAGCCACGTGGATGTCATTTTGCCAAGGGAATGTTCCATCCCAGAGTTTCTCTGTGCTGAACAACTCAGCGCAGACGGCGTCGAAACAGCAAAAGCCACCCTCGTTCCAAGACAAGGTGGCCTGGCAAAGAGAAGCTAAAGGGAATTAATTGCTGGCACCCATCTGTCTCGGGAGACAATGGAGAACGGCGCCTTTGGGGGTGAAGTCAAGCTGTTGGGAGTGTTACAGTGCATGCTGTGGCTTTGGAGAACAATACGGGAGAGAGAGGTTTTATTGCAGCTGGGGCAGATGAAGGCAGCCAGTTTCGCTGCTACAGGTGCCCCATGGCATTTCTTCTCTCTGCCCTCCTCCCAGCGGTCACTCCTCCTCTGGTCACTCCTATGGATGCGCAACCTGTCTGTCTGTCTCCAGCCACTGTGGTCGGTCACCTGCAAGGGATTCCCACATGGTGGGGTTGATGTTGCCAGCCTTTGTGTCATGTTTGCAGACATCTTTGTAGCGCACATTTGGTCCGACAACCAGTCTGGTGCCTGAAGCCAGCTGGTGCCGTAGAACACATCTTTGGGGATCCTGCCATCTTCCATTCTGTGCACATGGCCAAGCCAGCGTAGAGGTCGCTGAGGTAGCAGTGTGATCGTGCTGGGGATGTGGGCTTGGCGGAGCGCATCTTTCTTTGAGACTCTGTCCTGCCGTATGACGCCCAAAATCTTCCTGGCACCATTTTACAGGGGACTCTGGAGAATGTAGCACTAGCTCCTCTCGGCACCCTCAACAAACTACAGCTCCCAGAATTCTTTAGGGGAAGCCACAAAGGTTTAAAGCGGTGTTGTGGTGCTTCAAATGTGTGGCGAAAACGTGGCCTTTCTCACTCTCTTGAACATATAAGTATGGAAATATACCCTTTTCAAAAATAAGCCTTGGCATCCCTGTGATGTTTGTCACCAGCAGAACTTTAAAAAAAATAAAATTCAGAGACATTTTGGGACACACACACACACACAGGGGCGTAGCCAGGATCAAAACTAGGGGGGGGGGGGGGAGCAAGCCATGGTCGTTCAGGGGCGGGGCCAAGGCACAGAAGGGGAGGGGCCACAAAGTGGGCGGGGCTAAAGGGCCAGCGGGCCTGATGACATCGTGGCGGTGGCAGCAGCGGCCACCTTGTGCTTCTGGGGCTGGTAGCGTTGGCGGCTACCCTGCTTGGCTGGAGAGGACGGGAGGGTCGGGCAGGCGAGAGGGGGTGGCAGGGCGGGCGAGGGCAAGGCAAGACACGGCCGCAGCCACGACGGCTCCGAGGCGTTGCTGCATAGCAGCATAATATTTCAACCATGGTTCAAGCCCCACCTTAGGAAAAAATCCTGCATTGCAGGGGGTTGGACTAGATGACCCTTGTGGTCCCTTCCGACTACAATTCTACGATTCTATTGATATATTACCATATCATATGCATCGTTCTGCTTTCTTGAATTGTCCTACTCCTAGGCATAGCAGCCAACTCCTAGAGGCCTAGGTGCCTCTCCCCCCCCCCCAATTACTGGTAAATACCGTATTTGAAAGAGTCATCCCCCCATGTTGATGGGCTTTCTATGTGGGGCTTATCTGCCTCCCCCCGTATTTTATTAAGGATGGAAGAGGGAGGGAAGGAAGGAAGAAATAGAGAGAGAGATAACTCATATTTGTGGGTGTCTCTGGATGACGCTGTGATGCTGGAACTCTGCAGCAAGAGGACGGGAGGGTCGGGCAGGCGAGAGGGGGTGGCAGGGCGGGCAAGGGCGAGGCAAGGCATGGCCGCAGCCACGACGGCTCCGAGGCGTTGCTGCATATCAGCATAATATTTCAACCATGGTTCAAGCCCCACCTTAGGAAAAAAATCCTGCATTGCAGCGGGTTGGACTAGATGACCCTTGTGGTCCCTTCCGACTACAATTCTACGATTCTATTGATATATTACCATACCATATGCATCGTTCTGCTTTCTTGAATTGTCCTACTCCTAGGCATAGCAGCCAACTCCTAGAGGCCTAGGTGCCTCCCCCCCCCCAATTACTGGTAAATACCGTATTTGAAAGAGTCATCCCCCCATGTTGATGGGCTTTCTATGTGGGGCTTACCTGCCCCCCCCGTATTTTATTAAGGGTGGAAGAGGGAGGGAAGGAAGGAAGAAATAGAGAGAGGGATAACTCATATTTGTGGGTGCCTCTGGGTGACGCTGTGATGCTGGAACTCTGCATGTATAGGAGCCTTGTAAGCAGCTTTCTCTCTGCTTGATTTACAGCAGGCACATCCAACAGGTAGATTGTGATCTACCAGTAGATCACTGGATGTCTGTGGTAGATCACTGGTAGGTCACTGGCACCCCTAAAAAAAGTTCACCCAAAATTTTCCTCCTCCCTCAAAAAAGTTGAACTGTGACCTGAAGCCCTAAACAAAAATGGGCCTCCCTCCCTCCTAAAAGAAGCTGAACAAGTTTGACCTAAACCCCAAAAAACAGGGCTTCCCTTCCTTAAAAAAAACTCAACAGCTTTGACCTGAACCCCCCAAAAGGGGGTAGATCACCCCCAGTTTTAAACTCTGAGTAGATCAGAGTCTCTTGGGAGGTGGCCACCCCTGATTTACAGTATACAGATGCAGGAGGAGGGGCAGACTGGAACACCAATGCTTTTTATAAACATCACTGTGTCTGTCAAAGCTACAGCCCCCCCTTTCTTATTCACTTCTTTTTAGCCTTGCAGAGCCACCTTAGTCAAATTGAATCCTCTGAGTCTGCACCCTCATTAAATCGCCAATAGAACTCTTAATGCTCCTGAATGCTCATTAACAACTCCCACTTAAGAACAATAGGGTGAAATGGTCAGCTATCGAATCTTGCCTGGGGATATATGCTCCATTGTCTTAACTGCTTAACTACTGGTAGCCACTTTGCTTTATTTATTTGATGTGTTTTTGTTACTGCTGTGTCCCCCCCCCAGCAAGTGGAGACTTAGCTGCTCTTGCTAAAGCAAAGCCCTTTCCACTTCAGTTTTTGGAGGGGGAAAGTGCTGGTTATGGTCTGTAAAATACATTTTTTTGCTTCTAGGGGGGGGCAGCTGCCCCCTCCTGCCCCCTGCCTACGCCCATGCACACACACACACACACACACACACCAAGAGTCCAACAACGTTCGGAGGGCCACAGATCAGAGGAAGGGAACACATCAAAGAAGGGAACACATGGCCAAAAAAGGGAGGGTGGTGGTTTTTATTTTGCTTTTATTTTTGCTTTCTGACCTCTCATGTAATTCATAGGCAGATTTAATCCGCTGATTCAAACCCATACAACAAATTGACTAAGCGTACTTTAATTGAGAGACAGTCCTAACAAAAGATACAAGAAAAAGGGGCCTTTGCATCACCCAGTGGTAACAGTTCCCCCTTCTCAACCCTGTTCCGGAAGAAGAGACAAGGGATTTTCAACACCCCCCCCCCCTGTGCAAACTACAATTCCCAGAATTTGTTGAGGCAAATGTTAAACTGGTATAAGACTGATACAAGTTTTTAAGTGCAGGTGTGGTTTGCGATGAAGGAAAGCTGTGAGGGCTGGTTAAGCAAGACTGGAAATTGCTTGGGGTGGGGTGGGGAGCTACAGAAAAATGTGACTTGGTTAATTCAAGTCAAGTGTGGCAGCAATTCCCCTCCTTCCTGGGCTAACCAGTCCCTCTCCAGCCTCAGTTTCCGTTTATGTTGCTGTCCTACAAACACGACGGCCCCTTCTGTGCTTAAGCCACACAGGAGCTTTCTCCCCAGCCAGCCTGACCTCCTCACTTCCCTCACAGAAACTGCACAACCTGTCAACATCCTTCCGTCAACAGTTTTGTGCCCAACCTTGTTTTAAGCACAGAAGGAGCGTGGCAGAAGGTGGCATGGACTTTGTGAGACATTTGACGTGAGGTAACCTCAGGCAACTTCTCCGGTTCATTGGGAAACTGCTTGGGCAAAGGTTACCCAAAAGCATTTGGGTTTGGTGCTTATGTGCCAATATCCCCCCCCCTCCTGTTTCAAAAGAAAGTGAAAGAAGTTTGGAGTTTGGGGGTGGTTGGTTTTTGGAAGTTGCTGGTGAGTTAGAATCTAAACCGAGAGGTCAGTCTGTGTGTGAGACACACACACACAGTGAGAGAAAAAGACAAGAGACTCTTTCGTTATCAAATACAGAAGCGGACAGACACTGAAAAATAGAGATCTATCTTATAGAACCACATTTGTCCACAATATATATATATATTATATTATTTCTTAAAAACTTGGTTTCAAGAAACAAACAAACAAACAAAACAGCTTGGTTGAGTCTTGTGCCATTAGGCAGCAAAAATGAGGTATTTCTTGGCTACCTAAGTGGGCCATTTTGGCCACGGCGTTACAACATGGGCAGCTAATTGGACTTTGCCCCTCCAGTGAGACTGCGTCACGGCAAGAGCTTCCTCACATTAGGAGTGCTGTTTGTCCACAAGACCCTCCCCTTACTTAATACTTTTAAGCTTCCACAGCGGTAGACTTCCGAATGCTTTCCAAAGCGCTTCACACACACGTTGCCTAGTCCCTCAGCCCTGCGGTTTCCCGTGAGGGGGTAGTGTGGGCCCGCTCCGTGCTTATCCAGGGACGAAGAGATGCAGTCAAGGTTGCGTACCAAAGCTGGTGTCAGAAGTGGGGATCTTTCAAACACAAAACCCAGGCATTCTGCTCCAGCTGCTCCGCTCCGCTTTGGGCAGGCATACATGGCAGCAGGAGTGTTTTGGTCTTGATTGCCATCTCCTGCCCCTTTCTGCTCTGGCGTCGGTTGCAGAGAAGAAGCTGGAGAAAGGCAGAGAGAGGGGGGGTCCTCGCCCTGCTGGGAGCGGGGGGATTATTCCCCTGCTGTTCCCTGTAGAGGGTCGTAGTCCGAGCTGAAGAGCTCTTTGTACAGGGGCGGGAAGACGGCGTGGACAATGATAGGGTACATCTGGCGGAAGGAACGCAGCTTCTCCACATGCTGGCAGCAGAGGCTTCGAAGCTTCCCTTTGGGGGGCAACTGTCCGAAGCAAGAAGAGAGAGAGATTACATATATCTTCCTATAGACCAGTACATAACCATGTAACGCTGCCGCCATGCTGCAGTCTGCGCAGCCGGGAAAAGGTGGCCGCATCAACTCCAGCATGACGACAGAATGGCAGGCAGGCAAGCAGGCAAAGAGGAAGAGGTTGATATATCTTCCTATAGACATAAAAATGTAAGGCTGTCGTCATGCTGCAGTCTATGTAGCTGCCAATAGGTGGCAGCATCCACTCCAGCATGATAACAGAACAGCCAGCAAGCAGGCAGGCAAGCAGTACAGGTAGCCGGTGATCTAGGCAAGGTGTTTAATGGAGGGAGGGGAGGTTCTTAAGACAGGGGGAGGGCTCTCTCTCGCACCCAGCAAAGTCCCCAGCAGATATGTACCTTGGCCAGGATGCCTTCCCGGTGGTTTTTCCGTAACATGTGCCTGAAAGCCAACTCCAGATTGCTCTGCAGACGCTCCACCTTACTCTTCTCTTGCAACCAGGGACGATCTGCAAGGAAGGACAAAAACTTTTAAAGAGTCCATTGCAGCTGTTGGGAAAGCTGGCCAGCTTACAAGTCGCCTGGGGCGGGCAGTGAACTGTCTGCAAGAAACCCGAGCGACACCCGACCTCTTTCGAACATGCAGATCACCTGGCTCTTCAAAGCAAACATCAACATTTGTGGTGAGGAACCTCAGTCCTGGGGGGGTGGATGAGGCCCTCCAGGGCTCTTTACCCAGCCCTTAGGACTCTCCCAGACCACCCCCACCACAGGATTTTCACAGTGCCCCTCTCCATTGCGGATAAGTATAATCACTGGGTTGAGATAAAACCACTTGGTCTGACCTCTCTGGTATATTTAAGGCAGCTACGTAGGGCAGTCTAGGAAGGATTGTAAGTAAACTACAACCCCCAGGATCCTTTGGGGGCAAAGTAGGGGAAGAAAGTGCAAGTGTAGCAAAAAGATTATAGCACAGACTTCTCCACCGGGGCATGATGGGAACTGAAGTCAGGTGGCCCCCACCTGCCACAAGGACCCCACCCTCTGCAGCCTCCAGCAACTTCCTTAAACGCGGCGCAGGATTAATCGGCAGCCTCTTACTTGAGTTAATAAGCACCAGCGCCGTGAAGAGGGCGATTTCGTTCTCAGAGAAGTGCAGAGCGCAGAGACTGTGAGCAAAGTCGAAGATGGAGTTGATCAACTCGTTGCATCCTGGAGGGGGAGGACGGGGAGACTCGGCTCAGCGACAACAGCAAAAAGGTAATTACTCTATCTATCTATCTATCTATCTATCTATCTATCTATCTATCTATCTATCATCTATCTATCTATCTATCTATCTATTTTGGTTCCAAAGCTTTAATAAAGCAGAACTTTCTTCAAAACAGACTTACAACAATAGTGATACGTTCAAATAGCTGCATAAAATCATGTGCTTGTCCAAGCACAGGTACATCTTCTTAGAAATGTAAAATTACTCCAAACAGAACTGAAATCAAAGTTCTTTCTCTCCACGCAGCGTGCATCTCCAGGAGAGAAGCATCAGCATAAGGTGTCTTGAGAACAAAGACAACTCCCACAAAATGGAGATTTGCAACTGAATACCCCTCCCATGTAATCTAGGTTAAACACCACATGAGAGAGTAGCAGATACATTCTCAGTTAGGTAATTATCAGCCTGTTTAGTGCTCAGAGAGCTTCACTTAGCTTTAATGGAAATTTCCTTTATTTTTTATTTTTTTAGTGCATTCATATCTCACCTTTTCCTCCCTGGAGCTCAAGGTGGCAAATACATGGGTCTATCCACCCCCTCATTAAAGCCCCACAACAAACCTGCGAGGTAGGCCAAGCTGGGAGGTCAAAGCACGGCCGGCTCCACCCTGGCAACCCCCACCTCCAAAGACTTATCCCCCTTTCCTTTAGGCCACCGCCCTGAGATGACGAGCATTGCCCTACCGAGGGATTTGAAGAGCTCTGGGCTGGCGTATTTCCCCTCAAAGAAGACCGTCCGGTTCTCGGAATTGAAGGCACGGCACATCCTCACCAAAACCACTTCCATGGCACCTGGGGGGCGGAAGCAAAACAAAAATAAAGCTGACCGAAAATACTTAAAAGGCAAGGACGAGGCAAAAATAGGAAGGGGAAGATTTTTCTCTCAAAACCTGCCTCACCTGGCGGGAATGCGGGGGGGGGGGGGAGCCAAGTTGGGCGCCTCTTTTCAGGGTGGGTGGGGAGATAGCGGTGGCTCCAACATCTCATTCCCAGGACTAGAGTGGGAAGACCCCCCCCAAAGCAAGTAGCCCTAGTGGACACTCAGTTTTTCATTCCTCCAACCTCGTCCACCAATTTGAGATTTTAAAAAATATCTTCACCGAATCAGGTCAGCATATTCATGTTAGCCTTTCCCCTTGCCCAACATAGTATGTTTTCAAGCAATTTAATACTACAATACACTGCACTGTGATATTTTTGCAAATATACCCATTTTTAATTCAAACTTTCCACCAATGCATTGGGTTTGCATCCACCGCTTGTCCTCCTCTGAGTGGCCTCGTTGAACGTGATTCCAATCGTTTCAGTGGGTCTACTCTTGAGTAAAACTGTGTTGGCGACAACCAATTTATGGGGAGTGCATGTGTGCGTTGTTTAACTACACTGCAAAACTCGGAGAGCTGCGAATTTCCGAGAGCAGCTGTAAAGTGCTACTTTCTCGGGAATTAGGTAGGATTGTGTGCAGAATGAATGGAATCTCTCTCCCACCCTGGGTGCCAGCAGTAAAAGGGCAGATAAATAGAGTTGGGAAAGCGGCGACTTGGAAGAAGCACAAGCGCCACCTCCTTAGCCCTCAGACGTGAGCTGGGATAGCTCAGGCAGTACAGCAGGAGACTCTTAATCTCAGGGTTGCGGGTTTGAAACCCAGGATGGGCAAAAGATTCTTGCATTGCACTGGGTTGGACTAGATGACCCTCGTGTTCTCTTCCAACTCTACAATTCTATGACCGTTGCCATAGTAGGAACTCAAAACTCATCTCAGACTTGGGCCCAAATCCTCTGCTCTCTCCTGCCTCTTGTTGCTTCCTCCTCGTTTTCCAAAGGTCTGCCTTCGGGTTTTAGCCAGAAGGCAGAAATATAACCAAGAAGGAGCCAGTCTAGGTTTTCTTGGGAGGGGATTCCACAATCTGGGAGCAGCCACAGAAAAGGCTCGCTCTCCTGTGATGTTGATGGGACTGAGAGACGAGGAGTTTACTCCTGGGCAGGTTTGTATCAGGAGATACGACTCTGCAGATAGCCTGGGCCAAAGCCACAGGGCCTCTCCTCTCTCTTTATCAGCTGATTTCGCTCCATAAAATGTCCGGCGACTACAGAAGCCTAACGGGGACCTGCCAAAGAAGCTCCGTTCCTCACCCGCTTTGAGGAGCACGATCTGGTCGTTTTGGCACAGGTCCATGAAGCTGTCCATTCTCTTGGCGAACTCCACCACGTACTGGATGGCCTCGGTGATGCGGCATGCGCAGCGCTCCCACATCTCTTCCATGGACTGGACGGAGAGAGAGAGAGAGAGATGGGGGGGGGGAGGAAACCCAGTTTAGTGACAGGAATGAGCCAGCAGTAAATCACAGTAAGCAAGCTGGAGTTAACTCTTGATTAAGAAAACAGGATTGGCACCGGAGTGTCAGGCCTAGGGGCACGGCAACTCATCTTCGGCAGGTCTTGCCCCCATGAGACTGAAGGTGCCCGCCTCGCCACAGCTGCCTAAGTCCTCTCCTCTCCACGGTGTTTTCCAAAGCAATCTGAGACTATGCCGGCATGTCTGCCTTTGCTCCTCTTGCTGCATGCCTCTCCTGGTCCTGGGAGACCAGGAGAGAGGGGAGCTTGTTGCAGCCAGAGGGAGAGATACCCGTGACTCTTCACCAGACAGACTCATCTCTGCCTCTTGGCCTCCCTCCTCTCCTGCTTCTGATTCTGCACTTCTTTCTGCCACAGACTCTCCCTACTCACTAAGCCCTGTTGCCTCTTCAGCTTCCAACACCTACGCTCCCGCATCTTCTCCCTCTGACCACCCATCGCCATCCCGCCACCACTCCCTGGGCTCCGAGCCTTCTTCCCTTGGGGCTTCTCCAGCTGGTTCCCCCCACCATTCCTCTGAGTCCAACCAGACCATGACATATAAGTAGCTCAGCTTGCACTGATGAGATCCTCTGCCTCCCTAGCTCAGTATTATAACCATTAGCCAACTACCCCCTCGACATCATTTTCCAGGGACTCTAAAGGAAATGACCCACCCAAATTTACACTTTGTGTTTCTGTTTAATCCTCATTCAAGAGTGTTAGACTAGGACCTGGGAGACCAGGGTTCAAATCCCCACTCTGTCGCATGAACAGTGTCAGATTTACGTATAGTATAAGCTAAACAAGCTCTAGCTTAGGGCCCCACTCTCTTGGGGCCCCCAAAAAATGTAAAGGAAAAAAATAACTAGATGTACATTTCCATAATCTAAGATAAAAAACAAATAAAATAAAACCTACATACCTATTAGGTCCATCAGTTACCATATAGCATATATTCAACACAAAAAACAGTGACAATTTGTTGGCAAAGGACAGCTGGACATAGAAAGGGCCCCATTACCTTCAGGAGCTGAGGGCCACATCAAACCTAAATCTGGCCCTGAGCATGAAGCTGACTGGGTGTGACCTTGTGGGCCAATCACTGCCTCTCTAAGCCTAACCTACCTCACAGGGTTGTTGTGGGGGCTGAACGAGGGGGAAGAACTGTGTGCACCAACTTGAACCGCTTGGAGGAAAAAAGTGGGGCAGAAGTACAATAACTAAATAAGAAATATATTTTCCTTTTCTGTTTTTATTTTATATCTGTCACAGGCGCGTTGGTGGCTACTCTAGAGTAACGACTCCTCCAGGCGTTGTCTTTTCATTCTTTTATTTAGTGCTGATTATTTACAGTGCAGAGCAGTACTATGTACATGTTGTCAGTTAGGGGTCAGAACCTCCAAATGGAGATTCGCGCGTTTTCCTCCAGCAAAGTAGTCTAGGCATACTGAATCTCCGCCCCCGTCGCTTCCTCCTCAGTTCCGGGGTCGGTGGGACTGGGTTTCTTCCTTTGCCTCCCACTTCCCTCCCCACACTGGGCATGGGCTCCGCTACCTTGCCTGAGCCTCGGACACCACTTCCTGAATCTCCGCTGGAGACCTCTCCCTCTCCACTAGCGCTCCCATTGGGTGATGAGCTGCTGCTTAAGCTGGGAGGGACCTGCCTGTACGTTCTGTCCCTCACAATATCTTTTGCTGGACAGTTATTTCAACTTCAGAATAAAGTTCTGAAAATTAATTTTTTAAAAATCAAATTAAATAACATGAAAGGGAGCCGCCGCAAAGGCGATTTGCAGAGTGCTCTGCAAACCACTGGGAGAACAGCCCCCCCCCCCAAAAGAGAGGGATTCATCCCAAGGCTCTCTGAGGCTGGCGCTGAGAGGTGACTTGCCCGCCTCCCTGGCCCATCTGCCAGGCTGAGTCACCGCTTCAGTCATTCAAGGCACACACAGAGCAAAGGATCACTCGTTACTTGGCGGGTTTTAACGAGCGGCTGAAATCAAAGGGAGCTTTCTCGCTCGCCCCAAACCGCCCCATTCCACACCGGCTTAGACATTCCACCAAATTAAACGCATGCCAGCAGAATTCTTAAGCACGGTGGCGTTGGCAGCGAGGGAGAGCAATCACACCAATTGTCACGTCGACTCCCGGCCAAAGTCTGGGGCCTTACCATTAGTATATCAATAATAGCCATTAACTGCTTGGGACTAATTCACCTGTGAGATCGCCTCGCCCCCCAATTTGCCCACTCAACTGGTTCAATCTGCAGAACTGGCGCAATCACAGAAGCCTTTGTAAGCAACCAGTCATTCACCTGAACTTTGGAACTCCCCGCCTATGGACTGCTTTCCTTTTTCTGGCCGCTAAAAACATTTTTGTTTACGCCAAGCCTATCCAGACATGTGTTATATCAGGCACCGCCAAACTGCGGCCCTCCAGATGTTTCGGACTGCAATTCCCATCATCCCTAGCTAACAGGACCAGTGGTTGGGGAAGATGGGAATTGTAGTCCAAAACATCTGGAGGGCCGAAGTTTGGGGATGCCTGTGTTATATGGATGTGTGTTCTAATCTGTGTTTTTTTTAAAAGAAAAGCTTATTGTTGATTTAAAAATGTTTTAAATAGTAGTTTTGGGTTGGATTTTTTTTTTAAATGCTGATAATTTTATTGTTTTATTCTTTTTTTGCAGCCAGCTTTGAGGTTCGTTCATTTGTGTTTTTTACAATATAGCTATATATACATCTTGTGAAAAACAAACAATGACACCCCCCCCCATTGGAAACATACCCCAAACTGGGGAATTGTTCAGAGCTGGTCCTCTGGCCTGAACTGTTCCCCTACGAAAAAGTTCACCACATGCCACTGACTGCTTCCTCCAACCTGAAGCAGGCCCTCCCTCAACACGCCAATATTGGCCTTGATTTGAGTTATTGTATTTTCTGTGCCGCTCCTCATGCCGCTGTATCACTGATCACCTTCTGAGGCCCTCCTTCGTGTGCCACCACCTCAAGAGGCTAGCAACATGAGAACGGGGCCTTCTCTGCAGTGGCTCCCCTTCTGTGGAATGCTCTCCGCAGGGAAGTTCGCCTGGTGCCTTCATTAGACACCTTTAGGCGCCAGGCAAAAACGTTCCCTTTGTAACCAGGCCTTTGGTTGATCTGATTTACATCCTATGCCCTTTTAAAATGTGTTATTCTTTGGGGGGAGGTATTAGCTTGTTGTTTTTATTTTGATTATGTATTTTGTGGTTTTATAGCTTGATTTTATTCTGTGAACCACCCTGAGACCCCCGGGTATACGGCAGTATATGAATTCAATAAATAATAATAATAAGGCAGCTTACAGACAACACTCCACAAACGTTACCCCACATGGTAAAGAGACAGAGCCTTTCGGCACTGAGGAGAGCCCCCTCACCTTTTTCTGGTAGCTCCCCACTTCCTCCCGGGTGAAGGTCTCCCACCTCAGCAGCTGGAGGTCCTCCAGGCGAAGCTGACACGTCTCTCGGTAGGACTTGATGACGTTCTGCGTGAGGTGCTCTGGGGAACGGCGGGGAAGAGGCGAACGGGTCAGGATTTGCGCGGGCTCGACTAACCACTCCCCCTCCTCCTCTGGCTCCTCCCCCTGCCCCACCGGAAAAGAGGGGAGGTGGTGTGTGTGTGCTTCTGACCCAAACCACAGCCTGTGCATTCCTTATTCTTCCACCCACCCACCGGGGCAAACACGGAACACAGGGTGGTATTCTAGAGACAGGCGGATATTTAAATTTCCGTTTCCCGTTGTTTCCTGTTTTCTTCCGTTCTCCATAGTTCGGTTTTTGGACGGTTGGAAGATTCGGGGCAGATAAAGAGGGTGACTTATTTGCGCAGTGCGCTGTGAACTCTCTCTCTCTCTCTCTCTCTCTCTCTCTCTCTCTCTCTCTCTCTCTCTCAATCTCTCTCTCTCTCTCTCTCTCAGTGATGGGCACCAGATTGGACGGCTCTCCAAGGAAGACTGGGCAAATTCATGGAGGAGAGGACTGCCGTGGGCTTCCAGCCATGATGGCTAGTTCCTAAATCCTGAGCGTAGGAGCATAGGGGATCATGGGCTCTCTCCTGCCAGGTGAGTATTTTGGGAACAACAGGGGCAGAGGTCCCAAAAGAGTTGCAGCCAGAATATTGTATGCGCAGAAATAGAAAGAAGAAGAAGTTCCAAGAAAAGAGGAGTGGACCTTAAAACCATTGGACCCAAAAGACAAAATTGTTGTGGATGTGTGGAGACCCTTTTGGGGCTACCTGAGAAAATATTAAAATTCCTTCCTGTAGCACCTTAGAGACCAACTAAGTTTGTAATTGGTATGAGCTTTCGTGTGCATGCACACTTCTTTAGAAAATATTATCGTCAAATGAAATCACAGACAGGATTAAAAATATAAGCAAGAGAATGAGAATGATAAAGGAGTGTAATGTAAGATATTGGTTATAGAAATAAGTATTCTATTCAAGGCAGTAGATACAGGCCCTCCAAGTGTCCCTATTTTCCAGGGACAGTCCTGGATTTAGATAAGCCACCCCGGCTTCTGATTTGATTCCGGAATGTCCTGCTTTTCCTTAGGATGTCCCTATTTTCATCAGGGAAACGTTGGAAGGTATGGAGTTATGCGACCCCCAAGCCAAGGAGATAAGAAACTATACGACCTTTAGAAGAAATCTGAAGGCATAGGGATGTTTTTAGATGTTTAATGTTTTTTATGTTGTTATACATGTTGGAAGCTGCCCGGAGTGGCTGGGGCCACCCAGTCAGATGGGCAGGGTAGAAATAATAGAATTATTATTATTGTGGAATAGGATGCCCCTATTTTCATCGGAGAAATGTTGGAGGGTTTGTAGATATAAGGATTTGAACAGAAAGGTTGCAAGAGTAAGGGTGGAAGTAAGTCAAAATGCTAAGGGAATTTTGCATGGAAAAGGAATTGAATTCGTTAAATTGTACGGGGAAAAAAATGTATGAGCTTTGGAGCGTATGACGAACACCTTCTTCCTGCTCCAGAGGAGCCCACCCTCAGTGCCCGACTCGCCTCCTTTCCCTCTGACTGGCACCGATCAGCCCCAAAAGGTGAGAAGACTTCTTCTCAGTGGCTAAGAAGCTCCTCTTGCTTGTTGGCCGGGGGGGCTCCATGGCATTGAAGAAAGGGACCTTGTTGCAAAACTAGCAACAAGCCTTTGACCTGCCTCGCCACCCCAACCCCACGCCACTTCTTCACCTCTGGGTGCCGTGCTTCAAAAGTGCCAAGCTAGACAAGCCCACCCTCTTCCTTCGGCCGTGTGCTCCACTCACCGATCTCCGTCAGGGACGAGTTTGGCGACTCCAAGAGGCTGGTGAAGCTGGGGGTGGTGTAGAAGTCGAGGCTCTCTCCCTCACCGCATGCCGGCCGCTTCGCCCCATGGGCGTCCGGGTGCGAGAGCTCCGGCGATGCCTGCGTCCCCAGGGGGTAATAGACGCTGCTCCGGCTCGCCATCTTGATGCGCTCAGGGCTGTACTCCTTGGTGAAGGGGGCCCTCAGGTCCTCTCCCAGGATGCTCTGGGCCTTGGCAAGTCCGTTGGAGTAGGCCAAGGCAGCCGTCTCGTCCGGGCACTGGCTGAGGCGCACCTGCCCGTTCAGGAGGGCGGTGGTGGAGCAGGCCGAGGCCTCCAGGAGGTCCGGAGGGGGAGCCAACTTGAGCTGCCCGTTGGCGACACCCAGGGAGTAAGGCGAAGCCTCTCCGTCCTGCTGCTGCTGCTGTTGCAGCTGCTTCTGGACTTCAGCATGGAGGCTGTCCCGCTGCTTCTTGGACATCCGGCCAAATTTGACCGCTGGGGAGAAAAAAATGAGATTTGTTATTCGTCGGTTGGATGTTCCTACCTGAACTGGGCAGAGGGCCTTCTCAGTGGTGGCGCCCGCCCTGTGGAATGCCCTCCCATCAGATGTCAAGGGGATAAACAACTACCTGACTTTTAGAAGACATCTGAAGGCAGCCCTGTTTAGGGAAGCTTTTAATGTTTGATGTTTTATCGTGTTTTTAATATTCTGTTGGGAGCCGCCCAGAGTGGCTGGGGATGTCCGGCCAGATGGGCGGGGTATAAATATTTAATATTAATATTGACATGATTAAGGCCACATTCACACCAAGCATTTAAACAGCCACAGCTTCCCCCAAAGCATCTTGGGGGAGCAGTTTGTTAAGGGTGCTAAGAGTTGTTAGGAGACAACCCCCCCGCCCCACATTCCCCTCATAGAGCTATTATTTCCAGAGCAGTTTAATCATCTCTCTTCCCAGGGAACTCTGGGAATTGTAGTTCTGGGAGTGGGGGGGGGTCTCCTCACAACTCTCAGCAACCTAAACAAACTACAGTTCTCCAGAATTCTTTAAATGTTAGGTTGTGAATGTCCTACTCAGAGAAGACCCATGGACATTAATGGACCAAAGTTAGTCATGTCCAGGGTCGGTGCTAGGGTTTTTTGCACCCTAGACAAGATCACCTTCTGCCCCCCCTCAATTTCCCAGAGTTGTTGACCTTTTTTTAGAAAAAATAAAAGTGGAATAAAAAATAAAAGAAAAAGAAAAATAAATAATAGAATTTTTTTAAAAAAGTAGAAAAAATAAAAATAAAAAATAAAATAAAAAACAACTGTGAGGCGCGGCGAGGTGACCCCAGGCAGCACTGGGGGGTGGCAGGCGGTGGATAGGCTGGCCAGCGCCCCCTCCATTTTGGTGCCCTAGGCAACTGCCTAGTTCGCCTTAATGGACGCACCGGCCCTGGTCGTGTCCATTAATTTTAATGGGTCTGCTCTATGTACACTTACCCAGGTATGCCTTTCCCACTTGCTAGAGCTTTAGGCCTTTGTTTTAAATGTATTTATGTTTTCAACTTGTTTTTAATTACCTTGTGGGTTGATATGCCTTGAAGTGGTTTAGAAAGTGATCAATAAATTAATACTTAATAAAATTAATAAGACCAATCACAGAATCGTAGGGTCGGAAAGGACACCAAGGGTCATCTAGTCCAACCCATTGTAATTGCAGGAATCCTGCCCACAGCCATCCCTGGGCGGGCTCGAACCATTAACCTTCTGGTTAACAGCCAGACACCCTGACCCAATGCGCCACAGGCTAATATAATAATGCTGATAATGAAATAGCAATGATAATAATTGAGGAGTGTGATTGAAACAGAGACCACCCTTCGCCTGTTGCTCTGCAAACATCCCCCCCACCCCCCCAACATGGCCCACCAACCCGCCTCTTACCGTCCCGGGACATGCCGAGGCTGAGACATTTCTGCAGGCGGCAGTGCTGGCACCGGTTTCGGCTGGTGCGGTCTATTTGGCAGTTCTGCTGTCGGGTGCAAGAATAGGTCACGTTCCCTTGCTGGCTCCGCCGGAAGAAACCCTGAGAGCAGAAGGCCAAGAAAGCGAGAGAAAGAGGAGAGAGAGAGAGAGAGAGAGAGAGAGAGAGAGAGAGAGAGAGAGTTGGACTCCTTCAGAATAACGGCACCATCCACACTATCCATTTAAAGCACTATCATCCCACTTTAAACCATTGTGGATTGTTACGGATGCTGAGGGGTGTTCAATCTCCCGAGTTCCCCTGGGAAGAGGGATCAATTGTTAAACCACCCTGGGAAAACTGTTGCTCTCTGAGAGAGGAACTCTGCGCATGTCTGCAGTCTCCTAACAATGCTAACAGCTACCAATAGGATCAAGAATATTGTATTGAATGTAACATACATAATACAGTGGTACCTCGGTTTAAGAACAGTCCGGTTTAAGAACGATTTGGTTTACAAACTCTGCAAAATTGGAAACAGTGTCTTGGTTTGAGAACTTTACCTTGGTCTAAGAACAGAATCTGAACGGTGGAAGGGCACCGGTGGCAGGAGGCCTCATTAGGGAAAGCCCGTCTCGGTTTAAGAACAGTTTTGGTTTAGGAACAGACTTCCGGAACGGATTACGGTAAGTTTGTAAACCAAAGTACCACTGTACTAAGTTTTTCCTTTATAGCAGTCAGGGCCGGATTTAGGTTTGATGAGGCCCTGAGCTACTGAAGGTAATGGGGCCCTTTATATGTCTAGCTGTCCTTTGTCAACAACAAATTGTCGCTGTTCTTTTGTGTTGAATAGATGCTGTATGGCAATTCATGGACCTAATAGGTCTCTAAAGCCATTTGCACATAACAAAATATCTATTTTATCAAAGTAATTGTTGAAAAGTCCATGCAGAATGCAAAGTCTATGCAGAATGTAGGCACCCTATATATAGAAATGGGCAAAGCAGTGATATTTTAGGGAGCAGGTGGGGCTCATGACTTACATCATAGGAGCCTACACAACACAAAACACTGTTGCTGTATGTAGGTTTTATTTTATTTGTTTTTTATCTTATATTTTGGAAATGTACATCTAGGTGTTTTTTCCCTTTAATTTTTTTGGGGCCCCCAAGAGAGTGGGGCCCTAAGCTAGAGCTTGTTTAGCTTATACGTAAATCCAGCACTGATAGCAATCCTGGTTTTCTTTCATAACCTATAACCAAAACAACAACCACAATTAAATCCACATTTCAGTTTTCTTAATTTGCCCAAAGCTCCTATTTTCCCTTAAGAAGACCAAAAATATTTTATATGGAGCTGGAACAGATCTACCAGACTCCTTAGTTTATTAATAAAATCAGATGTTTTTGGGCCACAACTCCCACTGAATTGTTGTAGTTTGGCCTTTTGCAGGATGACACCCATAGCTGCTCTGTGTTTGTACGGCATGGATGAGCACCGTGGACAGCAGGAACCCATAGCAGGATTGTGGCCGCCTTTTCTGACTCACTTTGCACCCTTCGCAAGTGATGACGCCGTAGTGGATCCCGGAGGACTTGTCTCCGCAGATCTTGCAGGGGATCACCTCGATCTGGGCTGTAGTAAGGGAGGGGGGAGAAACAAAGAAGGCAAAAATCTGGTTAAAATAAAGGGGGCACTTCCATTTTAGGCTTGCTTTCATTAGGAGTGCACGGAAATTAGGGTTGTTTTTTATTATTACAACTGATTTGCTAATCACTTTCTAAACCAGCGCCTCAAGGCAATTCATACACACAAGGTAAGCAAATACAGTTTTAAAAACATAAAAGCAACATATAGGTTTAAAAGAAGACTAAAACTCTAACAAGTTGCAAAGACCCATTTGTGCAGCTGGGAAAGCCTGTTGGGAACAAAAAATGTCTTCAATTATTTCCAAAAAAGTGGGCGTCTGATGCCTATCGCCAGGGATGCTGCTCCACAGAGCAGGGATTGCCACCCTAAAAGCCCCCCCCCCCTGGGTTCCTGTGGAGGGGGATCATGAGATCTTTGAAGCTTGCGGGAAAGGCTCTCTCATGGATTGAAGCGATCTACTAGGTGTATATGGGATGCGGGTGGTGCTGTGGTCTAAACCACAGAGCCTAGGGCTTGCCGATCGGAAGGTAGGCAGTTCTTGAAAAATGCACCCCTTGAAACACACCCCGTCGTCCTTGAAAAATGCTACCCAGCTTTTGCTACTGCTGGGAAATAAGGCAAAAAAGTTATAGAGGAAAGGGACGTCTTTGGAGCCCAACATCCCAGTGAGTGACATTATGGGGCTTGTCAGGAGACAGTTATTCTTTTGTTGTTCACCAGGCTGTTTAGGAAAGATAGGTGCATTTTGTCCCCTTTTGGCAAAAAGCACCAGCTGCAATGCAGATCCTGGTCCACTGGGGGGCACCCTTGCACTACATTCTTCCTCGCTAGCTTTCAGAGCACCAGCCGGCAAGAGAGCCTCTGAGCATATGAGAAGTGTCCGTCCCTTTCTGCTTGGAAAATCCTTACCAGCTCACATGTTTTCAGTGGGGGTTTGAGGTGGTAAAGGAAAGGACTTCCTGCTCATAGGGTTGGGTACTTTCTAGGAACGAAAAGAAACATCTCCGCCTATCACAGGGACCTGAGGTCGAATCCAGCCTGAACCAGTCACCTTGGAGAAGTCACTACCTTTCAGTTTTGCAGGAAGGTGGGCCTTGGTCCCTGGGGTTGCTGTTAGGACCAATGAAATTGCTCGGTGCTTCTGCAAACTTAAAAGGATGGCGTGAAGACAGATTTTTAGCAGGGCCCTTAGTCTGGGTACTACCTGCCTGCCTTACGTAAGTTACACAATGCCTCTGCCCGGATCTTTCTCAATAAATCCCCTACACTCCCTGGGAATGAAGACGTTGGTTCCTCTCTTGCTGTTTTCATGCTGGCGACCAAAAACACACCAACCATTTTTAGTTGTGAATTTCTTCCCCTCAACCCCTTTTGGTGTTCTTCTACCTGCTTGCTGTTGAGCTGGTTCTGCCTTTGTGCTGCTATCACGCTAACCGTCGCCGCAGGACTCCTGGGTCCTTTCCCAAGTCTCTAAACTGCAGAACCTTTTTTTTTTCAAAGCCACCGCGCAGCCCCGGGAACACGAGCCACGAGTTGACAACGGTGCCCCAAGGCGCATGCAGAGACCATTTCCCCGCCGACCCCGCTGAATAACCGCAGCTCAGCCGTGGTGAGCGATGGCAGTGGAAGCACAGAGGCAGCTGCTTCGAGGCAGACCGACCCCCTCGCTTCTCGCACTAGAAATGTTTAACCACCCTGGGGTGGCTCGGGGGAGAACCCACCGTGGGGAGGCAGGGATGTCGGCGCAGCAAACCACATGAAAGGGGAGGGGGTTACATCATATCTCGGCAGGTGGCTGTTGGAAGGGGAGACAAAAGACCCCTGAGATGTGAAACAGAAGCACAAGAAAATCTATTTTCCCACCCTTTGTCGCGGCATTAACACGACGTTAAGAAGAGCTTGGCTGCTGGATCAGACCCCAAAGACCCACCTGGCCCACTCTTTCACACGACCCCTTGCCCATGTGCAGAGAAGCAGCTTGTACCCGTGTCCAGAGTAATGTGAGCACAAGCCTTGCCTCTTAGCTCAAGTGTGTGGGTAGAAGTTAGATCTGGGGTGGGTGTGTTTTGCTGCAGGGTTAGGTCTTACGAGCTGCACCTCATCTCAGTCCTACTCAAAGTAGATCCACTGAAATTAATAAATCCACGTGGCAAACGCCCATTAATTTCAATGGGTCTACGCTGAGTAGGGAGTTATACTGCTGGCTATAAACCTAAGTCATTTGCGCCTGACTCAAGTTGCCAGCCCCTGGAAGTCTATTTTTAAAAATGAAGTCAATCTGGAAAAGTTGACGTCTGTCCATTCATGCCTTAGCCCACCTTGCAGGGCTGTCGCAAGGAGAACCTTAGGGCTGTCTGCTTTGTGAGGGTCTCTGGGTCTTTACAGGCAGGGAAAACGGCACTGTTTTTTTTTGCATTGCATTGCATCACCTGCAGCTAACTAAGTGTATGTCATATTAATAATGGAAAGGGGAGGGGGAATTAAACCACGGAGGCCAGTGGTTTCTTCCCTGAACCACATGAAGCCGCGTGAGTCAACCCCTAAATTAGTCAGCCAGTCCACCTTGAAGATTCTGCCAGTAAAGAACAACTCTCACTTTTATACAGAGATTGATGCCAGTAAATCCCCCCTCCTGACGCGAGGTCAACAGAGCTCTGGGTGCACACGATTGGGTCGATTGCAAAATGAAAGAGGAGAGCAAAAACAGCACACACACACGCACACACACACGCACACCAATTAAGCAAAAAAATTCATTTATGTATCTGTATTTTATATATGTGCTGGTGCGATTCGGAAATGGGGAGTTAATTCCCGTCTAGGCCCCACGTCACAGCTTCCATTGCCTCATCGGAAACAGCGCTTGCGTCAGCAGAAAAAGGAAGGAGGGCGGACCCCATTCGCTCCGGGAGAGGAGCTGTGCTAAAAAACCCGCTCTTTCGAGACAAACAGAGCCCCCTCCCTAATTCTCTGTTGTCCTTCAGGATGGGGAAGAGATTCGGTTCAGTTTGCAGTGAAAGGCAATATTTACTTAAGCTGTGTTCGGACCATACATTAAAAGCACTATAATACTATTTTAAATGATCATGGCTCCCACCAAAGGATTCTGGGAGCTGTGGTTTGTTAAGGGTGCTGAGAGCTGTTAGTTGGTGCCTCAATTTCTCCCACAGAGCTAAAATTCCTTGAGAAGAGGGATTGGATGTTAAACTACTCTGAGAATTGCAGCTCTATGGGGCTGCCCTAACTACTCTAAGCACCCTTAACAAATCACAAAAAGAATTCTGGGGGCAGCCACAACTATTTAAAACAGTATAACAGGGCTATATATATATATATATATATATATATATATATATATATGGGGTGAATGTGGCCCTAATTTGCACTTTTAGAGAAATATCCTTCAAAATTTGCACTGCTCTTAATTTTGCAATCTAATTCTCCAGTCCAGTCGTGTGCACAAAAATACTATACTAGTGTGAAGTGTGCATTGAAATGCATGTTTTTCAGTGAAAATAACATACTTAAAATGCGCTGGGGAAAGTGTTTTGCAAAGAAATGTGTGCATTAAAAAACTGCATATGAAAATGTGTGCAACAGGAGAAATTTTGGACCAAAACGTTGATGAATTTTCATGAGGACTTTAAGAATACATATCACAAATTGATGAGGAAACCCAGAGGACTGAACTCAAACTGAAAGAATGAGAAACCAAAGTGGGCATGTTCGCCCACCCCTAGTTGCCACCATCTTGAATGTAATGCCAGTGGGAATCAAAGAGCAGGGTGGAGAGAAAACGGCAAACAGATTTTTGGGTGCCAAATAGTGTTACAGAAATGAGAAAGGATGAAAAATGTCACTGGGTTGGACTCCAGGCTCAGAAACTACAGGAAAACTCCCTGCTCTCTTGTGAAGCTGCCGACTATCAAGAACGCAAGGCAAATTGGAGGGCCTGCCTGACAGAAGATGGCAACCCCAGGCTGCGTTACTATAGCAACCGGACAGGGCCCGACACCATCTTGCCTTCGTTTCTCAAGCACACCGCAATAGGGCCCCTTTGAAAGGCCCTACCCTGAACAAAAAGCATGGGCACACTTGGGCATGAGTGAATTGTGTGTGTGTCGGGTGTCATCTGAACCAACAAACACAAGTACACAATCTGGGCATCACATGGAGTCACAGCAGGGTTCTTTGTTTGTGTGGCGTCTCCCCCAATGTGTTCACGCACTCTTGTGCATCAAGGAAAAGCAAAGTATAGGAACAAACAATGCAATCTATGACTGCACTGAGATCATTCTCTGTCTCTTTTTGGCCACATTTCTTATCCCTTTCCATTTGCGAATCCATGGCCCGAGGGGTGGGTTGGAGAGGGACGTGTTCATGGCCTGATGCATCAAAGCGTGTGGGACGCATAGCTCTCTGGAGAAAATGGGGAAATCAAAACGAGGTTGTAGTGGAAGATTTCTAGATCGGCGTCACTCCAGGAGAAACTCTCCTAGGAGGAAAGGTTGTCGTGTTTTTTAGTGCAGAGAAAAGGCGAGGAAAAGGTGACGTGATAGAAGTCTGTAAGATTATGCCTGGCCTAGAGAAAACGGGTAGAGAGAGAAAAATTCCTCCCTCTCATGACACTGGAACTTGAAGATGAATGTTGGAAGATTCAAAACAGAAAAGAAAGTCCTCCTTCGTGCAGCGCATAAACTGTGGACCTTGATCCCACAGGAGGCAGCATGACCACCAAATAGGACAACTTTAAAAAGAGAATTAGACAAATTCATGGAGGAGAGGGGCATCGATGGCTACAATGCTTCTGCATACCAGTTGCAGGAGGGGAGAGTTGCTCTTGAGCTTGGATCCTGCTTGCGAGTTTCCCACAGGCAGGCTGCTGTGAGCACAGGATGCTGACCCATGTGGGCTCCTTTGGCCTGACCCAGCAGGCTCTCCTTTTGTTATTAAATGGGGAAAAGTAACCCTGGTTTTTCCAAATTGTGCCACAATGCTCTGCACCAAGGAATGCATCAGCAGCAGCTCGGGAGTGGGGCTCAAAGCAAACCATCGCTTGCAACTCTCCCCCCACACAAGAGCAGTGTTTCCCAAATGGGTCGAGATGACAACCTGTTTGACGCGGCAGTTTAGCCCTCCGCCCTTCGAGACCGACAACTCTTCCCTCCCGGGGAACCCCCTCCTTGATTGGGGTCGTGGGAAAGAGGCGCCGAGGGGTATGTGAACTAGGCGAGAGGGGCGGCAGCAAGTGAGTGGGGCAGAAAGCGCCTGTTGGATTTTCAGAGACCCAGGCTGGGGTGGGTGGGTTTGGTTTCCAGGAAACCCTAAACTTTTTTTTTTGTGTGTGTGTGTTTTCTAAGGGTGGCTGAAGATGTCAGTAGACCCAGGAGTGGTATAGCTGTTTGCGCACTGCCAAGGGTCCTGATAACATCAGAGGATACTGTGGTGAGGAGAACGTGATCGGTAAGGGGGCTCATTTCTACTGCCAGCTGTGGTATTTGGGGTCACAAAGGCACAGGCATCAGCTGTGACAGACTGTGGGGAGGAGATTTAAAAAAAGAAAACTCACCTAGTTCTTCTATACAAACAGAGAGGACTGGATAAACCATCAGGCACACAGCACGCTACAGAGCGGCACTCTGGACCAATCTGAGCCCCCTGCTGCCCTCATTTCCCAAGGCACCTGGAACAGCCCCAACCTTGGGGTCCCTGGGAAACCATCCCTTTCCTAATTTTCCCTTTGGGGCCAAGTTTTTTTTTATGTTCGTGTGTAGAGTTATATAATAAGTGGCATTCTGATGTTCCACAACTCTAGCCTGGGCTTCTGAAAATGTAATCACTGTAATCACTTGAATCTGTGACGGCCCATTTGTGTGCGCAAGATGTTCCTTGCAGGTTAGAACCATCCAGTGGCTGGCCTGAATGTGAGGATGTGAACGACACTTTCCATTCTCTGACGCTCTGATCCAGGCATCTCCAAACTTCGGCCCTCCAGATGTTTTGGACTACAATTCCCATCTTCCCCAACCACTGGTCCTGTTAGCTAGGGATCATGGGAGTTGTAGGCCAAAACATCTGGAGGACCGCAGTTTGGGGATACCTGCTCTGATCCTAGACACTTATAAATGCTTCCAAGCAGCCAAATGGCTCCTTTTGGGAGAAACAATGAACACGTGGTCCCGCAGTTGTTCCTGAACTACGACCCCATTACCCTTGACCATTGCTCACATTTGTGGCGGCTGATGGGTGTCGGAGTCCTAGGACCTGGAAAACATCACAGATGCTCCCCGTCCCTGTGTCAAACTCTTACTGCTGTTGGGGTTGTGGTCATGGCTGAGTCAGTGGCTCCCACTCGGTTTGCCCCTTCCCGCTCAGAGCCCCCCCCTTCCCCAGAGAGGGGATCCCACTTCTGACATCACTTCCTGACCTCCCGGGAAGAGAAGATCACACCTTTCCCTCACCGCTGAGCCCAACCGCAGCCTGCCTTCCTCTCCCTGCCTGCACCCCTTGGTATCTGGGAAGCCCACGGTCACAACATGCCAGGAAAGGGTTTTGAACCTGGCTAACTCTAGATTTGAAGCGCAGGTTTTAAAGGCTACCAACGGCACGCTCGACATGGCATCGAAATCTGCTCTCGCTAAAAAATTGCACCTGTTATAAAAGAGAGAGAGAGAGAACAAAACAAAACCCAACCACAACGCGGGATGAAAGGCAAAGAGGCATTTGAGATGACTGTGTGTTTATTGCTGCCGATTCATGCCCCCCTCCTCTTCCTTCCCCCTCTCGCAGCGTAGGGGCAGCCGCAGCGTGGAGGAGGGCTGAGTCGTTGACACTCTCGCCACATGAATCAAAGCAGGAAAGACACACAACACATCAGGCGCCCCCGGGAGACATGGAAACCCAACTCCCACCCGCTCTGGGTGTCTTACTCACTTCGCCCGGGCTCTCTGGCAAGAGTGAAGGTGCCACAAGGGAAACCACCCCAGACTCCCTTTGCCGTGGCTGAGATCAGCAGGACCTGAGGAGTCCTGGGACGCAAAGAGCCCTGCGAGGCTTGGGGACAGAGAACCTCAAGGGGAGACAGGGTGGCGCCGCGGTTCGAGTGCGGACCTTGGGGAGACCACGGTTCAAATCCCTCCCCCAGGAAGCGGGTGATCTTGGGCCAATCCCTGCCTCTCGGGCTAACCTACCTCACAGGGTTGTTGCGAGGATTAAACAAGGGAGGGTGGAGCATGTATAGCGCCTTGAGAACATAAGAAGACCCCGCTGCATTAGATGGGAAACCTGCAAGCAGGAACCGAGCGCAAGAGCAACTCTCCCCTCCTGTGGTTTCCAGTAACTGGCATTCAGAAGCATCGCTGTCTCCAGCTGCGGAGGCAGATTGTAGCCATCTTGACTAATAGCCATGGGTAGCCCTCTCCGTGAATGTGTCTAATCTTCTTTTAAAGCCGCCTAGGCTGGTAGCCATTGCTGTCTACTTGAGCTCCTCGGAGGGAAAGGTGGGATATATGCAGTCATGGCGGGAGGTGGGGGAGAGAATCTTTGAATTTTGTGGTTTTACGTATCAGCAACCATCAGTTCCTCATCAGGTCTTAAAATTTGGTAAATACAACCTGAGATGAACGATGACACATGGCATATTACGCCGTGTCATGATTTATTTAACAGAAATAAAGGCAAGATGCAGAAATCATGTGTGAATAACTACAGTGAGGGGGGGGAAAGTAATTGATCCCCTGCTAAATTTGCCCGTTTGTCCTCTGACGAAGAAATGACCAGTCCATAATTTTAATGGTAGGGTTATTGTAGCTGTGAGAGACAGAATAACAACAGGAAAACCCCCAGAAGACAAAAGTTAGAGATTGATGAGTCTGTAAGTGACTCTGGAGGCCAATTCTGGATCCACACGTCCTTCCACAGTGGGGACATAGGTTTCCGGGCGGGAGTTGATCATGGTGTGGATTTGCCAAGCGTGCCTTCCTCTTAGCACGTTTCTACCTTTCGTTCTGAGTTTGAGTGTCTTCAAACCCAATGACACCTTTGGTAAATAAAGGCTGTTCTCTGATTGGGGTGCTCAAAGGCAAGTGTTTCCCAATTGTTGGTGTTTATACTACATTTTTAAAGATTTGCCTTGAGACAGTCTTTAAACCTCTTTTGTTGACTGCCAGCTTTACGCTTTCCATTTTAAAGTTCGGAATAGAGTAGTTGCTTTGGAAGACGATCATCAGGCATCCGCACAACATGAGCAGTCCAACCAAGTTGATGTTGAAGAATCATTGCTTCAACACTGGTGATCTTTGCTTCTTCCAGTACACTAGTATTGGTTTGACTGTCTTCCCAAGTAATGCGTAAATTTTTTCGGAGACACCGTTGATGGAATCTTTCGAGGACTTGGAGATGGCGTTTATAAGTGGTCCATGTTTCACAAGCTGAGACCCAAGCGGACATGCTTGGCCATAATGCACAGCGCCACGTTTGGCAAAAATCAAACACAGCATGTCAGCACAAGCACCACATACCAACCGTCAAACACGGTGGCGGAAGGGGGGTGATTAGGGCTTGTCTCGCAGCCACAGGACCTGGGAACCTTGCAGTCATTGAGTTGGCCATAAACTCCTCCGTATACCAAAATATCATCGAGTCAAATGTGAGGCCATCTCCCAACAGCTGAAACTTATCTGAAATTGGGTCATGCAACAGGACAAGGATCCCAAGCACACCAGCGAATCTACAACAGAATGGCTGAAAAAGAACACTTTCTTTTCTCCATGGCTGTATGCAATACCCAAAATAAATCTGCCAGTCTCAAGTCTCCTGCCCGCTGGTGGAACAGCTGCTGCAGTTATTTAAAAACAACAGGTCTTGTAGAGACCTGGGGTTGTTCACAAGAACACGAGAAGAGCCTGCTGGATCAGGCCAATGGCCCATCTAGTCCAGCATCCCCAACCAGGTGCCCCTAAGAGAAGCCCGCAAGCAGGACCCGAGCACAAGAGAAACTCTCCCCTCCTGTGGTTTCCAGCAGCTGGCATTCAGAAGCGTTGCTACATCCAGCAGCGTTTGACTCAGAGTAGACACACTGAAATAGCCTCCTCCTTATTGCCCCAATGATGACTGTGAACCACTGGTGCCAAAGATGTGTACACCAACTGCCTGAACCTTCAGGTTGGCAGAGCTGCTGCTGTGCTCAGGCCTTGCTTAGAATCTTAGAGTTGGAAGGGACCCCCAAGGGTCATCTAGTCCAACCCCCTGCAAGGCAGAAATCTCAGCTGGAGCATCCATGACAGAAGGCCACCAACCTCTGCTTAAAAACCTCCCACCTCCTCTCATGGGAGTCTGTCACTGCTGAACAGCTCCTACTGTCAGAAAGTTTTTCCTGATGTTTAGTCAGAATCTCCTTTCTTGCAACTTGAAGCCATTGGTTCTGGGTCTATCCATGTGACAGGCCTTGAGGTATTTGAAGATGGCGATCACATCTCCTCTCAGTCTCCTCTTTTCCAGGCTAGACATACCAGCTCCTTCAACCGTTCATCATAAGGCTTGGTTTCCAGACCCTTGATCATCTCAGGCACCCTCCTCTGCACATGTTCCAGCTACATCCTTCTTAAATTGTGGTGTCCAGAACTGGACACAGGACTCCAAGTGTGGTCTGGCCAAGGCAGAATAGAGTGGGACTATGACTTCCCTTGATCTGGACACTAGACTTCTGTTGAGGCAGCCTAGAATGGTGTTAGCTTTTTTTGCTGCTGCATCACACGGTTGACTCCTGTTGAGCTTGTGGGTCCACCAAGACCCCTTGATCCTTTTCACATCTACTGCTGGCAATCCAGGTGTCCCCCTGTGTAGAACCTTACATTTGCCCTTATTGAAATTCATTTCGTTAGCTTGCGCCCAGTTCTCCAATCAGTTAAGGTCATTTTGAATTCTGATTCTGTCTTCTGCGGCATTATCTACCCCTCCTAGTTTAGCATCATCTGCAAATTGGATGAGCATCCTTCAATTCCTTCACCCAAGTCATTTATAAAGACATTAAACAACAACAGGCCCAGGACAGAACCCTGCAGCACCCCACTTGTCACTTTTCCCCAGGGTGACGAGGAACCATGAATGAGTCCTCTTTGGGTTCGGTCAGCCAGCCAGCTACAAATCCACCTAACAGTTACCTGGTTCAACCCACATTTTACCTCCTGAAAACATCTTGTGGGCTGAGCAAAACTTAGACTGGGACGTATTATCCAACTGAGTTCTGCTCAGACCACAGCCACTGAAAATGATGGAGATAAGTTATATAGGACCACTCGACTACACTTCTGGTCGCCTTGCCTCAAGAAACAACATTGCTGGCTTGGAAAAGGTTCAGAAAAGGGCAACCCAAAAAACCAAGGGGGTGGACACAGGTTGGAGCACTTGGGAGTTTTTTGTTTGGTTACGAGAAAAGGAGTGTAGAAGGTGACATGGCAGTTTACAAAACGATGCCTCCCATGGAGAAAAGGTTTTCTCCCTCTCTCATAACACTAGAACTTGTGGACACCCAGGCAAGCTGAACTCTGGAAGATCCAGGAAGTCTTTCTTCACGCAGAGCAGTTAAACCGTGGAACTCCCTCCCACAAGAGGCAGCGATGGACACCAGCCGAAGAAGATTAGACCAATTCAGGGAGGAGAGGGCTATTGATGGCGACTACGCTCTTACGCATAGAGGGAGAGCGCTTTTACGCTCAACAGAGCTCAGGCTTCATGCCAACTCTTGCTTGCCAGCCCAAAATTATCTGCTCTGCTCTGTAGGTGTGAAGCTGGGAGTTATTTATTCAGCATGCATCCTTTTGCACCCGCTGACATTGAACCAATGAAAAGAAAAGAAAATGTCTCAGGGATTTTTATCCTTCGGGACAGCTGTGTAGCAAAATTAAGACATTGCACACACTCATTGCTGCCTTGCTGTGTCTCTCCCTCCCAACCTCCCCGAAACTGGGATGGGGGGGTGGGAGTTTGCTTGCTTAAACAAGCTGACTTAACAGCGTCAATTATTGGGTGTTAAATTCAAGGCCACATGTCAGCCCGATAAAGATCAGAGGAAGCTCTAACATCCAGCTGCAACTTAGATGATGCTTGGGGTTTCGCTAGCGCTGCTTTGCCTATGAGGCAGGACGATAGGCAACTTTAGTTGGAGGTACGTGCACACTCCCAAGCCAATCCAGAGCCCATTTTTGGTGATTGGCAAGGTTGCCAAGTGACCAGACAGAAAGATCCGGCCCACTCCTGTGCTTATAAGAGCATCCCAATCTGCAAAGAATCAGCAGGAGTGGCGCTTTCCAGCGTGTAGAGATCAGCATCGCCTCCTCCTGCTTGCCAGCTGCCAACTGAGAGGCCTGGGGAAAGCGAGGGCCGGCCCATAAGTTGGTAACCGTAATTGCTAAAGGGAAGAGGAGCTTTGGGGTGTTGATAGGGGGAGCCATAGCAATGAAAGGAATAAGGCAAGGGGGGAACTATAATGCTAATGTGGACATTTCTGGGAGGAATATAAGTGACCTGTAAGGTTCTAGTCCTCAGGAGCTGAATGGGTGAGCAGGGAGACAAAGGTTGGATAAAAAAAGGTTGTCACTTTTAGGGTTTTTTGGGGGGTGGGGTGGAGGAGGAACAGACACACTAAAAGGCTAATACGATTTTGAGTTGGGTGAAGTGACGAAGGAAAAACTTTTCCATTTCTCGCAATTTCTCCTGTTTTGAATATTGACAACCACATTTCCACCTGAGTTTGCAATCTCAAAACCCTCACAAAAATGTGGCAATATTTTATACACCATTTCCCCTAAAATGCACTTCTTGTGGGCGGGGGGGGGGGGGGGCCGCAATTGTCGCATAAAACATTTAAAAAATATTATTTTTTTATTCGATTTTTTCAAAGGTTTTTAACAAGTTTACCTCACATACAATATATCTTCTACTTCTATTTCCCTTTTTGTCTTCCCACCCCTCCCGCCCTGGTGTTTTTATTCTTATTTTATCTTTATTCTTATCTTATTAATTGCTGCATTACACTTATTGCTATCCCCCATACTCCATCCTGTCATTTTTAAAAAATTTCACCAACATACATGCACCCAACATTCCCCTCATAATAGAGGAAATGAAGAACATTGGAAGAGCTGAGCTGGATGAGCCCAAAGCGGTCCTCATCTAGCCCAGCATCCTGTTCTCACAGTGGCCAAATGCCCTTAAGAACCTAAGAATCGAGATAGACTGCTTCTGGACCTGGAGGTTCCACAAGGACTGGAAGACCCCAGTTGAATCAACCCAGCATCCTGTTCTCACAGTGGCCACCCAGGTGCCCGTGGGAAACTCGAAAACTGATGATGAACCCGATTTGAACACAGGCTTCAGAAAGGCAGGGAGGATTATTTTGGAAAATGTGTGTGTCTTTATATTTTCTTGCTTCTCGCCCTGCAACCTGTCTCTGACCCGAGACTGTCTTCCCACAGCTCTATGATTCAGATTTACTGCCTCGCCCCTTACGGACGGCAATTTGCCCCCAAGCAAAAGTTCCTCTGCTGTCAGTCGTTTATCCCTTTGATCGTGACTCACGAAACAGGAACACGACTGCCGTGATCTTGGCACCCAAACAAAGTGGTCACGGTTGCAACAACCAAATCTAGACCAGCCTTCGCCCGCCTGTGGAAGCCCAGCACAGCCAACATGGCGACCAGACATGGATAGCTTTGAATTTATCCAATCCTCTTTTAAAAAGACATTTAGGGACGAAGCTTCCCTGCCCCCTGATCCATCTGCTTAACATTTCTCAAGGGGAATAATAATAATAATAATAATAATAATAATAATAATAATAATAATAATAATTTATTTCTACCCCGTCCATCTGGCTGGGTTTCCCCAGCCACTCTGGGCGGCTTCCAACAGAAGGCTAAAAATACATTAAAACATCAGTCTTTAAAAACTCCCCTAAACAGGGCTGCCTGTAAAATCTACAGTGGTGCTTGTGGCCACGACAAACCCACCGGACTCTAGAGATGCTGCAAAACTCCCCGCAGGCAGGTGTGTGCTTTAAAAGGAGGTGTGGATGGCAACTTGAGGGGGTCTCCGACAGGTGCAATGGAGGCCAAGCGGCGGCAATGCGGTGGGGGGCAAAACTGCCGCCGAGGAACGCGGAGGGTTTGCACGCGAAGCTTAAGCCACAGAGCTGATGCTTCAAAGAGGAGCTCGCTAGTTCCTTCAGCAGGCCTTGAAAACAAGCCTCCCCCCTCAATTTCCTCCTGCTGCCTTAACATTTCGGTCTGCTAGCGCATCGCGTCAACCCACATCCGAGTTCCATCAACCCACTCAAGGCTTTCTCCCCCCACCCCAACCCCACATCCCTTCTTTTGAGCCCCCTTCGAATATGATAAACCTTCTCTGAAAGGAGCCCATGGGGGGCTGCCGGACAGGTTCTGGGTGCTTCCCTCGTGACAGTTTAGTCCACCTCCCCGACATTTCCCTAACCAGTGATTTCTGAAACCCTAGGAAACTAAGGGACTACAGCACATGCTTAAACATCAGGGGAAACTTTCTGACAGAAAGGGCTGTTCGATAGTGGAATGGTCTCCCTCAGGAGGTGGTGGACAATCTTTCCTTGGAGGTTTTTAAGCAGAGGTTGGATGGCTGTCTGTCATGGATGTTTCTAGTTGAGATTCCTGTATTGCAGGGGGTTGGACTAGATGAGCCTCGGGGTCCCTTCCAACTCTACAATTATATGATTCAGTGTTTTTAGGTTCCATAAAAAAGTGTGTTTCCCTGTTTAATTCTGCATGATATTCGAGCTTGCGCATGACACAAAAGCCACTTCCGGAAACATAATAGAATATAACATAGGTTTAGGACTTATTTCCATGTTACTTGATTCCAGAAAAAAACGCAGTTTGCAGCCCCCTAAACCTGGAAAATTGCAGGCATAAAGTGACAAACTTTGGGGTGCTGTATCAGCAAAACATTCTATCCTGCCATCTTTATGGGGGAATTGCAGGCGAACTGAAGACAGCATGCGCAGAAAAGATGTGCGAGGAGCCACATTATTCGATGACGTCTGTTGTTGCCCCACACTGCACATGAAATTTAGTGTGACATGTGGCTATATCGGCCAAAAAGCCACAGTTCCATAGCACAACAGATGCTTCTGCTGTGTGAAAGGAATGTTTTAAAATGGGGCAGAAGCGCTGGCATTCTAACCGGGAAAACTAACACAATATAAACCCTGTGCCAGAATCCAGCCTCAGTTTTTCCTTGAGAGCTACAGACAGACCAAGCAGCCCCCAAAACATTTATTCTACCAGTTGTGTGTTGTGGCTATCCATCTCGACCATAGCTGCTAATTTCTGGATTGGAAAATAAGGGATCAGCAGTGGCGCGGCACTGGAAGTTGCTTCTGCGCATGTCCAGACATGCGCAGAAGCGACTTCTAGTGCCGGGCTGCCCGTGTCCGCATGTCTGGGCACCAGAAATCGCTTCTGCGCATGCCCGGGCATGTGCAGAGGCAATTTTCGGCTGGCAGGAGCTACTTCCTTATAAATCCGGGGGAATTATGGGATTTTTTGCCATTCAGGATAACAGCGGGAAACAGATTTAAATACGGGGGTTTCCTGTGAAAAACGTGAGACTCGCCAGCTATGATCTCGACCCAGAATCGGGGAGATTCCCAATTGAACCTGAAACTTTCTTTATGTGCTGCAAGTGCTCTGCTATCTGAGCTATTTGCCCTTTCCCCCCATTAAAAGATTCCAGTCCTCATGGCTCTGAATGGAAGACAGATTTAAATAAAAGATCTTGGGCTCAGGGCCACCCCTTGCAAAGAACCTTTGGGCCACTGCAAGATCAGGGAGGGTGAGAGATGGAGAGGAACATCCTCTCACCTGGTGGACCTCAAGCTCCTCATCTCTGGCGTAAAGAGCCCTGAAGTAGCCTGTGGTGGCGTCAGATAATATCAGACTCTGGACTTCATGCTCTATGGGGAAGGGATTTTGTAATTAGGGGAAATTTTTAATGTTGCAAGCTGCCTGGAGCGTGGTTTTAGCGATGGAAAAGTGGCGTACAAAATAAAATGATGCATGTCTTTAGATCAGGGACAGCGACCTGCTGGGCCCTCCAGAGACTGCTGGATCCCCAGGTCCAGATCAGCCAAAGCCAGCATGACCAATGGTCACAGACGATGGGAGTTGAGGGGGTGTAGCAGGATTTGTAGGGCTATCAGGTCATAAGAACATGAGAAGAGCCTGCTGGATCTGGCCAACGGCCCACTTGGTTCAGCCTCCTGTTCTCACAGTGGCCAACCGGATGCCTGTGGGAAACAGGATTTTGATAGCATCTCTCTCCCTTCCTGCCTCTGACTATGGGGGAAAGCGTAGCCCTCATGGATGGCAGCCCTCAATAGCCCCCTCCTCCTCCTTCACAAATTCATCAAACCCTCTTTTAAAGCCATCTGGGTTGGAGGCCGTCAATGCCTCCTTTGGAAGCCAGTTCCATAATTTAACTCTGCGCGATAAAGGACTTCCTTTTGTCTTTTCTGAATCATTCCGCTTCATTTGATGCCCACAGATTCCAGTGTTACGAGAGAAGGCGAAAAACTCTTCTCTATTTCACACATGGCTTTGTAAACCTCCAAAATGTTGCCTCTTACTTTTTTCTAAACTAAAAAGTCTGGAATGCGGCAACTGATTTCCATAGGGGAGCCACTCCCCCACCCCATCCCACCCCAATAATTTGCGTGGCCCTTTCCTGAACCTTTCCCAACTCTGCAATATCTTTTCTGAGATATTGTGACCAGAACCCTGGCCCCCACCCCGCAGTTCCCTGCAGCAAGTCAAGGAAGTAGGGTTTTTTTTTTTGCAAAATGCCTGCTTAGGAAATTGGCACAGGTATGGTTTTATCATGTTGCCTGGCTGCAGAGAAAATGTGTGTGTGTGTGTTCAATTTATTGTAAATTGCGCAGGAAGGTGAAGGGAACAACTATGAGGAATTGGGGAGGGGGAGAGAGAACAGCAAGCAATCAGCAATATAAAATTAAAACCACACACACACTGAAATTAAATTTGCCCATGACCTTTTGCAAACCTTGGGATCCCCCACCTCCCATCAGATAGGCAGTGACAGATTAGCCTAGCAGATTTTATCTGACACAGACGAAAGGCATTTATTTCTCAGAACAGAGAGTGGGAAGGAAGGTGCGGGGGGGGGGTGAGAAGGAAAGCAGGGGGGGGGGCTTAAAAAAACAGTGCCCATTTCACCACATGCAGAAAAACGGAAGGTGGCAACTAATTTTGAAGTCTTCACACCCTTTTCAAAACCCCGGAGAGAGGCGTTTTGCGCATGGAAAAGATTTTAGCAGAGTGAGCAGTGATCTCCCTCCGGGGAGCGGAGATCTCCAGAGGAACGACTGTTCTGGTTTCTGGGCGCCTGCCTAAAATTTAAGTTGTGGGGAGCAGGAAAGATGTTAACTCGAGCGCAAAGTGTCTCCTCGACAAGTCACCTTGAGAAACCTCTGGGGCAAGTTGAGGGCTGCTCCTCTTTGTTGCTCAGGGCAATAGAAAGAGCACACCATTGAGTCAAAGCAAAGGACTTGGAAGTCCCAGCTGGGTTCTGTCAGCAGAGATTGAAATGTGGGCTTAGACAAGTGGTGGGGGCCGGAGACAGATGTTGTTGGACTCTAAGTCCCATCAGTTTGCATAGCTAGCAGTCAGGGATTATGAAAGTCTAGCAATGCATTGTTGTTGTTTAGTTGTTTAGTCGTGTCTGACTCTTCGTAGCAATGTATAGAGACCTCCAGATTGCTCATCCCTGGCCTAGGTGATTCCCCGTGACGTACAATGATGCAATCTTTTGTATTATTATTATTATTATTATTATTATTATTATTATTATTATTATTATTTATTATAGTACACAAATTTATCCGTATCATGTCCAATTGCTTAGAACTACTGAAACTAATGAACCTATGGTAGTTGCGCTCATTAACTTTCAGTAAAGATAAAGGTAAATGGAACCCTGACCGTTAGGTCCAGTTGTGACCGACTGGGGTTGCGACGCTCATCTCGCGTTATTGGCCGAGGGAGCCGGCGTAGAGCTTCCGGGTCATGTGGCCAGCATGACTAAGCTGCGTCTGGTGAACCAGAGCAGCACAAGGAAACGCTGTTTACCTTCCCGTTGGAGCGGTACCTATTTATCTACTTGCACTTTGACGTGCTTTCGAACTGCTAGGTTGGCAGGAGCAGGGACTGAGCAACGGGAGCTCATCCCGTAGCGGGGATTCAAACCGCCGACCTTCTAATCGGCAAGCCCTAGGCTCTGTGGTTTAACCCACAGTGCCATTTAATGCAACCCTGTACTGCTAAATCAAGAAAGCAAAACACTCTCAAACAGGTGTCTGCAAAAGCAAAGGTAGAAATAAAATAAAAAGGCAAAGATCAAAATGATGGAAAACTCGGGTCACATACATAGGAGCAAGGGGAGAAATTCAATCCATTTCACACCTAAAAGTGGACCAGCCTACGCTGAACATTGCAAAACGATAGAGAAATTCGAAACAAATCCGCCCTTCTCAGAGTTTTGTAAAGCAGATCTCCAGCCAAGCAATGTATACAAAAAGGAAGCTGCCAGAATAAAATGTGCATAGAAAGCCATATGAATGCGGAAATGGCACACAAAGATGCACTGTATTTTTTGGGGGAAATGGATGCATTAGGCAAAATGCCACCCAAATTTGTGGATATTAGAAGAAACTTTCACAAAAATGCTGACGAATATTCAGTGGGAACCTTTCCTTTTTGAAAAATAACAATCACAGACTGATGTGGGAATGTGCAGAACTGAACTTTGGAGTGGAAAAATGAAAGAAAGAAAAAAATAGAGAAACTGAAATTGGCACTTTCGCCCACCCACAGTCGCCCCAGCAACAAAAACATTAGAAGCTGCTTCTAAAGCAGAGGCCATGATGGGCTGTCCATATTCATGCTAGCGATGCTAAGGGCCCCAGCCTTCCAGATGTTATATAAGGGGAAGTTAACCATGCCTCTCTAACAGATCTCAAAGAACCAGGAGGAATTTGTGGAGATAGATAGTTCTTCAGGTGGGGGGAGGGGGAGGAAACATACATTCTGTTTTCCAAATGACTGTTGTTGTTGTTGTTTTAAAAAAAATGCAACCCAAAATGTTGCAGCAAAAATAAAAATAACCATAATCAACTCCCAACCACATTCTCCTCTCGATCCAATTTATTTTTATTTATTTAATGCATTTATATCCCCTGCCTTTCTCCCAAAATATTTGGGTTCTAATTCTCCTTTTACAATGTTCTTGGCTTGGCTTTGCTCTTTAACCTCCTAAGCAAAGGAAGTTCTCAGATTTTGTCAATGGATGAAAGAGAGATGGAGAAGATTACCCCCCCCCTCTGAGTTTCTCTCCAGACACGTTGGGAAATCATGGTTTCAAGATGGGCCCAAATACTCTTGAGGCCTGTGAAAGTTAGAAAATGTACAATCTGCAGCATCACTGAAGCTGAGGAATCACTAAATTATGGGATCAGTAGAGCTTCCTAGTAGCATATGTTAACGGCCTCCAGAATACAGGAATGCGCCTGTGCTCACTCATCACAATGCACTGCCTTCTGAAATTGACAATTTAAGGGTTGTAGTTCAGCGAACATCTGCTTTGCATGCAGAAGGTCCCTGGGTTCAATCCCTAGCATCTTCTGGTAGGGCTGGGAGAAATCCCCTGCCTGAAATCTTGGGAGAGTTGCTGCCAGTCAGTGTAGACAATACTGGGGTAGATAGACCGGTGGTCTGACCCACTAGAACGCAGCTTCCTCTACAAATGGACGATTTGAGAAGATCCAAGTTAACAAATGCTTTTGTCTGAGTGGAGCTGGAGCAATAGCTTGCCAATCAAGTCCTTTCGCATCATAACTTGTATAGGGAGTGCAGAGAGAGAGAGAGAGAGAGGTTGATTCTCCCTCTATTTAAGACAGGCATCCCCAAACTTGGCCCTCCAGATGTTTTGGGACTACAATTCCCATCATCCCTGACCACTGGTCCTGTTAGCTAGGGATGATGGGAGTTGTAGTCCCAAAACATCTGGAGGGGCGAGTTTGGGGGTGCCGGATTTAAGAGCTCCTTTCGATAGATTTTTTGGTTAAGGGACACTTCTTCCCATATTACTGAGTCCGCTGCAAAATACATTCAGTGCAGATCTGGACAATTTTTCGGGTCAGCTCCTAGTGGGGTGGAATTTACAGGTGGTATTCGATGTTAGTCCTACGCTGAGTAGACCCACTGAAGTTCATACACACGGCTAAGTTAGGCTTCTTAATTTCAATGGGTGCCACTCTGAGTGGGACTTCACTGGATGAAACCATGGGTATTCTGCTGACACGTGGTTCCCGGGTGCTGTTGATTTTTGAAGATTCACAATGCTGATTTCATGTTTAAAAACAACATTGCTAGTTTTTAAGAGTGAAATAGGTGTTGAGGACTACCTCTCTTTTTGTCTTGAGTTCAGTTCCCAACATTTATGCATCAGTTAGAGATTCTTTTATTTTATTTTATTTCCCCAAGTCCTCATGAAGATTCATCACCACTATATTTGCGTATTGTTTTAACCACTTGCATACTTTAATTGTGTATTCACTTCTATCGGTCAGCGACCGCAACAAATAACCCATTCATTCAAGTTTATCAGAGCTCCTTACTAACTGCTATTACTAAGTATGACAAAATGAAACAACTCAGGTTTCTTCTGAATTTGTCACCTCACCATGAGGACTAGCAGCAACCAGTTTCAAGATTCAAGTTTCAGTTCCTGCCTGCAGATACTTGCCTGGGCATTTGCTAAACACCACAAAATCATACAAACCGCTTTATATTGAATCTGAGCCCCCCCCCCCGCTAAAACACCTTGAGGACTAGCACCGGATATTTTAATTATAGTTTTTTAAAAAATTGCCTAAACATAGATCTGTTTCGTAAGAGCCCTTTTGAAGAAGCCAACAATAATAATAAAAAAGTTTAAGAATGACTTTCAGAGTGCAGAGAAACACGTCGAATTAGTAGTTAATTCAAACAATTAGCTCTAAAGATGACACTTTAAAAAAAACACACAGAGAAATATTTGTGGTCCAGATGCAAGAAGATTAAAGCATGTGGGAGTGTGGTAGAGTTAAGAAAACATGAATAACTTCAGTTACATAAGACATAAGAAATACAGCTTCTACTGAAATGCAGAAAAGGGTGGCTATAAATTAAGTGGATGGGCTCAATCCTGACCTTCTTTTGGAAAGAAGTTATATACTGATTTTAAGAGCACTGCAAGCTTTGCATGGATCTAACAACAATTTTGTAAGGCGGGGCAGTTCTTACTAAGACACACTCAAATCTGGGGATGGGCAAACTCTGTCCATTTTGGTTCCTCTTAGTTTCTCCTTTTTTCCAGTCTCAAGTTCATTTCCCTAAAGTTCCGTATCAGTTTGAGAATTTTCGAAAGAAGTCCTCAATTAAAGTCACCAGCAGATTTCACTTTGTATACACTTTTGCAATTCTGTCCAATATGCAAATGCATATTGCAAAGCAATTTTCCCTAATTTAATGCATTTTTGTACGCTACTGTCACAAACGTGCATTTTTACACACCCGTAACCCCAGTTATATGCATCTTTAGAGATATTACTTGGAGGGAAGGCTGCACTGCAGAGTTCAGAGAAATGCAAATGGCAAAGGATGGCCAAATTTCAGTTTGCCTACCATTTTCGAAAGGGCCCAAATTGTAACGGCAGGCGCCATCCTATTAACCCTAACCTTAAGTCCATGTTAATCAGACACAGATGCTTGTTCTGTTCACCTTCGCCTCTTTCTGCCGTCTCCCTGGTATCCATTTTTTTTGGAGGGGGGCAGAGGACCTGATCCCTCCTTTCTACTTTGTCAAGTGCAGATCAATGGTAGTCCATTAATAGCATTAAAACCATGGTTCTACCCAACAAGAGTTTCACACCTGGTCAGCTGGGGGTGCTCTATTTAATAATAATAATTATTTATTATTTATACCCCACCCATTTGGCTGGGTTTCCCCAGCCACTCTGGGCGGCTTCCAACAGAAGAATAAAATAATCGATTAAAGATTAAAAGCCTCCCTAAACAGGGCTGCCTTCAGATGTCTTCTAAAAATCTGGTAGCTGTTTTTCTCTTTGACATCTGATGGGAGGGCGTTCCACAGGGCGGGCGCCACTACCGAGAAGGCCCTCTTTTCCCTGCAACTTGGCTTCTTGCAACAAGGGAACGCCAGGAGGCCCTCGGTGCTGGACCTCAGTGTCTGGGTAGAACGATGGGGGTGGAGACGCTCCTTCAGGTATACTGGACCGAGGCCGTTTAGGGCTTTAAAGGTCAGCACCAACACTTTGAATTGTGCTCGGAAACGTACTGGGAGCCAATGTAGATCTTTCAAGACCGACCGGTGTTATGCAAAAAACTCAGGTTGTCTTTGTGAAGGGAGGAAATCTGGGGAGAGGCTGACTCAAGAGACACCTTGATGGCCAGGCCGTGGAGAAAGAAAAATATATTTGCCCCCCAACCCAGGAAAATCAGCATGTTGTAACACGGCTCAGTAACGCCCCGCCCAGAAAGAGCAGAATATGCATGAGCCTGATTTGAATTAATATACCTGCATTTTATGAGAGTGAGAATATTTTAACTGGGATGTGTAGAGAAACAACCCCTGACTCATTACCAAAAGGAAACTTTAATTCCCCCCGTCATTTTCGACTATGTCGAATGCCGAGTACCAGCAAGAAACAGGCAAACTCCCATTGCAAATCTCGATGCAGCACAGACACGTGAAGAGCTCGCAAATTAAACTACCGCTGTTTCCTTTCATCCATAAAAAGGAGAGAATAAAAATAAAAATGGAGAGAATAAAAGCAAATTTGCACTGACTTTCAGTGACTGTATGACCAAGGCACATCGAAAAGTATCCTGAAGACTAAAAAAAATGCTGATTACATTAGTATTTGCTTTTGCTTTTTAAATAACGGCAGTGCCTGGAAAGGGTCCTTGTAAAGCCATCTAGTCAAACCAACTGCTCGATGCCAGATATCGAGAGTTAGGTCCTCCCTGACTGACGGCTGCCCATCTGGAATAACTCGGGTGTGTGAGAGAGAGTTCACCACAGCCCTTTTTGGCAACTGCTGAATTGCTCTGAACTGCTGAGAACTTTCAGCCAAAATCTCTCTCCCCCCCCCCCCCGGTAACTTAAGTCCTTACAGTTGGAGTCTCACCTTCTTGCGAAGCCAAGAAAAACCCTACGGCCCCGTCCCTGCAATAGACAGGTATCTAAGGTGTCTTTTTCTTCATTCATTAGAAGGATCTATCATCTGCACCCATAAATTCCAGAGCTAAAATTACAACCAAGCATAGCTGCCAAGTTTTCCCTTTTCTTGCGAGGAAGCCTATTCAGCATAAGGGAAAATCCCTGTAAAAAGGGATAACTTGGCAGCTATGCAACCAAGGTGTTTAACCAAGGACCATGAAATCCATCAATCTAGGATGTAAAATAAAAAGAAATGTCTTCATTGAGTACTCACTAGCCTTCTTGTGCAAATTTCTCCTAACAGACACACGGGCAATTATTCTTCCCAACCCACATTTTGGCAAAGCCGTTTCCCCGTATTCCCTAACGTGACACTTTTGGGGGGTGAATATCTCATTTTTACCAATGTGCATTTGCCTCTGCCCCCCCTTTTTTTTGATGCAATGCTCGGCCGGAGAACCGGACTGCAAAATTCGCAGGTGTGCGAATTTCAAAGGACGGCGAAGTTTCGGCTAGGAAAGTACAAATTAGGGACGGATCACTTTTCAGTGTGAACCAGTTTGAATTTGAGCTGATGAACAAGGCAACCAAACACAGGCTGTAGCCAAACAGGATCATACAAATGTGAAACACGCATACGGTTTATATGTAAGCTATACGCACAATTCAAATTTCTCCCCTCATCCCTACTTTACAGCCTCCAGGAATGTAGACAAGGCAAGAAATTCGGCAGTACACACCATTAACAGTTCACAATCGATATTAGCATCATCATTGTTTTGAAGGGGCTGTCATAAGCAACACAGCCCTTAAATTAGGAAACTACAACTTTGGCCCTGCTTAGGAATAGGGCCTTTTGGGGTCCCATCGAAAACACGATTGTTCCATGTGGTGCATATGTAAACCAAAAGGTTTTTGGGGAAATGATATATAATATAAAGAAAGTTCCAACGATGGAAGAGTGGCTTTTGAAAGCAATGGACTATGTAGAAACAGCGAAATTTAGAGATCAAAATGATAAACTCTTCATAGAGGACTTTCGTGGAATGAATATATATATATATATATATAGACAGAGACAGAGAGAGAGGGAGGGAAGGAGAGAGAGAGTCTAATTGCAGGCAGTATTTGAGATAAAAGCAGGGAAAGAAAAATGATAAAATAACTGCAATAGAGAAACGTTTTTGTGATAGACAAAGATATAATGCAGTAGAAAAGGTTTGAGGAAAAACACTTCAGAGATGAAGGTGAGAAAGTCACCTTAGAAAACAATGCATTTGATTTGAATATTATCATGAAAACGTTTGAAAATTTCAGTGCAATTGTTCTGGGCTCTAGAGCTGGCTTTAAAGCCACAGGTGGGATGTTGCAGCTCCACTCAGTTATGGGTTTCTCGGGGCCCCATCAAACACCCCATTGCTCTGGCGCCGGCTGTAAGCCAACAGGTGGCCCCAAGCAGCTGCTTTGCCTCCCCCAACCTCTCTCCCCACATACCTCGCATGGTGAAGACGGCTTGTGGGGAGGGGGACTGCCAGTGGTTTGTTTCTGCAACACCTGCTCGTCTCTGGGCATCAGCTGCAACGAGCGAGAAGTGCTTTTTGGGAGTGTGTGTGTGTGTGTAGTCAGATTTCCTTTTTTAAAAAAGGCAGCATCAGCAGCAGACTGACAGGTGACACAGCACCCCACAGACTGGCGCTCCCAACGGCCAATCAGAAACTCCGGTTGTAATTTTGGGGGGGGGGGGTTGGAGTAAGAGAGAGACGGCAGCGACTTGGAAAGTTCCAAACCCGCAAAAGGCCAACGAGAAAGGCAGAGAGAAGATGAAAAAGCCACAAGAAAAGTTTCCGCTTGAGGAGGGGGGAATGTGGATGGATGAGAGGGTCTGAGGTGGTAGATGGAGAGCACAGAAAACTCTGAGGCTGGAATGTGGCTTCCTGTTTAAAGGGGAAAGTCACGTCAAGGGTTGGTCGCGATGGCAACGTCGTCCCTGGGATGGCCAAAGGTACCACGCTCCGGCTCAGGATGTTTAAGGGTTAAAAAAATCAGCGCCCAGATTTGGGCCTGGAAACAAGTAAGCAACTGGCAAAAACCGCAGCCGAATCGGCGTAATATGGCCCAAATTGCCTGGCTCCAAAGGCTGGATCAGGCCACAGATGCATTGCTCCACCACCTCGTTCCCACAGTGACTTAACACGGTGCCCCCCAAAGAGAAGCTTGCAAGCAGGACTTGAGGGCAATGGTAGCACTCTCCTCACTCTTGCAGTTTCGAGCAAGAGGTCTTCAGACCTGGGACCCCTTCAGACACCACTGACTGCGTGTGCCCAGTTCACACGGCTAAAACCAAGCCTTTTGGATGCGCAGCGCACAGTCGTTTCTGGAGTGTCAAGAAAGGACTCCAAATACGAAAGTGAAGAAGAAGAAGAAGAAGAAGAAGAAGAAGAAGAAGAAGAAGGAGGAGGAGGAGGAGGAGGAGGAGGAGGAGGAGGAGGAGGAGGAGGAGGAGGAAGAAGAAGAAGAAGAAGAAGAAGAAGAAGAAGAAGAAGAAGAAGAAGGAAGAAGAAGAAGAAGAAGAAGAAGAAGAAGAAGAAGAAGAAGAAGAAGAAGAAGAAGAAGGAAGAAGAAGAAGAAGAAGAAGAAGAAGAAGAAGAAGAAGAAGAAGAAGAAGAAGAAGAAAGAAGAAGAAGAAGAAGAAGAAGAAAGAAGGAAGAAGAAGAAGAAGAAGAAGAAGTGTGTGGCTGCCCATTTAGGGGGATTTATCCCCACAAATAGCACCCCAATAGAGCACCTGTCCAGCACTCAGATCAGAATGGGAAACGTTATTTTTCTCCCTCCCTCATGACGCCCCAAGTCATGAACATGCAATGGATGTTGCGAGATTCAGGGATGCTGGACTAGATGGGTCCCCTTTGGCCTGCAGGCTCTCCTGAGGTTCTTATGGAGCCTCCAGGTCCAGAGGCAGTCTATCTTGATTCCTTGGTTCTTTGGGGCACCTGAACCTATGACGAGCCCTGCTGGATCACATCGGTGGCCCATTTAGTCCAGCCTCCTGTGCTCACAGTGGCCAAACCAGATGCCCATTATGCGAAACCCACACCGGGATGTGAGTACAAGAGGGCCTCTCCCCTCCGGTGGTTACCAGAAGCAGGACTGCTTCCAAAAGTGAAGGCAGAACATAGAAATCGTGGCTAATAGCCACCGATAGCCCTCTCCTCCACAAGTTTGCCTACCCATACAACATGGCAGCCATGGCTACATTTGGCCATGGTGAGAACAAGAGGCTAGACGAGGTGGGCCTTAAAACTCAAGGCCTACACCCTTGTTTTGACATCAGCTACACAAATGTCTGACGTGGCCGACCTGCCTCGCCCCCCCCCCCGTTTATCAAGGTCAATACCCCACCACAAAGCACGACGTCAGGCCAGGACGCCCTGCGTTTCCCGAGACGGAGCCCCGTTCAGCGCTTGGGCGAGCCCAACCGCATCCCGTCGTGCAGAAAGCGGTGGTGCTGATCTGCGTCCCACAGCGGCAGGAAGGGGCCCACCACACAGATATTGTTCCAGGTGTCAAATAGGAGGGGGAAATACGCCAGTGTCCCCATTTCTTTCCCCTACCCGCCCCAACCCACACAGGCACCGGAGGTGGAAGAAAAGTAGGTCCTGGGGTGTCAAGAAAAAAGCAACTGAGCAGAAGGCGCCGCAACAGAACGAGGTACGACAAGGCTCCACTGGCACGACCTTGTGGAAGGTGGCTGGACTCTGGCTCCTGGCAACCAGCAGGACCAGTGGTCTGAATAGACAGTTCCAAGCTAGACGAGCCAATGGACTCCAATTCCCATCATCCTCGACCTTTGGCCGTGTTCATAGGTGCCAACTCCCTGGGGCCCTGGGTGCCCGAGCACCCACAAAATTCCCCACCTACAAATATCGGTGCCAGGTTCCCAGTACCCACGGCCCCAGGCACCCACAGGTGTGGGGCCAAGTTGGTACACCTGGCCATTCTGGCTAGGGCTGATGGGAGCTGGAGTCAGAGAACATTGGTGGTACGGCCATCCCTGACTGTTGGCCATGTTTGCAGGGGCTGATGGGAGTTGGAGTCAAAGAACGCCATTGAACTACATCTCCCATCAGCTTCAGTCGGCGTGGCCAACAGGCAGGGATGATTGGCGCTGTAGTTCTATGATATTCGTGGACTCCCATCAGCCCAAGCTATCCTGGCCAGCTCTCGGGAATTGGGAGCTTCAGCCCAGCAACAGCCAGAGGATCATAGATTGGGAAAAGCTGCACTCTAACCTATTTGAGAAATACACAGAGGAATGGGCCGTAAATGGTCGCCAAGCCACGGCAGCTGAATGGAGCCTCCATCTGCGGTGACACTCTACCTGCAAATGCCAGTTACTGAAGGCCGGTCCCTGGCACTTCCAGGTAGGAGACACCCTGGTCTGAAATCCTGGGGAGCCTCTGCCCGCCAGCTTAGGGCAGGCATCCCCAAACTTTGGCCCTCCAGATGTTTTGGACTACAATTCCCATCATCCCTGACCACTGGTCCTGTTAGCTAGGGATCATGGGAGTTGTAGGCCAAAACATCTGGAGGGCCGCAGTTTGGGGATGCCTGGCTTAGGGAGTCCTGATCTAGATGGGCCAATGGCCTTGACCTGGTGTGAGACATCTCTCTGTGTCACGAATGGATTTCAAGACCTGCTTGCGAGATCCCAGGATGCTGTTCTTTTTAAAGCGGTTGAGTGTGGTGTTTGCAGCTGCCGATCACTAACTCGCAAAGAAGCCCAACAGTTGTTGCAAAGTGCTTAGCAGCTGGCGGGAAGATATAGGGGGGCAACTTTCTAAGTGCTTACGGTCTCCGCTGTGGTTAACCTGTTGTTGAGTGGTCTGCACTCACTCAGAGATCAGGGTGAGCTGAGGGGCGAAAGGCAGGAAAAATCTGGTAATTTCATGGAATTTCCTTTAAAAAAAAAAAAGCTACTGTCCTCCTAAAAAACCCAACAAATAATGAAATCCTACTCACACGTGTGCGTCTTCTTCATGGCTGCTGACCCTGCGAACCAAGAAGAGGGCGAGTTAAGAAAGGTTCATTTGTTTTCAAGAAATAAATAAATGAGACCAAACACCAACCAGAGGTCCAAAGGAGTGTAAGCTGCCTGCCTGCTGCTTGGTGAAATAGATTTGCCCACAGCCCCGGCCTGCTATTGGCCAAGGTGCTGTGATGTCACGGAATGTTTGGCAAGCCATGGAAAGGTTGGCTACGGAATTAAAGCAAACACTCCACCTGCTCAGAGCGACTGGGAAAGTTTGGTTGGAAAGAACTTTGCCGAAGGGAAACGAGACAGGGTGGTGGGAAGGAGGAAGAGAAGGGCGGGCAGAGTGTGGTGTGGTCAAGGGAAGTCCGGTGCCCAGATATTAAGGAGGAAGCAGAGCTAGGGGGTAGCAGCCCAGAGGCAAAGTGGCCGAGAAACCAAGAGGTAAGGACAGAAAAGGGTAGAGGTCTGTGGAAGAGAGAAGTCAAGAGTTTGGTATCTGACAGACCAAAATTGCTTTTTCAGGGAGCAAAAATACCGTTTTTTTACGCATCATGTTGCCACTAGTTTGCAAGATGGCAGCAACCTCCACTGATCTAAGGGCAGATGGGAAAGTTAGGATGGTATAATTCAGAGTGGGTTGAAGTGCTTTGTTGTCTTAGCAAACCAAATCCCTTTAAGGGCATAGCCCCGAAAAGTGTGAGGGGGGAGACCGATTCACAGAAAGTTGGGGCTGTAGGATTTGTCTATTTCAGTTGTTGCAGTTTCTTAAATTTGCTTCTCCACATTCCCAAATCAGTTTGTGACTTTTTTTTTTTAAAAAAAGAACCCTGAAGAAAATTCAGCATTTTAGTGCGAATCTCCCCCAATGCACAGATTTTTACACACTGTCTTGACAAACGGACACATTTTTGTAAGCAATTTCCCCTAATACAATGCATTTCCCCCTGTTATTTCCACAGATATATTAATTTTATGCACTTTCCCCTAATACAAGGCATTTTTAAAAATGCTATTCTCACATATATATTCATTTCACACACATAGATCCCTAATGTGTGCATTTTTTGCAAATTCTAGCCAAAGAACTCCATCGCAAAATTCAGATTAGCACGCATTTCAGCAGATGTTTGCTTTGAGGTTTTGGAAATTTGCAAATTTCATAAATTCGATGTTAAATGCAAACTGAATCAATTTTTTTCTCCCATTCCTAATGGGAAGCTATCTGACACCCTGCAAGCAAATCAGGATGAATTCCCAGCAAACATCTGGATTTCTATTTGACAGTAAACATTCTCAAAAAGTGTTGCAGTTTTGCATTTTGGCCACAAGAGGGAGTGCCCAAACAACCTGGTGGCGAGGAGAGTTAAAATAACTTCTTCGATCGAGAGAATCAAACCGATCAATTGCTTTCCGATAAAACCCTGGAGTTTCGCTACAGCACTCTCTGCCCTTTGCATTAGAGCAACGGTTCCCAAATACTCCCACAGATCAATTGAAAATTGTTGAGAGTTTTGCCGGATCAGTTAAATAATTTTTCTGCCAGGTGCAAGAATTATAATGCTCTGATACCATGAAATGCAGTGAGGAGGGATACGAGGAAGTCAAAAATGTTAAGACAGATTGAATGATAAATGTGAGTTTTGTTTTTTGCTTTTCTTTTGTTTATTATCATGTTTGATATTTTGTATCTCTCTATTTTTTGTGTTTTATGTTTTTGTATTTTTTGTGATATTGTGTTTTATGTTTCTATGTATTTTTTCAGTTCTATAAAATTAATAAATATCAATTTCAAAAAAAGGGAATTATAATGCTCTGTGCTAGACGTGGCATGATTTTTCAATTGCACTCCTTATTGCTCCTTTTATTTATTAAATTGCATTACAATTTGAATTCCAGTTTGAATATTTACTATTCGCTGAATCACAGAATTGTACAGCTGGAAGACTATGGATTATTAATTATTTTTGCTACGACATTTACACCCCAACTTTTCCTCCAAGGAGCTCAGGGTGGCGTAAAGAGTTCTCCCCCTTTCTCACCGCGTCCTAACAACAACCCTGTGAGGCAGGCCAGGCTGAGAGACCAAGACCGGCCCAAGGTCATCCGCAGACTCCGTACTGCAATGCAATAAACTATAGTCACACCTCGGGTTACAGCCGCTTCAGGCTGCGTCTTTTCGGGTTGCGCTCCGCGCCGAACCCAGAAGTACCGGAACAGGTTACTTCTGTTTTTTGGCGCGCGTGCATGAACTCTAAATCACGCTTTGCACATGTGCAGAAGCGCTGAACCGCGACACACGTGTGCGCAGACGTGGATTGCGAACGTGCCTCCCTCACAGATCACGTTTGCAATTCAAGCGTCCACTGTATAATGTACGAAATGAGCACAGAACACAAGACTCAATCTCAGGATTGTGGGTTTGAGACCCATTTTGGGCAAAAGATTCCCCTGTGAACCCCTTCCAACTCTACGATTCTATGATTCTAAATATAATAAGTGCCGTGTTTTTTCCTGTATAAGGCGCCCCCATGTATAAGACGCCCCCATGTATAAGACGCCCCCTACTTTTGGGGACCCCAAATTTCCTTATTTTAAAGTAAAAAAACAACAACCTAGTCTTATAGATGGAAAAGTCCGGTAAGAAAAAACAATATATTTGACGCACGCACAATGCAGATCACCTGAAAGAAGCCTGATAAACCACAATTTGGGAACCTCTGAATTAAGGGCAGGCTGCCTAATCCTGCCTAACCCCACAAATCACAGGAACCACATTACAGACATGGTCAATGGGCAAGGATCCTGCTCGCTGTGCTGGCGATTGAACCATGTGTGTAGCGGAAGCAGCCACTTAAGAACGGAAGAAGAGCCGTAGCTGGACCAGGCGAAACACCCATGTAGTCCAGCCTCCTGCCTCTCGGAATCTAGATAGACTGCCTCTGGACTTGGAGGTTCAGAAGAGCTCAAGGAAAGTCCGCAAGCAGGACCCGAATGGAGCAGCAACGCTCCTGATTGCGACTCCCAACAACTGGTAGTATTTCGAGTCGCACTGCCTCCGACCGTGGCCCCTCCTTGCTTCTGATGAAGGGCGGTACATAAATCTAATAATTAAATAATCCTCTTTCAAAGCCATCAAGGCTGGTGGCCGTTGCTGCCTCCTGCAGCAGGGAGTTCCGCAGATTATCTGTATGCCTCCCTGTGAAAGTCTGTCCTTGCAACAACAACAACATATTATTATTTATACCCTGAGCATCTGGCTGCGTTTCCCCAGCCACTCTGGGCGGCTTCCAACAGAACAGAACATTAAAATGCAATAACCTATTAAACATTAAAAGCTTCCCTAAGTTTTGCAATCGCTTTGCGCGATTTTGTACCCCTCTGCCACGTTACTCACCTTTTCTCAGCTCCATTGGTGATGAACACCTGTGGGCTTCCAGTGGCTGCTGGACTCCAACTCCCATCAGGCCTGCAGATCACCACGGCCAACAAACGATGGGAGTTGGGAGTCCTGCAGCAACTGGGGGCGGGGACAAAGGTGCCCCACTATGAAGCTGCCCCAGAGGTTGTCTCTACTCCCCATAGGGGGGTGGCTGCAACCCCTCGATCATTTCGGCCGCCCTTTTCTTCAAAGCTGCGCTGCGTACGTGTGGCAGTGAAATCCCCGTACCGTTTATGAGCTAATTGGAAGATCCTCTGCAGTAGCTAAGCCACGTCTAAGCCGCTTTACCGTTTCTGTTCTTCATCTTCACTCCTTTATCTCTGGGGCTATTTATAATTGGGCCAAGATGCACCCTGCACATTGCAAAACAAGAACACCACTCTCCCCGCCCCCTCTGCCTCCGAGAAACTCGGCTCTCCCTCTTTTTTTTTTTTTTTGAGCAAGTCGCTAGTCCTTAAGGGTGCAGAGCTATTCTGCAAACAAACTGGGGGTGGGGGGTGGGCAGGGAGAGGAGGGTAGCACCCACCCACGATCTGGCACAGAACTAGCTTTCCTGAGAAACTTAGTCGGGTTCCATTTTCAGAAAAGAAACAAAGACTTCCGTGGTTCTAGTCCTCATGACCGCTTTGCAAGGACAGCATCCGCCGAAGTCTCAGGGGCGTTTTGCAGCGGCGGCTGGGTAGGTGTGGAGAGAGAAACAGGAGGGGGGGGATGAGATTCCTGCACCCTTCAGACCTTTTAGTTTGTATTAATTTAGCCCACTTTTCTGCCTGTCGGGCAGCAGTTTTAAAAGATTTTAAAAACAACAGCATAGTTGCACTAAAACCCAAACTGTTTAAAGAGACACCCCTTCCTCTCCTCTAGTCAAAAAACCAATCAATCCCTTAATTATGGTCAATAACCAATACGAGTCACTAGCCTAGAATGGATAGCGAGCCAGTCCCCTGGTCATAACCGTGAGAACGGGAACCTCGCTTTTCAAACCTGAGGGTCACTGCAAACTGGTGTTGGTCTTCTGGCAGTGTACTCTGCAAGATCTCATCGCCAAAATCTCAGCGCATTAGTAGTACATCCATACCTTGGTTTTCGAACAGCTTAGTTCCCGAACGTTTTGGCTCCCAAACCTGGAAGTGACTGTTCTGGTTTGCGAACTATTTTCGGAAGCCGAACATCCGGCGCGGCTTCCGATGGGCTGCAGGAACTTCATGCAGCCCATCAGGAGCCATGCTTTAGTTTCTGGATGTTTTGGAAGTCAAATGGACTTCCAGAATGGATTCCGTTCGACTTCCAACAGATAATGGACTGAACACAGATAATGGAATGTCCGCACATCTTTCTTAGTTGTTCTGAGGCGCTTTCCCAACAGCAACACATTTTTGCTGTCCAAAAGGGGCACTTTTGCGCTCTAGCGCGAAATAGTTTCGTGATATAAAGAGATACAGGATTCCAGCAAGTTACAGGCCGGGTAACCACTGGAAACGAAGCAGGATGTGCCCCCCCCAAAAAAACTTTCTGCAGGTGCTAAATGTTGTTTCCTCCAAGGAGCTCAAGGTGGTGCACAGACTTATCCTCCTCCCCCTTTTATCCTCACGATAACCCTGCGAGGTAGGTTATGCTGAGTGTGAGTAGCCAGTTCAAGGTCACACACCCAGCGGGATTTGAACCCAGGTCTCTCCCAGGGTTCTCTGAACACTATACCACCACTGGCTGCTTTGAACTGGGGTTTCTTTGGCCAATACAGTCGTACCTTGGAAGTTGAGCAGAATTCGTTCTGGAGATCCGTTCGACTTCCAAAACATTCAGAAACCAAAGCGCGGCTTCCGATTGGCTGCAACCGATTGGTGGTGTTCAGGAGCCAAAAGGTTCGGCTCCCAAGGTACGACTGTAATTTAACCATGTTATTGTTTCCATCAACCGTTTTGAGCAGGCATCCCCAAACTGCGGCCCTCCAGATGTTTTGGGACTACAACACCCATGATCCCTAGCTAAGAGGACCAATGGTCAGGGATGATGGGAATTGTAGTCCAAAACATCTGGAGGGCCGAAGGTTGGGGATGCCTGGCTTTGAGGTCTTATCGCCACATCTGGCAAGAGAAATAAATTAAACACATCTCACGGTGTTCTAGGGAGAGGGAGAATGGGCTCTCTTCTTACCCACTTTCTCCCCTTCCAAACTTTTTATTTTTCATGAGAAAAACAGCAAAGGTTTGTTCGCCTTTCGTTTCTGTTTGCTTTCTGAAGAAACTGCAAAATCCATCAGTTTTTGGGCGGAGGGGAGTTTCTCTTCCCCTAGCAGCCAGCTTTCATAATAACTAAAACGCTGCCAGAACTTAGAAGGTCCTTCTCTGACAAACTGGTACCACGAAGTATAGCAAATGCAGCACTTGTGGAAACATTTAAATAATAATAAAAAAAGGATTGGCACAAGGCCGAAGCACGAAGACTCTTTTGCAATTGAATGGCAGAGCTTTATAAAACAGATGATTTAAAAAAAATGAAAATAAAGGACAACCTCTCATGTTATAAAACAGCTAAAGATTTTATTGCCTATTTCTCGGCAAATAGCAGTCTGCGATAAGAACGTGCTGTGTTATTTTGTACACATTGCCTAAACTTCCAGGCTAGGGTGGGATATCCCATTATTTATATGTATGCTGTTTTGATACATTGAAATAATTTTATAAAAAAGGGAGGGTGCCAAGGAAAATCAAACCAGGAGGAAATGGGAAGAAGAGAAGGAACAGATCGGAGGGCGAAAATGGTTATTTTGCACACACTGCCTAAACACCCAACTTCTGCGGTTTAAGGATTTCTCCGCACTGTGTTGTTGTTGTTGTTGTATGTTGAAATAATTTAATATAAAGAAACGGAGGAAGGAAAAATCAAAGCAGAAAGAGATGAGGGGAGGGAGGGGAAAAGAGGAACCGCACAGATCCGAGGGCGAAAAGCGAGTCCCTGTTCCTTCCCCTCCGCCAAATCCCTCTCCCTCTCCGCCTGCCTCTTTCCACGGATGAGGTTTAAATAAGGAAGTGAGCCGGTCGCTAGGGGAGCCTGCAGCCAGATGAGAGCTGTCCTCATGCGAACTCCGCCGTTACATAACTCGGCTACCAAGCCCTGGCAAGCCGCCAGTCCCCAGCGGGTGGAAGCTTCTCCTGCAAGCCGAGCCCAGCCAAGACCAGCTGGGGGACTGCCTCCTCTCCCTCTCGGCTTTCTCCACCCGGCTTCCAGTCCTGCACAGGCCAGAAAGGGAAGAGAGGGAAGGGGGAGGCTGTCGAGAAACGGCTGCAAAAAGAGGCGGCAAGAATAAAGCCACACACTGGAAAACAACAACAACCCTCTCCCTACCGTCTCTCCAAATCTCTCTCTCCCCTCCCCAAAAGGCTCTCACAGTGGTGCAGCACTCTGGACACCCAGATCTCAAGCGTGGCAACAGACGCCACTGACTCAGGCCCGCCTGCCCCACTTCGGGCAGGCTGGGCAAACGGGAATTGATCGCCTGGCATGGGGATGCGGCTGGTTCTGGGGTGGAGCGTTCTACCAGCCGGTTTCCATTTATACATTTGGGAGCGGGGAGGGGGGAGAGGGTTAGGCACCCGTAAATCCGCGCTAAAGTTGGGAGAGACGGTGGAGGGGAAGGGAGGAGGAGGCCCATACGGGGTGGTTTGCTTTGGAAAAGGGGGGAAATATGCAGAGGGAGAGCAGACGCCCGCCCCAGGCTTTGGGGCTGTGTGTGGAGTGCTTGCGGCCATGTGCAGAGTGCAGCCCCCAACCGGGAGGGGACAGCATAATCTGTGGGCAAAAACAGAACAACATTAGAAGGAAAATATGACTAGATGGCTGAACTTCACCTTGCAGGCAAAGAAAATCCTCTTCTAAAAAGAACAAGGGGGAGGAACAATAATAATGTTGTTATTATTTGTGCCCCACCCACCTGACTGAGTTGCCCCAACCACTATGAGCAGCTTCCAGTATATAGAAAAACATTTTTGTTGTTGTTTAGTCGTTTAGTCGTGTCCGACTCTTCGTGACCCCATTGACCAGAGCACGCCAGGCACTCCTGTCTTGCACTGCCTCCCGCAGTTTGGTCAAACTCATGTTTGTAGCTTCGAGAACACTGTCCAACCATCTCGTCCTCTGTCGTCCCCTTCTCCTAGTGCCCTCAATCTTTCCCAACATCAGGGTCCTTTCCAGGGAGTCTTCTCTTCTCCTGAGGTGGCCAAAGTATTGGAGCCTCAGCTTCACGATCTGTCCTTCCAGGGAGCACTCAGGGCTGATTTCCTTAAGAATGGATAGGTTTGATCTTCTTGCAGTCCATGGGACTCTCAAGAGTCTCCTCCAGCACCATAATTCAAAAGCATCAATTCTTCGGCAATCAGCCTTCTTTATGGTCCAGCTCTCACTTCCATACATCACTACTGGGAAAACCATAGCTTTAACTATACGGACCTTTGTAGGCAAGGTGATGTCTCTGCTTTTTAAGATGCTGTCTAGGTTTGTCATTGCTTTTCTCCCAAGAAGCAGGCGTCTTTTAATTTCGTGACTGCTGTCACCATCTGCAGTGATCAAGGAGCCCAAGAAAGTAAAATCTCTCACTGCCTCCATTTCTTCCCCTTCTATTTGCCAGGAGGTGATGGGACCAGTGGCCATGATCTTGGTTTTTTTGATGTTGAGCTTCAGACCATTAAAAAAAACTTCCCTATACAGGGCTGCCTTCAGATGTCTTCTATAGGTGCTTAACCCTTACCCTGCCAAGTAGTTTTCTGCTGCAAACTTGTCCCAGCCTCATTCGTTTCTCCCTTCAGCAGGAACTCTCCAAGTGGCGAAGAGGGCCGAGGGATTTCTGACGGGGAAGTCTGACCGGAGAGGGTCCCCCTCCCAGTTGTGTCCCGCCCCACCCGTTTGCAACTCTACTTCCCAAGGTCCTTTCTTCCCCTCAGGCAGGGCTTGTGCCATGCGAGTCAACCCAGCTGGGCATCACATGGGCCCACATGCCCCATCTCTCTGGACTTGCCCCTCCTCTCCAGCATGGCAACCTGCTTGCTTCTTCACCCTCCTCTCGCTCTGGCCCAAACAATGCTTGGCAGGGGGTTGGACTGGATGGCCCTTGTGGTCTCTTCCAACTCTATGATTCTATAATGGTGGTGGGGGAGAGGAAGATGGAGCAGTAGATACCATGTCTATTTCCTCAGTGGCTCTCTGCCTGCCAAGCAAATGGGTACGTAGCCAGGAGAAGGAGCTGCTGATGGTGGCAGGAAGCAGGCACACTCACCTTAGGGAAGGGGGCTTGTGGGTGGGGGTCTTGCTCAAGAGATGCCCAAACCTGGAACAGACAATGTCTACGGGGCTCAAACAAGAGCGTGAAGAAGAACTCAGGGGAGGGTTGCAACAGAAAAGCGACAGGTGGGGACAGGGTGAAGCAACCCTCTCTCTGAGCTTCTCTGGTCTACGGTAAATCACTCCCCTCCACACACAAAAGCTGCCCCACAGGTGACAATACCTACAGGGATCAAACAAGGCTGCCTGTTTGGAGGAGTAGGGAAGGGGAAAGGCTCACAGAGTGGAAAAGCAACGGGTGGGGAGAGGGTCAAGCAGGCCTCTCCCTGCTCCTTCTCTAGTCTAGATCACCCCAAGCTGCTTTTCCTCCTACAATTACAGTGAATCCTCCGGATACGAATTAAATTCGTTCTGGGGGTCCGTATTTAACCTGAAAAGTCCGTAACTGGAGCCGCTTCTGTACACACGCACGACGCGATAGAGTGGTTCTGCGCATGCGACGAAACCCAGACGTATACACTTCCGGGTTTGCCGCGTTCGCAACCCGAAAGTTACATATCCAGAGCAGTACGTAACTCGAGGGTCCACTGTATCGACTGTCCTTGGGGTAGGGGTCAGTCTCACACAATATTTGCGAGTTAATATCTCTGTACAGTGGAGTCAGGGGCTGCCTTTGCCTTCAGTACAACCTCCTGGGTCCTATGTGTCAGAGGTGGGCAGAGCCAGAGGCAAAAGGGGCAGAGTAACAGGTGCGAATCACACCTTCGTCCAGTAGATTAGCTTCTACACACACACACACACACACACACACACACACACACACCCCTACCTCTCTGCCCTTCTTTCAGGAAGGAAGAGGACACATCCCTCCCAGGCTGGGGCTGCAGAGCATGGATCTGTGGCCCAGGGTAAGTCTCAAGGGTCACACAGAGGGGTCTGGAGGGCCACATCCTGCCCTCCCACCCCGGGCTGAAGCTACCTGAATACTGCTGTACAGAATACTTAGAAATATGAAAGGCTTTGTAAAAGTGGAAAGCCAATGAAGCCAAACATTGGAAGATTCTGGACCAATAAAAGGTTTTTCCACACACACATACACAGAGCAGTTAAACTGTGGAACTCCCTTCCACAGGAGGCAGTGACAGACGCTGGTTTTAAAAGAGGATTGGACAGAGTGATAAGGCTATCAATGGCTCGTAGCCGGGATGGCTCTGTTCTGCCTTCACAGCAATGCTTCTGAATGCCAGTTGCTGGAGGCCACAGGCATCTGCTTGGCCGCTGTGTGGGAAGGATGCTGGACTCGATCCAACAATACGCTTCTTATGCTCTTGTAGAACCTCCAGCGCCAGAGGCAGTCTACCTAAATATCAGGATTCTGGGAGGTATTTGGCCACTGGGATAAGAGAACGTTGGGCCAGATGGGCCACGGGCCTGATCCAGCAGGCAGGCTCTTATGTTCTGAATGCACCCAGAAAGAAAGCAGGACATTTTGTGGAATTTATTGAGGCGAGGGCGTGTAGGAATCGGGAATATTCCTAGTACCCCCCTGTCCCATCCCGAAGCGATACAGAGATTCCCAAACAGATGCAACCACCCCACCCATCTCCCCGCCCCTGTTTGGAAGGAAGCTGTTTCCTGGAGTTACCGCATCAGGATTTCGTTGGGACACAGAAATCATCCCATGGGGTTTCCCCCTTCCTCTCCCCCTAATTCCAGTTTTATTTCCCCTCTTCTTCTAAAAGTTTCCACTTCCTTCAATGCTCCTTCCCTCAGGAGCCTTCACTAGCTGTTCTCCCTACACGTAAAAATAAGTAAAAATCAGTGGGTCGGAGACCTATAGATGCCTATAGACAGGAAGAGAAACATCACCCCATTGCCTGGAAACTCTTCCAGCTAAGGACTAAGGGAACCTGCCTTGAACTCCATGCGCTGGAAGCTTCTGTTCCCCCCCCCCCCATTGGCCGAGCCGGTGTGACCTCACAGAATGTTTCACAAGCATTCCGACCAACCGGCAGTCAGTACAGAAGCGGGTGGTTGGACTTCAACTCCCATCAGGCCCTGCCAGCAGAGCCAATGGTCAAGGATGATGGGAGTTGTAGTCCAGCAACATCGAACCTGAATCTTCCAACATCCAGATTCGCTGGCTCTGGTACAACTGAATATTCTGCCTTCTGTGGCTGGGATGTGTGTATTGTTTCCTCATTGCATTTATATATCACTTTTCCTAGAAGAAAGGCGCTCAAGGGGGGCACTTGGTTCCTCCAACTCCCTCTTTTATCCTCACAACAAGCCTGTGAGGTAGATTAGGCCAAGAGGCAGTGACTGGCCCAAGTTACCGGTAACAGCCACTGCGCTGCATGTGGCTGAGTGGGGATTCGAACCCGGGTCTGTCAGGTTCCAGTCCAATGCTCTTGCCTTATTTTTATTTTTTATTATATGATTTACACACTGCTGGTTTGGAGAAAGGGAAACCCCTCAAAGCTGTTTACAAAAGGGATAAAATTATCACCAAGAAAAACAATTTAAGATGCCGGAAAGGTTAAAACAATAACGGACCGAACACAGATTAAAGCACTTGCCCATTTTCTAGACTTTCAAGACACATATTACATTCCTTTAAAACAGGCACCCCCAAACTCGGCCCTCCAGATGTTTTGGGACTACAACTCCCATCATCCCTAGCTAACAGGACCAGTGGTCAGGGATGATGGGAATTGTAGTCCCAAAACATCTGGAGGGCTGAGTTTGCCTATGCCTGCTTTAAAACATACAAAAAAATATATCAAAATACTGCAGCAGATTAAAATTCCCACCAGCATCTCTAAGCCTCTGGGTAGGCTTGCCTAAACAAGGATGTTTTTAGCAGCTGCTGAAAGGAATACAACGAAAGCAACTGCTTGGTATCAATTGGCAGGGAGTTCCAAAGTGTACCAACGTTAAGGGATCTATTTCTTTCAAAAACGAAATGGGCATTATGTGGCACCTGCAGGCATGCTGATTCCACCGATCAAAGCAGTCGAGTGGGTGTTTACGGGGTGAGGCGATCTCGTAGGTCCCAAGTTGTTGAGGTCTTAAAGCAGGCATAGGCAACCTTGGCTCTCCAGATGTTTTGGAACTACAACTCCCATGATCCCTGACCGCTGGCCCTGTTAGCTAGGCATCATGGGAGTTGTAGTTCCAAAACATCTGGAGAGCCAAGGTTGCCTATGCCTGGCTTAAAGTCTAATGCAGGCATCCCCAAACTTTGACCCTCCAGATGTTTTGGACTACAATTTCCATCTTCCCTGACCACTGGTCCTGTTAGCTAGGGATCATGGGAGTTGTAGGCCAAAACATGTGGAGGGCCGCAGTTTGGGGATGCCTGGTCTAATGGTACCTGGCCCAGTAACAAACTGGGAACCAGTGCAGACCTCGGAGCACAGGTGAGATACGCAAAAAAGAGCTCACTCCCGCCAGCAATTACGCTGCAGCATTTTGCACCCACTGCAGCTCCTCAGATCGGGCGCAGGGGAAGCCCCACGTAGAGAACATTGCAGCAATCTATCGTCCCGCCCGCAGCTCACAACAAGGACATTACACATACCCACACATTCCATCCGTGGAGACGGTTTGGGCTTTGGCAAGGACGCGCCCAGGTGTGCCAACGCCAGGCGGCACGCCCTCCCCTGTGCAAGAAGATTATGTAATGCGCCCCCGCCCAAGTCACGCACCCTGCCAGATCTGCTTACTTCATCCCAGCTCCGGCCCTCGGGCACGCAGCAGGGCAGCAATTAGGCGAGCCGCCCTCGGGTGCTCGGCCAGCTGTTGTCGGAGCGGCCGTCGCCCGAGTAGGCACCCGGGCACGTGGCCCCAGTGGCGCTTCCAGGAAATTTTGGGGCACGCTTCTGTGCGCAACACGGGGAAAGGAGTTTGAGAGGCAGCCGGCAGCTCAAGCCAGTCCCGAATGTGGACTCTGGGTTGGGAAGACAACTCACAATGCCATGTTTGGGGGAGATTTTGCCCCCCAAAATCTGAACAACTTTGCCAAAGCTCAACAACTTTTGTGTCCAGATTTTCACTGTTTGAAATATGGCAACCCTAGGCCCATCTAGTCCAGCTTCTTCTTCTTCTTTGGCGTAGCCGAATCAGATTGTCTTCCATAAACAACGGTTTTAACAATGAGTCCATAAGTGACTGTGGAGGCAAATTCTGGATCCACACGTCCTTCCACAGTGGGGACATTGGTTTCCGGGTGGGAGTTGATCACGGTGAGGGTTTGCCAAGTGTGCCTTCCTCCTAGCACATTTCTCCCTTGAGTCCCGAGTTCAAACGTCTTCAAAACTCATGGCACCTTTGGAGAAGGCTGTTCTCCAACTGGAGCGCTCGCAGGCCAGTGTTTCCCAGTTGCTTTGGAAGATGAGAATCAGGCATCCGCACAACGTGTCCAGTCCAACGATGTTGAAGAATCATTGCTTCAATCCTGGTGATCTTTGCTTCTTCCAGTACACTGGTATTAGTTCGCCTGATTTCACTGTTTGAAATATGGCAACCCTAGGCTCATCTAGTCCAGCATCTCGTTCTCGCAGGGGCCCAACGACCCTAAGATAGACTGCTTTTCGACCTGGAGGCTCCATAAGGTCATCAGAAGAGCCCTGTAGCTCTAGCACCCTGTCCTCGCATCCCAACTTTTTTGCATAGCTCCGCCCCTCTTCCTCCTTTTTTTGGCTGCAGAACGTTGGGAACTTTAAGGAGCTGCTAGTTAAGCCCCGCCCTCTTCAGGAGGGGTGTGGCTTCAGCTCAAGGGGTGGGACTCTGCCTCTGAGGGGAGGGGCTTCTGCACAATATATTAACTCAGCCCCTGAAAAACCTAAACGCAGAAGCAGATCCTGGTAGCAAAACCCTGCAAGACGGCTTCATCCTTACTTAAAAACCCAAACAAAACCCCTGCCTGATGTACGTCAACAGAAAATCTAAATCTCTCACCTGAGGGAACATTTCTGGGGAGTGCGTTTATCTGCTTTCTCCCTCACCCCCCCCTCAAATCCGAGTAAACTCCTTTCTCTGAGCTAATTTCTTTCTCGCAAAGCCAGAGAGTCGAAAGTGGGGAAAGGGGCTCTGCTAAGACGGAGCAAATCGGCTCTCAGCTAATAATCCGCCTTTATAAATAGCTGTGCTTTCTCCACAGGCCTCAGGAAAGGCCAGTTAAGGGCGCTGGGAGGGGACCTTACAAGGCCTAAATCCCTTGAAGGCGAGCCATTCATTTTTTAAAAAACCACCTTTGAATTTTGCGGTTATTTTCTTCTTTAAGTTCCACATCAAGCAAAGCTCAATTCTAACTAGTTGGACATCTAAAATCCTAACCCATTCCACAGTTGAAAGGACTCCAGTCTTTTAGTGTGGCAGCACCTGAACTTTGGAACTCCCTGCCTCTTGAATATCTGGCAGGTGCCTTCTATGTGGTCTTTTTGGAACCTGCTGAAAACATCCTTATTTAGACATGCCTACGGGTGGCGCTGTGGGTTAAACCAAAGCCAAAGCCAAAGCCAACTCATCTTCTTGGGAGCAATGCAGGAGGAGGGCAATTGATTGATTCATAGAATCAAGGATCAGAGTAGGAAGGGACCCTGAGGATCATCTAGTCTAACCCTCTGCAATGCAGGAATGTGCAGCTGTCCCTTATGCGGATACAACCTGGGAACTTGGTGTGATTGATCAATTATATTTCTCTCCCGCCTTTCATTTGCATGAATTGCAAAGCAGCTTGCAAACTTCAAATGACAATACCGTATTAGAACATCACAAACATATATCATACAGAATAACTAGCAAATGTCAGTAAAACAACTGCAATCTATAAAACACTATTAAAATAACTAAAAATAATAATACAGTGGTACCTCCGGTGGCAGGTGGCGCTGTGGGTTAAAACCACAGAGCCTAGGGCTTGCCGATCTGAAGGTCGGCGGTTCGAATCCCTGTGACGGGGTGAGCTCCTGTTGCTCAGTCCCAGCTCCTGCCAACCTAGCAGTTCGAAAGCATGAAGTGCAAGTAGATAAATAGGGGCCGCTCCGGCGGGAAGGTAAACGGCGTTTCCATGTGCTGCTCTGGTTTGCCAGAAGCGGCTTTGTCATGCTGGCCACATGACCTGGAAACTGTACGCCGGCTCCCTCGGCCAATAAATCGAGATGAGCGCCACAACCCCAGAGTCGGTCACGACTGGACCTAATGGTTAGGGGTCCCTTTACCTTTACCTTACCCAGATGTTTAGAAAGTTGAAATGTGTTTTAATCAGTTTTTAGTCTCTTGATACTTTAACTCAGGGGCTCCAAACTAAGGCCCAATCGCCTTTTCAATCCGGCCCGCAGACGGTCCGGGAATCAGCATGTTTTTACATGAGTAGAATATGTCCTTTTATTTTAAATGCATCTCTGGGTTATTTGTGGGGCATAGGAATTCGTTCATATTTTTTTTCAAAATATAGTCCGGGCCCCCCACAATGTCTGAGGGACAGTGGACCGGCCCCCTGCTGAAAAAGTTTGCTGACCCCTGCTTTAACTTTTGAAAGTTTTTCATTACTGTTAATCTTTCTTATGGATAATGTTATTGTTTCAACTTCTTTTGGAAGTTTCTTTCAGGTAGTTGTGTCTTTTCTTTTTTTTACAATCAAGCGGAGCATAAGTTTTATGAAATTAATAATAATAATAATTTATTTATACCCCGCCCATCCGACAAGACACAAGCAGTTCAGATCAAAGCAGGTGGCTGATACTGAAGGCAGCTCAATGCTAGTAAAACAAGATTGGGTCAGAATCACCCATCTCTGAGTATAAATCCATCACGGTGAAGTTTATTAAATCTGGATGTCGGCTCCCACTTAAAAATCCAAAAGCAGAAAGTTTTTTTTAAAATGCAAAATGAAACAACCACTGAGCTGCTTGGGTTTTTTTTCCATTATGGTGGAAAATCATGTTCAAAGGAAGGACATTTCAGAATATACTGTCAAGGAGAGGTTTCTAAAATGCAACACAGGTGGCTGCTTCAGAAACACTCCAAAGCACACACAAAAAAACAGAAAAAGCCCTCTCCAAACCTATCACAATCATAGATCTTGAAGGGACTCAAAGAGTCATCTAGTCGTCGTCGTCCCCCTGCAAAGTATCTTCTTTGCAAATTCTCTCTCTGAAATGTCCCGTGAGAACGGACACTCGGGAAAGGAATTCTGGGTTTCCTGAATCGGCGTCTGAAATCTGGAAGATCAGATCCGAAAGGATGGAAAGAGGAGAGCCATAAACTCCTTCCTTTCCTTCCAACCTACGTCTCCCAGGAGGGAAGGAAGATCCAGCTGTGTTTTGTTATCCGCACAGAGGGAAACAGGACCGTCCCTGAAATCTGGGATGTTAGCAGGGACTTCCCCTTCCCCTTCCAGGGTTCAGACACGCAGAGGACATTTGCCTCAGGGGAGATCAAGGTGGCGGTGTGAAATTTCCCTTGAAAGCAGGGGAAACCCTTTGGGTGAAATCTCCAGGACCCAGTGGGCCAAGGGAGGCAGAAGTGGGAAGAGCAACACACAGATTGCTCAACATTTTGTACAGTAAGTCGAGCTTCTGCAGGGGTCTCCTCCTCCCAGGAATGCAAGAGGCATTGCCTAAGTTCAGGGGCAAATTCCAGCCAAGCAAAAGCACCTGTGGGGGCAGCATGGCCTGGAAGGTGGAGCCCCGAGGGCCAGGTAGGGAGTCCTGGGGGCAGCCTTCTTACAGTGGCCAACCAGGCACTTCCAAAAACCCCCGCAAGCGGGGCTCTCCCTTTGCATGGTTCCTGGCACCTGCCGTTAAGAAGCATGGCTGTGCCTCGATAGCTACAGAGTGCCTGCTTTGCACGCAAACGGTCCCAGGTTCGAATCCCAGCATCTGCAGGTAGGAACCCCTGCCTTAAACCCTGCAGAGTAACTCCCTGTTAGAGCAGGCAACCGTAAGCTGGAGAGGCTGATGGGCAGACTGGGTATACAAGGCAGTTTTCTGAGTTCCTGTTTAAATCAGCCTTTCTATCTAGAACCATGAGGACTGCCTCCTTGGTTTATTTGGAAGGGAAGGGCTAACCCTGGGTAGCAAGCCACGCAGCTTGGCTCAGCCTTCGCCATCTCCAGGCAGACAGCTCCTGAGCCAGGCAGACCAAGGGCCTGCCTTGGCCACTTCCTAGGCTCCTCCTGAAATCAGTCCCATGCAGAATCATGAGGACTGGAAGCTTACTTTATTTTATGAGAGCAAAGGCCACACAGCTCAGCGAGCAGAGCACTGGCTTCGAATGCCGGAAGGCCTCGGATAGCTCAGTTAATGCCAAGGTTGCAGGTTTGAGCTCTGTAAGAGACCCCTGAACTAGATCAGGGGTGCCCAAATGTTTTTCAAAGACAACCAGATTTGAAGAATTGAACATGCATGAGGAGCCGACCAAAGGATTGAAGTTGCTGAGCTTTCCTTAGGATTTTACACCAGGACATATACTGCCACAGGGACAGAATTAAATCTACCGGCGCGCCCAAAGCGGACTTTGGACATGCCTGAACTAGGTGATCCTCAAGGCCCCTTCTAACTCTGCAAGTCACCTAAGAAACCCCAGCAACCCCATCTCAGGGCTGCAGGGCAAATATCTCCCCTTTGGAGAGCTGCTGCCAGTCAGCGTCGGAAATACTGAGCTAGGTGGACTCGGTGCAAAGGCAGCTGTCAACGTTTCTGCCTTCCAGCTGCCGCCTCCCGGAACAAGGGGAGCGGGGAGGAATGTCACCAAAGCTTTTCGCCCAGGCCTCCGGAAGCAAGAAAGGTTCGAAAGCCAAGATTTCCGTGGCACCTTCCTAGAATTCCTCAGTGCTGAGCTGGCTGATCCGATCTCTCTCTCTCTCTCTGAAACGCACACATACGTGAACACACACACATATAGCCTGTTCTCCCTGATCTGCTCCCAGAGCTTCGCCCCAAGAGGCACACCCCTCCCAAACCCTGCCCTCCTCCTCCCGCTGCTGCTCTTGCTCCAGCTCCACTTCAGCTTTCTCTCCTGAGTGCCTGAATGGCCCATCACTCGACCCACAAGCAGGCGCCTTCCGCCGCTGGGAGACCCCGGGAGCTCCGAAAGAGAGCCGGCTCCCGAGTAAAGCACAGTGGTACCTCGACTTACAAACGACTCGACAACTGAATTTTTCGACTTACAAATAGGGCTAATGGCTGCGCGCTTACGAATGTCTCGACATCCCAAAAAAACTGTGGCGGTTTTAGATAGGGATTTTTCGACTTACAAATTTTTAGATAGGGTTGCTTCGACTTTCCTATGGGAAATCGCATTTCCAATGGCGTTTTTCAACTTACGAATTTTTCGACCTACGAAGATGCCTTCGGAATGGATTAAATTCGTAAGTCGAGGCACCACTGTAAAGGTAAAGGGACCCCTGACCATTAGGTCCCGTCGCAGATGACTCTGGGGTTGCGGCTCTCATCTCGCTTTACTGGCCGAGGGAGCCGGCGTGCAGCTTCCTGGTCATGTGGCCAGCATGACAAAGCCGCTTCTGGCGAATCAGAGCAGCACACGGAAACGCTGTTTACCTTCCCGCTTGGAGCGGTCCCTATTTATCTACTTGCACTTTGACGTGCTTTCGAACTGCAGTTGGGCAGTAGCTGGGACCAAGCAATGGGAGTTCACCCCATCGTGGGGATTCGAACTGCCGAACTTCTGATCGGCAAGCCCTAGGCTCTGTGGTTTAGACCACAGCGTTCGGTTCTTGAGATGGATGCTTCAAGTTGCCATCCCCCCTCCCTTCCTGAAAAAGTCCTCACAGTGTGGCTCAATAATGATCCTGCCTTGCAGGGGGTTTGACTAGATGACACCTGGGGTCCCCCTTCTTCCAACTCTAAGGTTCTATGATTTAAAGTCCGGGATCAACCATCAGCACACCTGGCAAGCCTGGAACTCCCAACCCTTTGCAGTAATAACTTGGGGCTCCCCATCCAGTTTGAAACCATCCCGGGCCCTGCTTTAAGCTCTGTTTTATTTCCATCAGTTGCTATCCAATTGTCCCCTCCGCCTTATACATACAGAATACTGTACAAAATGAAATTAAAAAATGTATCTTTACTATCAAAAATAAAAAAAGGACAACCGTCTGGGATATAACCCTGCCTGATCGTCTTACAGAACACAGACGGACGAGGTTAAGCTAGCTGTTCGTCTCAAACTGAACTGAATCTCCTTCCCCCACCCCGAAGGACAATTGGGGGGCGGGGCCTTTAGGATTTAGGCCCAGATTTAGCCCAAGATCATAGCACAGGTTGAAAGCATCAGACGTTAAGGAAATAAACGACTCTCTGACTTTTAGAAGACATCTGAAGGCAGCCATGTTTAGGGAAGTTTTAAATGTTTGATTCTATTTTTAATATAGTGGTACCTCGCTAGACAAATGCCTCGCAAGACGAATTTTTCGCAAGACGAATGCGTTTTGCAATTTCAATAGAGACTCGCAAGACAAAGTTTCCTATGGCGCGCTTCACAAGACAATTCCCCCTCCCCCAGAGTGCCTGGGGAAACCCAGTCAGATGGGTGGGGAATAAATAAATAAATAAAAATTAGTAATAATAAAGCACCATGAAAACACTTTAAACACTCCTCACTTCCCCCAAAGAATCCTGAGAGTTGTAGTTTGTTATGAGAGTCACTGGGAGATTCCCCTCCCTTTAGCAATCAATCCCTCTCCCCAGGGAGCTACGAAAGCAGGATAAAGTGCGGACAGTCTGGTAGCAACCAATCCCTGGTGCGTTATTATTGTGCAAATCACATAACCCCCCCTCCCAACCCCCCCAGCCTGGAGGGGCTCTTCAGTGCGACCAGCGATACAACCTTCTCCCTGACAATGGCTGAACCCCAGGGCCCCCTCCCGAGGAAGGCACTCATTGCATTCTAGGAAATAATAATAACGATAACGATAATATTAACCTGCCTTCTTTCCTGACGGACACTCAAGGCAGGTTCTAGATGAAATAAGCACAGCTAAAAACATGGGCGGGGGAAAGCAATAATTAAAACAACAACGAAACATTAAGAGAATTAACACTGCACGCACACACACACACACAAATCTATTTAAACCATACCAATAATTATAATAAAAACATCATGGCACCAGCCCTTTCATTAAAAGCATTCAGTTCCCAGAGGTCCTTTTGGAACAAGAAAGTTTCCGCCAGGAGGATAGAGAGGCGAGAGGCCGGCTGGCTTCTCCAGGGAGGGAGTTCAAGGGTCTGGGAGCAGAAAGGTTGAAAGAAAGCTGCCTTCTGCAGTGGCAGTAGTTTGGGATCGCCGGCACTGACTGGCAGCAGCACTGGCTCTCGGGGGATTCAGACAGGGGATGGAACCGGGGACCTTCTGTTCTGCATGCAAAGGCAGGTGTTCTGCCCCTGAGCTACAACCCTCCCCACCCGTCTCGATCCGCCTTCTGGAAGTCAGCTCAAACCTTCCCTTCCAAGAAGGGCTCTGCCTCACAGACAGCTGGCGCTCTCAACGGCCTTCACTTTCAACCTGCCGAATTTCTGCTGTGGTTACCACGTTTCCTTTCGAAACTTCAATTTCAGTGTTTTCGTAACTGGTTATTTCGATAAGCTGCACCTCGAGGGGTTGTCGTTGCTGCTGTTTCGATGAAGAGAGGCAAAGACGCTTTCAAGAAATAAAGCCTAAACGGCAACGTAATTTTATTACGTAGATTTGTGATTCTTAGTTGCTGGGCTTTATATTTTGATTATCTTATGACAACTACCTTTTTGTTTTAATTGACAATTTGGGGCTCCTTTGGTGACCTGCAGGGTCAGACCAATGGGTCATCTAGTCCTTACAGAGGCCCCCAAAACAAGACCCAAAGAGAAGAGCAATTATCTCCCCTCCTGCAGTTTCCAGCAACTGGAATTCAGAAGAATTTCTGCCTCCGGCTGCAGAAGAGGCAGAGCATAGCTATCCTGGATAGTGGCCATCGATAGCCCTCTCCTCCTTCGTGAATTTTGTCCAATCCTCTTTCAAAGCCATCTAAGCTGGGGGCCAGGACGCAGGTGGCGCTGTGGTCTAAACCACTGAGCCTTTTGGTGTTGCCGATCAGAAGGTCGCCGGTTCAAATCCCCACAACGGGGTGAGCTCCCATTGCTCGGTCCCTGCTCCTGCCAACCTAGCAGTTCGAAAGCACGTCAAAAGTGTAAGTAGATAAATAGGTACCACTCCGGCGGGAAGGTAAACGGCGTTTCCGTGTGCTGCTCTGGTTCGCCAGAAGCGGCTTAGTCATGCTGGCCACATGACCCGGAAGCTGTACGCCGGCTCCCTCGGCCAGTAAAGTGGGATGAGCGCTGCAACCCCAGAGTCGTCCGCGACTGGACCTAATGGTCAGGGGTCCCTTTACCTTTACGCTGGGGGCCATCCCAGTCTCCTGTGGCAGGGAGTTCCACAGTTTAACTGCACTGCACAAAGGACTTTCTTCCATCTGTCCCGAATCTCCCATCACTCATACTCTCTTGGAAGTCCACAAGTCCCTGTGTTATGAGACAGGGAGGAAAACCTTCCCCCCCCCTCTATCCACTTACTTCATCATTTCATAAACTCCTTTTAGGTCACTTCCTACTTGACTTTTCTCTAAACCTAGAAGTCTCAAACGCCGTCACCTTTCCTAACAGAGTTGCTCCACCCCGTTGATCATTTTGGCTGCCCTTGTTTTACACCAGGGGTCAGCAAACTTTTCCAGCAGGGGGAGGGTCCACTGTCCCTCCGACCTTGTGGGGGGCTGGACTATATTTTGGAGAGAAAAAAGAATGAATTCCTATGCCCCACAAATAACCCAGAGATGCATTTGAAATAAAAGGACACATTCTACTCATGTAAAAACACCCTGATTCCTGGACCGTCAGCGGGCTGGATTGAGGAGGTGATTGGGCCAGATCCAGCCCCCAAGCCTTAGTTTGCCTACCCATGTTTTACACTAATGACACCTGAACAGAAGGCCTTGGGGTCGTGGCACGTAATACAAAATGCTGAACCACAATGAAAGAAGAGGGGCAGATAAAGATGGACTTTGCACAACTGGCAAAGCTGATGGGGAAAATCCGAAACCAGCACAACCAAGTATTCCAAAAAGACTGGAGTAAATTTACACAATATTTAAAAGATCATTGTAAGCAACTAACAACACTAGCAGGGTTATCCGAAGACTAGTAATGAGAATTTTCTTCCTATATTTATTTAATTTTCTTCCTATATTTATTTAATTTTAGAGGTATTGCGTAGCGGGTTATATTAGAATGGGAAAATATATAAAATGCTGTGATATCAAGGTTATTTTTGAAAGCCAAGAGGTAGGAGGGAAGGAAGTCGACAGGCTCTAAAGAGCCAAAGAAGTATAGTGGATAATACGGATGTGACCATATAGGTTTAAATGGAAAACTAATTATATATATATATATATATATATATATATATATATATATACACACACACACACACACACACACACACACACACAAAGACAAAATGCTGAACCAGTGTGTGGCAGCTGTAAAAAAAAAATGTTCCTAGGGATCATTAGGAAAGGGCTTGGAAGCAAAACTGCCAATATCCTAATGCAGTTATAAAAATCTATGGTGCAGCCACACTGGGAAAATAGATTGATAAACTTCAGTTGTGTCAGCTGTTAGTCAAGAGAAAGTTGTATCAGTTTCACCAGTGACTCAGTTTCTTGTCGATGACGCTTTAATGGATGGGATGTGCCCCCCCACACACACCTTTAGAAACTGGGGGTGGGGGCAAAGGAAAAATGAAACTGGGCAACATTCCCACAGCACTCATTTAAAGCACCTGGGAACTGTAGATTGTTGGAAGCATAGCACTGCCAGGGTGGCAAACTACAGTTCCCGGGATTCTTCGTGGGCATTAAATGGGCCATGTGGATGTGACGGTTGACATGACTCCTGCCATTTTAACGGACATGGCTCCCCCCCAAAATAATCTTGGGAACTGTAGTGTTAAAGGTGCCACCCGAGTATATTGTAGAGAAAACCAGCCTAAAAGATGCCCTCTGTATTTCAAGCTCAAACTGCAGCCTTGGCCACCCCATCTCAAACACCGCATTCCAGAAGGGGAACGTCTCTCCTATGTTATATTTTTGCAAGCGTCACGTTGTAGTTTGCACGGCTGCCAACAGGGGGCCAGGGTAACTGCGGCCTGACAAGGGAAGAGGCGGAAGGCGAGGGTGTGGTGCATAAAGGAGGGTGCGCAACCGCCACAGAGGGCGCTTGGGCAAATTGCATCACCGGAGCCGTCAGGTGTGCGGGAAGGGGTGGTAGAAAATTCTGCTCCGATTGGCAGGGTTGGCGCTACACACACAGCTGCCACAGGACACCCACATTCGTGAGAACGCCAGCGTTTACAGTGGCAGCCCCTTTGGAACTCCCCGCCTATTGAGACTAAGGCAGGGGGCCTTTTCCTTTCAGTGCCTAGGAGCAATCAGACCCGTCTACCTAGATGCTTAGAAATGCGAATCGCTTTGAGGTTTTTTATAAAACAAACAAACAAGCAGTGTGCAAATTTTATGAAACGAATAATAAATAAATAAAGGGATGGTGTGTTGGTCAACAGGGGCTGCAAATGAAGACCCACAAATGATACACTTCTAAGGTCCCCCTGCATTGGCCTGTTTACAGAATTATGGAACCGAATGAGACATCGTAAGGCCTTCTAGTCAAACCTGCCTGCGCTAGGCGAGGGTGTTAGTTTCACTGTCAAACTGTTCCCACCATCCATATTTTTCTCCTAATGTTGAATGGGAATGTGCCTTCCTTTTGTTGCTTCAAGCCATGCCCTCTGGAGCAGCCAAGAGCGCCAGCAGAACATAGCCAAGTCCTATTCAGAACAGACCCACGGAAATTAATGGCCCCTGTTAACCTCATGGAATCGCAGAACTGCAGAGATGGAAGGGGTCCCAGGGGTCATCCAGTCCAACCCCCTGCAATAATCACAGCTACAGGACCCCACTGATTCTTTCAGCCCATTGATTTCGCTGGGTCTGAGTAGGGATGGAGGAGGAGTCGACATTTAAAGACAAAGTCGTTTCATTTGCCATTTCGGAAACCTAACCAAAACGCAGCCTCCTTTGAAACGCGCGCTTCTCCAGATGTTGCAATGCAAAATTCCCCAGTCCACTAACGTGTCACCAAAAAATGCACATACCAGGGTATTTATTTGTTATATTTGCACCGGCCTCTTCCTCCCCAAAAGGAGCCCAGGGCAGGACACACGAAGAGTGCAAAGCGTTCTCACATACAGTGCAAAGGGTAAATATTTGAGTGAAATGAGCATTATATTTGGGGGAACGGCATTGCAAAAAATGAGTGCCTTAGACAAAAATGCATACAGACATGGGTATATGGGGAGAGATTTGCACTTAAACGCTGAAGGACTAAAAGAAAACATACAAGTTGATGTGGAAATGTAGAGAACTGAGCTTGAGACTGGAAAAACTGAAGTCAGCCCATCCCTAAATCCGAAAGGGACTTAGTTGAATGTATCACCCCAAATCTTTCACCTCTTCTCATTTTACCACCTGGAGCTGGAAAAGTTCATCCAGGAAGATGGAAAAGTGATTATAACGGCAGGTATGGTTTTCTCTGTGGAATACCTTTAAACAGCAAGGGGAAAAAACCATTCTCTTTCCTGACCAATCATCCCAGGACAATTGTCAGCTGGGTGAACAGATTTAGGAAATGCAAGTGACTGGAAATGTGGGGCGGGCTCACAAGACAGGTGAACACCCTCCCCTACACAAATCCCTAGCTGATGATCCGAATTCTTTTTTCCATGTGTTTTTTACTGTTTATAACAAGCACACGAGGAAAAAAACCCTGCAAGGTCCGTCCAATGGTCTGTCACAGCCCAGCGTCCTGTTCGTACAGTGGTCAAACGCCCCCAGGGACCCAGAAATTCTAGATAGACTGCCTCTGGACCTGGAGGCTCCATAAGAAGAGCCCCGTCAAGGAGGGCGCACCCTTTCGCCAACAATGGAGGCACAAGCCAGCCATCTCGTCTAGCAGTCACCGCAGCAGACAGTGAGTGGTCCCTTAGTTCTCAAACGCCTTGGTACTCAAACAACTTGGAACCCAAACACTGCAAACCCGGAAGTAAGTGTACCAGTCTGTGAACTTTTTTTGGGAAGCCGGACATGCTCTGTTTTGAGTGTTACGCTTCCGATTCGAGTGCCACACTTGCGTTTTGAGTGTTCAGTCTGTTTTTTATTAAAATGCTGTTTTAGGGGTTGTTTTTAAAAGTCTGGAACGGATTAATCCATTTTGCATTACTTTCTATGGGAAAGCGTGCCTTGGTTTTGGAACGCTTTGGTTTTGGAACAGACTTCCGGAACGGATTAAGTTTGAGAACCGCTGTACTTTATAAACAGGCAGATTGAGAGAGGGATTCCAAAGCCTTGGCATTCAACAGTCACTTTCCGAGCAGAGAGACTCGCGGCTTAAAGCGCCACCGACCATCCCTCCCATTTCACAGAAATGGGAAACCGAGGCGGAAAATGCAGGGTTGGCCAGCTACTGAGCCAAAATCCTGCCCTGGTGTTCTCTCTCTGCTAAATTTTGCACATCCAAAATCAGCACCACCCTTAGTCAGGTGAGAATTAACCGCTGGGTGCTTCTGTGTGTGGGCCTATCCATTCCCTGGACTTTGCTCTGCTGCTGCCGTCACCTCTGCAAGTCTTCACACCCTCCTTAATTGCTGTGAAACTTTCAGCTAGCCCCAAGCCAGGATCCTGGGGAGAGTGCTGGGTTGCTCCCTCTCTGCTAACTGCAGCTCTTCAATTGGTTGGAGCTTCTCCCCCCCCCCCAACCTCTCCTTGCGTTCCTTTTCCACCAGGATGGTGTGTTCTCGGGAGAATCTGTGGCCCCTCCAGGAAGATGCTGGGCTCCCAGCTTCGTCTGCACCAGATCCCGGGTTCAATCCCTGGGATCTGCCAGCAGGGCTGGGAAAGGCTCCCATGCCGGCCCATCTCGGCAATGCTGAGCGAGGTGCCACAACGGTAAAAAGCAGCTCGCTGCAACCCTCTCCCTGTGCATTTGGGGCCCCATCCTGAGATTCTCCACCATTTGTTGCTCAGAAGTAAACCTTTTTAAAATGATTTTACAGTGGTACCTTGGTTCTCAAACTTCATCCGTTCCGGAGATCCGTTCCAAAACCAAAACGTTCCAAAACCAAGGTGCACAGAAAGTAATGTAACATGTTCCACGCTTTTAAAAACAACCCCTAAAACAGCAATTTAACATTAATTTCACTATCTAATGAGACCATTGATCCATAAGATGAAAGCAATAAACAATGTACTGCAGTCTCACAATCAATCAATCAATCAGTAGCTGAACTGGGTTCCACGCAGCCACAAAAACAAAACAAAAAGAGCCACAAAAACAAAAACGCAAAATAAATAGCAAAAAACAGACAGACCTCAGCCTAACACTTAAATCAAAAGCATAACACTCAAAACGGAGCACGTTCGGCTTCCAAAAAAAGTTCGCAAACCAGAACACTTACTTCCGGGTTTGCAGTGTTTAGGTTCCAAGATGTTTGAGTACCAAGGCGTTTGAGAACCAAGGTACCCCTGTATTCAGTGTCCTTATTCAATGCTAGCCCTGCTCAGGGCAGTTCGCGGGCACAAGTAATTTAGTTCCGTTCATTTCCACAGGTCTACCTTGAGTAGCATTCGAACGCAGCTCCCAGAGGAGCCCTGGGCGGCAAACGCACCTGCTTGTTGGTTTTTAAATTAAAAATAACATTTAAACCACTGTTGAAAACACGGAGAAAACAATTAAGCATGACAAATCATTAAAAAAGCAAGCAAAACGAAAACCCACAAATGTAAACCAAATCAGATGTCTGGATATAAGCCTGTTACAGCAGCGATGTTTCCCAGGGAACAGTGATGACGCTGGCTTAACGTCAAGTGGAAGGAAGTTCCGAAGGATAAGTGCCGCCTCACTACTGGGGAGAGAGATCAAGGATGGGGCACCCCTGACCAGTGGCCCTTCTAGGTGGGGCTGGTGGGGAAACTCCATCCCTTCATGTCCATCACAGGTTCTCCGGTAGGAAGTAGAACATCCCTATGGCCAGGCTGCAAAAGATTTCCCCTTCCGAAACCCAGGAGAGTTGCTGCTGCCAGCCAGTGTAAGCAGTGCTAAGCTAGATAGGCCAACGGTCTAACTGGGTACAGTGGTGCCTCGCTTACCGAATGCCCTGCTTAACGAAATTTCTGCTTAAGGAAAGATTTTTCGAGCGGAGGTTGCCTCGCTAGACGAATTCGTTTTATGAAAAATTCGTCTAGCGAATCGCGGTTTCCCATAGGAATGCATTGAAATTCAATTAATGCGTTCCTATGGGCAAAAATAAAGTAAAAAAAATTTCAATGCATTCCTATGGGATTCGCTAGACGAATTTTTCATTATAAGAAAAGACCCGTGGAACGAATTAAATTTGTCTAGCAAGGCAGCTACAAGGAAGCTTCTGAAATGCCTCCGCTCCCTAGTGCCAAGGACTCGAAGCTCAAAGAGGGTTTTTTTTTGCTATACCTACCCATTAAGTTTCTTGCGAGTGAAAGGCGGCCGCTTCTTTGAAAGCACGCTTCCCGCCCCGAAGGATGCAGCAAACCCACCTGACGGCAGGCTTGACCGAAGGGGGCCATGCCAGACCGTGTGTGTGTGTGGGGGGGGGTGATTTCGGAGCTGGGAGGTGGAGCAGAGATTACCAGGAGCTTAGGAATCAGCACCGCGGCATCACGTCGGAGGGAGATCAGCTGGTCCCCCAGCAAAGAGCCCTTGCCTGGCGCATTAACATATTAGCTGAAATCCTAAGCGGTTAAAAATAAAAGCAATTGCTTGCGAGAAGGGGGCGGGGACAGAGTCACCCGGGTCCATCTCCTGGGACGCCAATCAGCCGGGAAATCTGCAAGGTCTCCGGAGGGTCCTCAGATACGTTTAGCTGCCTCCTTTCCAACTGCATTCCACTTAGAATCAATTCACTGAAATGGGTAAGCCCCAGGTTAGGTAGGTTGACAAATTCAACGAGTCTCCTGGGAATAGCCCCTGGTGAGAGGCAGCGGTGGTGTAATGGTTAGAGTGCCGGGCTAGGAGCTGGGAGAGGCCAGGGTTCGGATCCGCACTCTGCCTGATGAAGCTCACTTGGGCGACAGTCGTTGGCTCTCAGGTTCTCCTACCTCACAGGGTTCTTGTGGGGATTAAACAAGGAGAGCCATACCCACCACCTTGAACTCAGGGCCGTCTTGAGCAGATCGCGTGCCCTGGTGCTGAGGGGCGGAGATCGCTCCACCGCCCGCCCCGCCCTCGCAGGGCGCAATTGGTTTCCGCGAGGATTCGCCACGCGGCGCCCTCCTTGCCAGGCCGGCGCCCCCCTTGCCAGCCCCCCGCCGTGGTGCACTGCGCCACCGGGGGTCTATGTAGAGCCGGCCCTGCTTGAGCTCCTTGGAGAGAAAAAAGGGGGACAGAAATACACTAACACTGGGCTATATGGTCCAGCTATGGGGCACTCGTGCTTAAAAAGGTCCCCCACTCTGTACATGCTCATAGGCACTATGGCCACAGACGTAAGTACAGTGGAACCAATGAATACAATTGGTTCCGGAAGTCTGTTCATAAACTGAAGCAAACTTTCCCATTGAAAGTAATGGAAAGTGGATTAATCTGTTCCAGACGGTCTGCGGAGTACTTAAACTGAAGCGTTCATAAACTGAAGCGAACTTTCCCATTGAAAGTAATGGAAAGTGAATTAATCCGTTCCAGAGGGGTCCGCGGCGTTCGTAAACCGTAAGTTCGTAAACCGAAAGTTCGTAAACCGAAAGTTCATAAACCGAGGTGTTCATAAACCGAGGTTCCACTGTAAGCGCTGCACATTTGAAGCACATCAAAAGCATGGCTTTCCATACACACAATCAAAGAAAGAATACTGGGTGCTGGGAATTGTAGCTATGGGTGGGGGATATACTACAGTTCCCGGCATTCTGTTTTGGGTGGGAAGGGAATGGGCTTTCAATGGAGGCTCCAACCCAGCTCAGGACCAGAGTCCAAGAATTTGTCTTGACACCCACCAGGAGCACCTAATAAGAAAGGAAAGGGTGCCTCTGAGCAGATGCAGAGTCCACCTGGCTTTTCTTCCAAGCAGACCACGTCATGGGTAGGCAAACTAAAGCCCAGGGGCCGGATCCAACCCAATCGCCTTCTAAATCCGGCCCGTGGAAAGTCCGGGAATCAGCGTGTTTTTACATGAGTAGAATGTGTGCTTTTATTCAAAATGCATCTCTGGGTTATTTGTGGGACATAGGAATTCGTTCATTATTATTTTTCAAAATATAGTCCGGCCCCCCACAAGGTCTGAGGGACAGTGGACCGGCCCCCTGCTGAAAAAGGTTGCTGACCCCAGGACCAAATTGAGGATTTTGGCAAAGAGGGGAGTATTAGGGTCAGAAGATGGGTCCAAGGGACATTGTGATAACACTATCTACACGCAAACACACGTTCACAATCCTGAACAAGTCAACGAGAGAAACAGATGCACTGCAGTTATATGAACAGCATCGCAGCCACATGAAGCTCTGCTCTGCCAGTTACCTGAAGCCATTGGGTGCCTCTTCCACTGTCCCACAATCCACACACTTCCAAGGAATCTAGTCCTCATCCTTTGAGACTTGCAGACTAGACACCATGTCTTTTCCAGAACTGGCCTCTGCTCTGACTGTTAGGCATCACTACCCTAACTAGGAATAAAAATCCCAGCAACTTGACATGCAAGCACCCCCCCCCCCAACAACCAATGTTCCTAATCCTTGTGGTTGTCGAGCCAGGATGGAAAACATAGTCGGATTCTGCTTTCGAACCCCAAACTGACCACACAGGCTAACCCAAGGCCACCCTTTTCTGCTAGCTCTGCACAGAGATTAAAAATTGGGGAAGACGCGAGATCCAGATGTAAATATTTGGGCTAACAGGCTACTATAGTACGGAGCCAAAGAAGCAAATCTATTAGAAATCAGTGGAAAGGGGAAATAACAGACAGGATTAACATGGGTCATTCATTTGAAATGGGTCTACTCTGTGCTGTGTGCTCAGCGCATCTTCAAAGCGCACAGCTTCCCAGAATTTCTGGGAAGCGTAGTTTTCAGAGGGTGCTGGGAATTGTAGTTTGGTGAGCGGGTAAAACTATACTTCCCAGGATTCTTGTGTCGGGGGGGGGGGGGGAAGGTTGCAGGCTTTAAATGTACGGGGTAGTAAACAGTCTGCTATTCAAGGAGCTCTGAGATGAGGAACTCAACCTCTGGAAGAAAAACCAAATAAATAAAGGAGTTAGATGTTACTAAGGAGGCCAGCAGAGACTGATTGCATACTTGTGGCTTTTTTAAGTCTCAAGGGTTTCACCCTGTGAAACAAATGTTTAAACATTTTTAAAAT